>NC_135825.1:7939346-8307471 GCF_964213995.1 Mustelus asterias | reverse complement strand
ACGTAACAAATTTTATCCAGTTCCCAGCAATGAGATCATTGTTGTTTTGTGATGTTAGGGATAGATACTGACTGATAAATGAACCCCAATCCAGGTGGTGAAGTATGAAAGTGGACACTAATCCTTTGCTTGATAAATCTTCCATTTACAACATGCCTTTGGTCTGCTAATCCACTTAGCGTCGCTCTTTTAAAGCAACAGTAAATCAACTCAAACAAACCAATTAACAGGGCAATAGCCTCTCAAAGGGGCACTGTAACAAAAGACAAAAGGTTAAAGAAAATTTATCTGCTCAAATTAAAATGTTGTGTTGGGGATTGATGAAGGAGTCCAGCCCTGGTGGTGCCTACAAGTCACGAAAAACTTCAAGCGGACACCACGTACTCCCACTCTGGGGACACCTGGACATGAATGTAGCCATGGAGGGGGTGGTGCAGACAGCCAGGTCAAACAAACACCCCTCTCCACAACGGCCGGCTGCCTGGGCCTGTCAATGGACACCTTAGCCAGGCCCAGGAGGAGGTCCTCCAATCTGCCCACATCCTCCGCGCCGGGTGGCCGAAGATCAGGACCGGAATTCTCCAGCCATTCACGTTGGCAGGGTTCTCTGGTCCCGTCGGCAGTGCACCCTCGCCTGTGGGTTGGCATGGGGTGACGTCAATGGGAATTCCCATTGACAGCAGCTGGAACAGGGAATCCTGCCGCTAGCAAACAATGCGCCACCTCCTGTTGGCGGGAAACATGCAGCTAAGAGGCTGGAGAATCTCGCTCCGGGAGTGTGCTTCTGAAGTGCAGCCAAAAATTGAAGATGAAGCCCTTAAAATAATAAAAAAAGGGGCTGCAACGATCTATATAGACCTGGAATAACAATAGCATTGACCAGAACTCCCCAGATCCTCTTTCAAATAATTCCACACCATGTATTCCATCTATCTGAGAGCAGGCTTAGTTCAATGTCGTATCTGGAAGGTGAGATTGTGGATTAACCAGACAATGCATGGTGAGTACTCAAATCTCCAAAGCTTTATTACTTGCTAGCAAGGAGGACACACCTTCAGCGCAATGCGCTGTTGGATGTTCTCCCGATTCATACAGACAATTAACAGTTATAGTTAATTAGGGCAAATGAGAAACGAGCAACTTTCTACTCCTTCATTTGCATACATAGTCCACCAATCATAGCATCGCTTTTTGCCCTTTCTTATCCAATAGAAACCCATCTCCTTCCTCAGCATAATACGTCACCATATCTTGTTTTTTTGGGTATTTGCCATGGTAACTTGTCTTTGCTTCATCCTGTGGCCAAGGCCAGGAATGCAGTGTTTATGAAACCTACACAAAGTTAGATTAGTTTCTTTCCTGAATGTGCACCCGCTGACCTCAATGAGGCCTTGTCTGATAATAAGCTTTCTCCATCCTTGCTGACAGAGTTGCCTGCCATGGTTGTTGTAAAATAATTCCCACACCACTTTCGGTTGTGCACTAGAAGCATCGGCCTAAATTTTTCTCAAACCGCTGAAGTACCCACAACTTTCTGACTCCAAGGGAAAGGTGCGACCCGCTTAGCCACAACTAACATTCACAAAGCCTGAACTTAGGTCGAAATTCTCCGATGTTGTACACCCCCTGCCGCTGTCAGCGAGAACAAAGAATCTGGCGCTCAGCCAAACCTCCATTCACTGCAGCGGGACCGGATAATCCCAGCCCCGGACAAAGTCGGAGAATCCCTTCGTCTCACCGAAAAATTATTTATCTGAACAAAGAACAAAGAACAGAGAACAGCACAGGAACAGACCCTTTGGCCCTCCAAGCCTACGCCGATCACCTTGATCGATCCAAACCAACCGCTTATATCCCTCTATTCCCCGTTTGTTCATGTGCCTATCAAGATAAGTCTGAAATGTGGCTAATGTAACTGCCTGAACCATCTCACTTGGCAGTGCATTCCAGGCCCCCACCACCCTCTGTGTAAAAACTTCCCCCGCACATCTCCACTGAACCTTCCCCCCCTTACCTTGAACTTGTGCCCCCTTGTAATTGTCATTTCTGCCCTGGGAAAAAGCTTCCATCTGTTCACCCTATCCATGCCCCTCATAATTTTATAAACTTCTATCAGGTCGCCCCTCACCCTCCGTCTTTCCAGGGAGGACAAAATTCCAGTTTATTCAATCTCTCCTCATAGCTAATACCCTCCATACCAGGCAACATCCTGGAAAACCTTTTCTGTACCCTCTCCAAAGCTTCCACGTGCTTCTGGGAGTGTGGTGACCAGAATTGGACACAGTATTCCAAATGTGGCCTAATCAACGTTTTATATAACTGTAACATAATTTGCCAACTTTTATACTCGATGCCCCGTCCAATGAAGGCAAACATGCTTTCTTCACCACCTTTTCCACTTGTGCTGCCACTTTTAAGGATCTGTGGATCTGTACTCCCAGATCTCTCTGTGTGTCTATGTTCCTGATGGTTCTGCCATTTATTTTATAGCTCCCACCTGAATTGGATCTACCAGAAGACCATAAGACACAGCAGCAAAATTAGGCCACTCGGCCCATCGGGTCTGCTCCGCCATTCAAAGATGGCTGATATTTTTCTCATCCCCATTCTCCTGCCTTTTCCCCATAACCCCTGATCCCTTTTTTTTAATCAAGAACCTATCTATTTCTGTCTTAAAGTCACTCAATGACCTGGCCTCCAAAGTGCTGTGTACCTATGTTTTCCTTCCCCGCGCTTTTCAACATTGCCAGCACCCTGCACGAAGATCTGCTGCTCGTTCATCTCGGTTTCTCAGTGAATCACTCAGTGCCGTCCATCTGTTCTTGTGAACAGAAGTGAGAGCTACAGAAAGTTAATGTCTGGCCAGCCACCAGAAACCAATGTCCTGAATTACAAACAGACAAACCCCCGCACTTCCCCCTCCCCCCCCCCACCCCCACCCCCCGCCCCCGCAGCCACTCTGTGCCAAAAAGAAACCAGTCAAATCTGGAAACCCAGGGACAGAAAACACAATTTGACTTATTGAGTCACTCGGAATGAATAGCCACAACAGGAAAGAAACAAATATTTTTTTTGCACAGAGGTTTTCTGTAACATCCGCTGAGGGCATTCAGTGTTAACTCCTATTGCACTTATTTTACAAAGTAATGGTGTGGAGATTCCGGCGTTGGACTGGGGTAAGCACACAGTAAGAAGTCTCACAACACCAGGTTAAAGTCCAACCGGTTTATTTGGTAGCACAAGCTCCTTGAAGAAGACTCACCCGAAGAAGGAGCAACATTCCGAAAGCTCGTGCTACCAAATAAACCTGTTGGACTTTAACCTGATGTTGTGAGACCTCTTACTTTACAAAGTAAGAAAGAGTTGCATTAATATAGCGCCTCAATGACCTCAAGACAGCCCAAAGCACTTTGCAGCCAATGATATCCATTTTGACGTTTAATCACTCAGAAACGTGCTAGCCAATTTGTGCACAGAAAGATCCCAGAAGCGGCAATTTGATCATGTGATTGGCTCTGTGCTTGAGGTACTTTTAAAGAGTCGCTTCAGTTTTAACACAGGGAAACATGCATTGGCGATACAGAACTTTGGGACGTACTGTGGCTGTGAATGGTGCTATAGAAATGCAAAGTAATTTGTCTGCTTTACTTTCAACCTTACTGCAAGAGTAAGCAAGCTCACAACACCAGATTAAAGTCCAACAGGTTTATTTGGTAGCACGAACTTTTGGGGTGCTGCCCCTTCATCAAGTGAGTGACTCACCTGATGAAGGGGCAGCGCCCCGAAAGCTCGTGCTACCAGATAAACCCATTGGACTTTAACCTGGTGTTGTGAGGTTACTTACTGTGCCCACCCCAGTCCAACGCCGGCAACTCCACATCATTACTGCAAGAGAGCCTTGATCTACCCTGAGCTGCAGACTGTTCAGTGAGAATGTAAAACTTGCAAAGGACTTCAGAACTATCCATCCACACAACTCAAAGGCGACTAATCCCATTCTCTGCTCCATTGCGATGTTCTCCTGTTTCCACCTCAGGGTGTCTGGTTGTACATCCGGCCACGCTGTGTTGGCAGCATTGGTTCTTGACGACCGGCACCAAAGGCAACTTTCTGGATGGGCAAAAACCAAGCGAGATAGGCCAAAACAGACCAGAGGCAGGATTCTCTGATCTCACCCGTTCCCGCCCCGCTGCCAGCGTGAACGGAGAATTTGGCGCTCAGCCAAAACTCCATTCACTGCAGCAGGACTGGAGAATCCCAGCCGCGTGAAAGGATGGAGACCTGGGCCAAAAAATGGCAAATAGAATTTATGATGTGGAGATGCCGGCGTTGGACTGGGGTAAACACAGTAAGAAGTTTAACAACACCAGGTTAAAGTCCAACAGGTTTATTTGGTAGCAAAAGCCACACAAGCTTTCGAGGCTCTGAGCCCCTTCTTCAGGTGAGTGGGAATTCTGTTCACAAACAGAACTTATAAAGACACAGACTCAATTTACATGAATAATGGTTGGAATGCGAATACTTACAACTAATCCAGTCTTTAAGAAACAAAACAATGGGAGTGGAGAGAGCATCAAGACAGGCTAAAAAGATGTGTATTGTCTCCAGACAAGACAGCCAGTGAAACTCTGCAGGTCCACGCAACTGTGGGAGTTACAAATAGTGTGACATAAACCCAATATCCCGGTTGAGGCCGTCCTTGTGTGTGCGGAACTTGGCTATCAGTTTCTGCTCAGCGACTCTGCGCTGTCGTGTGTCGCGAAGGCCGCCTTGGAGAACGCTTACCCGAATATCAGAGGCCGAATGCCCGTGACCGCTGAAGTGCTCCCCAACAGGAAGAGAACAGTCTTGCCTGGCGTAGAGGCAATAGAATTTAACCAGACAAATGTGAGGTGATGCGATTTGTAAGATCTACTGCAGAAGGAAAGTATAGAGTAAATGGTAGAACTCTTAGAAATATTAGCATACAGAGGGATCTGGGCGTGCAGATCCACAGTTCCCTGAAGGTGGCAGCTCAGGTGGACAAGGTAGTCAAGAAGGTGTATGGCATGCTGGCCTTCATCAGCCAGGGCGTTGAGTATAGGAATTGGAAAATCATGTTGCAGCTGTATAAGACTTTGGTTAGGCCACATTTGGAGTATTGTGTACAATTCTGGTCGCCACACTAGCGGAAGGATATTGATGTATTAAAAAGGGTGCAAAGAGATTTACCAGGACGTTGCCTGGTTTGGAGGATATGGACTATGAAGAAAGGTTGAACAAACTTGGATTGTTTTCATTGGAGTGTCAGAGGATGAGGGGGGGACCTGATAGAGGTTTACAAGATTATGACAGGCTTGGATAGAGTGGATAGTGAGAGTCTTTTTCCCAGCGTTGAAGGGTCAATTACTCAGGGGCATTGGTTGAAAATGAGAGGGAGAAAGTTTAAAAGAGATGTAAGGGGCAAATATTTCACACAGAGGATGGTGAATGCCTGGAACGCGCTGCCAGAGAAGGTGATGGAAGCAGATTCTATAACAACGTTCAAGAGGCATCTGGATAGATGCACGAATAGGCAGGGAATAGAGGGATATGGACCACGTAGAGGCAAGAAAATATTAGACTAGAGAGGCACCTGTGTCAGCACAGACTTGGTGGGCCGAAGTATTGTTTCTTGCGCGCTATACAGACAAAATATACCGTTCATAGAGAAGGAAAGGAGAAAGTGCAGAATGTAGTGTTACAGTCATACCTAGGGTTGCAGAGAAAGATCAACTTAGTGCGAGGTCAGTCCATTCAAAAGTCTGACAGCAGCAGGGAAGAAGCTGTTCTTCAGTCGGTTGGTACGTGACCTCAGACCTTTGTATCTTTTTTCCGACGGAAGAAGGTGGAAGAGAGAATGTCCGGGGTGCGTGGGGTCCTTAATTATGCTGGCTGCTTTGCCAAGGCAGCGGGAAGTGTAGACAGAGTCAATGGATGGGAGGCTGGTTTGCGTGATGGATTGGGCTACATTCACGACCTTTTGTAGTTCCTTGCGGTCTTGGGCAGAGCAGGAGCCATACCAAGCTGTGATGCAACCAGAAAGAATGCTTTCTATGGTGCATCTGTAAAGGTTGGTGAGAGTCGTAGCTGACATGCCAAATTTCCTTAATCTTCTGAGAACGTACATTAACACTGCAATGAAGTTACTGTAAAAATCCCCTAGTCGCCACACTCCGGCACCTGTTCGGGTACACTGAGGGAGAATTTAGCATGGCCAATGCACCCTAACCAGCACGTCGTTCGGACTGTGGGAGGAAACCGGAGCACCCGGGGGAAATCCACGCAGACATGGGGAGAACGTGCAAACTCCACACAGACAGTGACCCAAGTCGGGAATCAAACCCAGGTCCCTGGCGGCGTGAGGGTGGGGTGGGAATTGGCCTAATGTTATGTGCACCACCCCCCCAAGAAATGTGTCAAATGCAGCCTTTCTAGTCAGTGACTTTGCAAAATAAAAGCAGTCCAGCCTTTGCAATTTACAGGATTCCCTGTGAATCCTTTTCACACCTTCTTTGACATTCTGTAGTTACCACACATTTCACATTTCAATATATGCAGTGTTTTATTTCTCTCCTTCCAGTACTAATTTCATGGCTTCCTTGGTCTTAATGGGATTTGTTTCTCACAGTCATTTGATATTTTTAACTATTGAATCTCCTTTTAATTATGGAGCGTTAAATTTAATCGAGGTGTTCAAAATTGGGAAGGTTTTGCAGAGAGCAGCTCGAGATAAACTGTTTGCACTGGCAAGGAGGTTAGTCACCGAGGACAGAGCCAGGAGAGACATGAGGAGAAGTATTTGAACAGTGAGTTGTTTCGATCTGGACTGCACTGCTGGACAGGGTGTTGGAAGCAGATTTGTATCTTATTGAAAAGGGAATAGGATACTGTAATAACTCCACAGAGGCGAAAGTCCTGTTATCAAGTTACTTTATTTACACCATACATCTGTACACAGCCAGCTCTCCAGTTGCTCCCTGCCGAATGCAGGCTGGGAGTCTGACACACCTGCTTTAAATAGGGAGCATGAGGCTCCCTGACTTAACCATCAGGTAGTTCATACTCTAGCAAGCCAACCTCATTAGCCTGGCTGAAGTCATCACAGATACATTTTTGAAAGGAACAGTAACTGGAGGACTATGAAGAATGAGGGGAGGTCGGATACCAACCAGATAGTTCCTTCAAAGAGCCAGTGTCAGCGTGATGATGTCAGTAAAACGAAGGAGATAGCTATCGACTTCAGGAAGCGTAGCAGAGGACATGCCCCTGTCTACATCAACGGTAAGAAGTCTCACAACACCACGTTAAAGTTCAATAGGTTGATTTGGAATCACGATCTTTCGGAGCGCTGCTCCTTCATCAGGTGAGCACTTGATGAAGGGGCAGCGCTCCAAAAGCTTGTGATTCCAAATAAAACTGTTGGGCTTTGACCTGATGTTGTGAGACATCTTACTGTGCCCACCCCAGTCCAACGCCGGCAACCCCACATCTCATGGCCGTTCTTCAATGCTGATGAAATGGAGGTGGTTGAGAGCTTCAGGTTTCTAGGTGTTCAGATCATCAACAACCTGTCCTGGTCCCTCCATGTCGATGCCACAGTTAAGAAAGCCCACCAATACATCTACTTTCTCAGGAATGATGTGGAGGTGCCGGCGTTGGACTGGGGTGGGACAGTGAGGGCTCTCACAACCCCAGGTTAAAGTCCAACAGGTTGCCCCTTCATCAGTGAGTCCTGATGAAGGAGCAGCGCTCAGAAAGCTCGTGCTACCAAATAAACCTGTTGGACTTTAACCTGGTGTTGTGAGACTTCTTAATGTTTCTCAGGAAGCTAAGGAAATTTGGCATGTTCGCTACAACTCTCACCAACTTTTACAGATGCACCATAGAAAGCATCCTTTCTGGATGTATCCCAGCTTGGTATGGCTCCTGCTCTGCCCAAGACCATAAGAAACTACAAAGGACCTTGGATGAAGCCCAGTCCATCACTCAAACCAGCCTCCCATCCATTGACTCGCTGCCTCAGAAAAGCATCCAGCATAATCAAGGATCCCTCGCACCCTGGACATACTTCCTTCCACCTTCTTCCATCAGGAAAATGCTACAAAAGTCTGAGATCACGTACCAACCAACTCAAGAACAGCTTCTTCCCTGCTGCCATCAGACTTTTGAATAGACCTACCTTATATTAAGCTGATCTTTTTCCACACCCTAGCTATGACTGTAACACAACATTCTGCCCTCTCTCCTTTTCTTCTCCACTATGTACTCTCTGAACGGTATGCTTTGTCTGTATAGCGAGCAAGAAATAATAGCCACATGAACAGAGTGGGAATAATAGCCACATGAACGGAGTGGGAATGGAGGGATACAAAAGAATGGTTTAGTTTGGACCAGGGAGCGGCACGGGCTTGGAGGGCCGAAGGGCCTGTTCCTGTGCTGTATTGTTCTTTGTTCTTTGTTTGTTCTTTGTAATACTTTTCACTGTATCCCAGTACATGTGACAATAATAAATCAAATCAAATTCTATGATTTGCCATCTTTTCCCCAGCTTCATTTTTCACTTTTGAAAGCTGAGTCACACAGTTAGTCTCTGATCATTTGCCCTGAGCTCTGACAGATCGATTGATTGATTTATCTTTGAATATTTGTTTGGCATGCCAGGTCCCGCATATCGTTGGTTTATCGGTGAAATCCCAAACTTCGTAATGCCAGATGACCGTCACTTCATCTCACAGGTGACGGGGAACCTCTACATCGCCAAGGTGAAGAGTGCAGACGCTGGAGCTTACTCCTGTTATCTCACCAGCCACATTGACTACGTTACGACCAGTGTCTTCAGCAAGCCCGTTCCTCTGGCTGTGCAGGTTGGGGGTGAGTCCCTTTAAGCTTCATTAAAGACATTCGATGGCAGTCTTTTATATACCAGTTTCAATCAGTGGCCACACATCAAGGTAAAAGCGCCGCTGTTTTACAATAGTGGAACCAAAAACGAGATTGATAGACATTTGTTAGGCTCCGGTATTCAGGGTTACACAACCAAAGTAGGTGGATGGAGTTAAGATGCAGGTTGGCTGTGATTTAATTGAATGATGCGGTGAGTGTCTGGAACAAGCTGCCAGAGGCAGTAGTAGAGGCGGGTACAATTTTGTCTTTTAAAAAGCGTTTAGACAGTTCATGGGTAAAATGGGTATTGAGGGATATGGGACAAATGTGGGCAATTGGGACTAGCTTCAGGGTTTAAGAAAAAAGGGCAGCATGGACAAGTTGGGCCGAAGGGCCTGTTTCCTTGTTGTAAACCTCTATGACTCTATGTGGAGATGTCGGCGTTGGACTTGGGGTGGGCATAGTAACACCAGGTTAAAGTCCAAAAGGTTTATTTGGAATCACGAGCTTTCAGAGTTCTGCTCCTTCATCAGGTGAGTGGAGAGGTAAGTTTCACAAACGTGGCATGTATAGGCAAAGACACAATTGCAAGATAATTATAGATTGGAATGTGAAGAATGGTTAGAATGTGAGTCTTTACAGGTACAGGCAGCGTGAGTGGAGAGAGACTGTTTAATTGAAAGGCGGAGGGGACTGACTGGTCTTCTCCTGTTTCTATGGAATACCCACCTGCCAAACTCCAGCCCCATGGGGCGATTTTCTGGAGTCCCTACAATGTGTTTCTCCTGGTGGGAAATGGTATGCCTTTGGCCGGTGGTGGGATCTTCCGGTCCTGCCACTGTCAATGGGATTTCCCATTAATTCCACCCCATGCCGCCGGGAAACTCATGGCAGGAATACGACATCAGCATGACCAGGATATCCCAGCTGTGTAAACAACTGGAAAATTCCGGTCCCAATGTCGAAGCTAATCTTAAGTAATCGGTATACTGTGGTTTTAAGCAAATAGTGAGTTGCTATTATCTCCTTAGTCCTGCAAATGTTCTTCTTCAGAAAGAGGAAATAGCTGCAAGAGCCAGCATAAAATACCATCAGTTCAGTTTTGGTCAACTTGCTATGGGAAAGGTGTTATTAAACTGGAGAGAGTGCAGAAGAGATTTACAAGGACATTGCCAGGACTCAAGGGACTGAGTTATAGGGAGAGATTGGACAGACTAGGATTTTGTTCTTTGGAGCGTAGGAGATGGAGGGGTGATCTTATAGAGGTGTATAAGATCATGGGAGACACGGATAGGGTGAATGCACTCAGTCTTTTTCCCAGGGTTGGGGAATCAAAAACTAGAGGATTTAAGATAAGAGGGGAAAGAATTAATGGGAACCTGAGGAGCAACCTTTTTTACACAGAGGGTGGTGCGTGTGTGGAATGAGTTGCCGGAGGAAGTGGTTGAGGCAGGGACATTGACAACATTTAAAAGGCATTTGGACAAAAACATGGATAGGAAAGGTTTAGAGGGATATGGGCCAAATGCAGGAAAATGGGGTGAGCTTAGATGGGCATCATGGACCAGTTTGGGCCACAGGGCCTGTCTCTGTGCCGTAGATTCTCTGATTCTCTGATTCTTCCAGCACTCTGACATTGGCCTCCTGGTAAATCTCTCATTAAGTTATGGTGTCTACAGAGTGTGTCCAGAATGCTTGCCAGATGTGAAGCAAGAATTCTGGCATCAGTCATACCAAACAATCTACTTTGGAGATGTCCATTCACTCAGCAAACAGAGTCTATTTGTCTATCAAACAACCTACAGTATCTAGTTAAATAGAGTCTGCATGAACTACAGCAACCAGAACTCATTGGCTGAAACTACAGCAACACCTCTTGATAAAAGCAGGGTGCTCCATCTAGCAAAATGCAGTTTGTGGAAGATAGTTACTAATAACCATCCAAACTGTCCAAAGGTGCACATTGGCCATGCTAAATTGTCTCTTAGTGTCCCGGGTGCATAGGTTAGAGGAATTAGCAGGGGAAATATGTGGGGTTACGGGGATAGGGCCTGGGTGGGATTGTTGTTGGTGAAGACTCGATGAGTCGAATGGCCTCCTTCTGCACTGTAGGGATTCTATAACAAATTATACCTGTAAAACCAGTCTCATCACTAACAGCAATGCGGTCTCCAAGTCTGATTATCCAATCATGTGTATTCGAGCCAGGGATGGCGGTGTCCCTCTATGTAGCTGTAAGTGACCGTTGTCCTGAATTTGGTGGGGAGGGGGGGATGGGGGAGTGGGGAGGGGGGGGCGATGGGGGAGTGGGGAGGAGGAGATGAGGGAGTGAGGAGGGGGAGATGGGGCAGTGGGGAAGGGGAGATGGGGTGATGGAGGGGAGATGGGGTGGTGGGGAGTGGGACATGGAGTTGTGGGGAGGGGGAGATGGGGGCGATGGGGAGGGGAAGATGGGGCAGTAGGGAAGGGGAGATGGGGTGATGGAGGGGAGATGGGGTGGTGGGGAGGGGGACATGGAGTTGTGGGGAGGGGGAGATGGGAGCGATGGGGAGGGGGAGATGGGGCAGTGGGGAAGGGCGATGGGAGCGGTGGAGACTGGGAGATGGGTGGTGGGGGGGAATTGGGGGTGGTGGGAAGGGGGAGATGGGGGTGGTGGAGAGGGGGGGTGCGGAATCAGAACGGACTGGATTTAGGTCTACCATTACGGCAGCCGCTGGTGGGCCTGGAAGTTGTCGGGGAGCAGGCACTGGGTTGGGGAGCTGGCACCGCGTTGGGGAGCTGGCACCGGGTTGGGGAGCAGGCACCGGGTCGGGGAGCTGGCAATGGGTCCGTGGCAGTCGGCTGACCCTGATTACATGGCTGCACGTTCGTGCAAGAGGGTGATGTGGGCTTGCCGTTGGACGGCGTGGGAATTCCAGCATTGACGGTAGGAGGTCTGCATCAGCTGATAGCCGTGCAGACGCTGGCGCCATTTTTAAAAGGTCGCCAACGCCATGTTGGAGCTGGAAATCGGCTTGCAGGCTTTTTAAGAAAGCCCCACAGTTTAAACGTCCAGCAGCTGAATTTCCGATGCTCCAGAACAAAAGCACGTTCCAAAGGCCAAGGAGAAGATTCTTCCACCGTCACACACGACCATTCACGATCATCAATGAGTAGTCTCACAACACCAGGTTAAAGTCCAACAGGTTTATTTGGAATCATGAGCTTTCGGAGCACTGCTCCTTCATCACATAATGTCCTTCACCACCTGATGAAGGAGCAGTGCTCCGAAAACTCGTGATTCCAAATAAACCTGTTGGACTTTAACCTGGTGTTGTGAAACTTCTTACTGTGCCCACCCCAGTCCAACACCGGCATCTCCACATCATAGAACATAGAACATTACAGCGCAGTACAGGCCCTTCGGCCCTCGATGTTGCGCCGACCAGTGAAACCAATCTAAAGCCCCTCTAATCTACACTATTCCAATATCGTCCATATGTTTAACCAATAACCATTTGAATGCTCTTAATGTTGACGAGTCCACTACTGCTGCAGGCAAGGCATTCCACGCCCTTACTACTCTCTGAGTGAAGAACCTACCTCTAACATCTGTCCTATATCTCTCACCCCTCAATTTAAAGCTATGTCCCCTCATGCTAGCCAACACCATCCGAGGAAAATGGCTCTCACTATCCACCCTATCTAATCCTCTGATCATCTTGTATGCCTCTATTAAGTCACCTCTTAACCTTCTTCTCTCTAACGAAAACAACCTCAAGCCCCTCAGCCTTTCCTCATACGATTTTCCCACCATACCAGGCAACATCCTGGTAAATCTCCTCTGCACCCTTTCCAACGCTTCCACATCGTTCCTATAATGCGGCGACCAGAACTGTACGCAATACTCCAAAAACTTCAATAAGTTGAAGTGAGGTCGGAGATGCAGGCCGGAATTCTCCAGCCAACGGGATTTTCTGTTCCCGCGGCAGTGAACGGAGATGTGGCTGAGCGCCAAATTCTCCGTCCCGACTTGCAGCGGTGATGGGACACGAGCAGTTGGAAAATTCCAGCTGCAGAAACATTTAATAAATTCCTGTTTTGTTTTTAAGTTTTAACAGCTGTTAAACACTGGATGCAATAGCCCTGACTTCCACCTTTGAGGGACCGGATTCCGGATCCCATTCCCAGGGTTTACAATTTTAAGCAGGGCATTCAAGGGGTGCAAGCCAGTTTGGGTCATAAGTCTGCACCTTGGATTCCCGACCTGGCAGGCTCCGTTGTTGGGATAGGCAAGTCCGTGTACTCTGCAGCTTTCATGGGATTGGGCCAAGTTTTCAATGAGGCATGGTTCACGGCCCCTCAGTAATGTCACAAGCCAAAATCTTCATGAGACAGTCTTTTAGAATGTAAGGTGAAGGCGTCTTCCCATCCCCTTTCCACGCCAAGGAATGCACACCACCCACTCCATCTTACACCAACCATGGTCCCTCATGACCCACATGCCAAGGATCTGATCCTCCCCACCTTCAAAATAACTCCTTTGTCTCCTCATGCCCCCTCTTGCAAAGTTACGGCACTTCCATATACATTCACCCACTCCACACCGCATAGAATAAATTAATCCTAGAATTTGCCAGTGTGGGGGAAGGCTACTAACTCACAATCAACAAGAGTCAATTGTTTTCACCCAAGACCGTTTGCCAAGGTAAGCAGGACATACGGACATGTGATACAGGAGCAGGGATAGAATACAAGAGCAGGGACGTACTTCTGAGGCTGTACAAGGCTCTGGTCAGACCCCATTTGGAGTATTGTGAGCAGTTTTGGGCCCCAAATCTAAGGAAGGATGTGCTGGCCTTGGAAAGGGTCCAGAGGAGGTTCACAAGAATGACCCCTGGAATGAAGGGCTTGTCGTATGAGGAACGGTTGAGGACTCTGGGTCTGTACTCGTTGGAGTTTAGAAGGATGAGGGGGGATCTTATTGAAACTTACAGGATACTGCAAGGCCTGGATAGAGTGGACGTGGACAGGATGTTTCCACTAGTAGGAACAACTAGAACCAGAGGGCACAACCTCAGGCTAAAGGGATGATCCTTTAAAACAGAGATGAGGAGGAATTTCTTCAGCCAGAGAGTGGTGAATCTGTGGAACTCTTTGCTGCAGAAGGCTGTGGAGGTCAGGTCATTGAGTGTCTTTAAGACAGAGATAGATAGGTGCTTGATTAATAAGGGGATCATAAGGGTTATGGGGAAAAGGCAGGAGAATGGGGATGAGAAAAATATCAGCCATGATTGAATGGCGGGGCAGACTCGATGGGCAGAGTGGCCTAATTCTGCTCCTATGTCTTATGGTCTTATAGCAGAGGCAGGCCATTCGACCCCACTTCCTCTGCCTTCTGAGGCAGAGAGTTCCAAGGTCACACTACCCTCTGAGAGAAAAACAATCTCCCCATCCCAGGACAACTCCTAATTTTAAAAAGGTGTCCCCTAGCTCTGGACTCACTCACAACAGGAAACAACCTTTCCACATCCACCTTGTCAAGGTCGTATACTTCAATCCAGTCGTCCCTCACTCTTCCAAACTCCGGTGGGAACAAGTCCAGGCCTACCCTATCGTCATCAGACAATTCACTCATCCCAGGTATCAATCTACTAAACCTCCTCTGAACCACCTCCAATGCATCTACATCCTTGGAATTTGAGCAGATTGTTATCTTGCTCCTTCGGCCAACAAGTACACACCTTCATAGTGGTCAGAAGGAGTCTATGGCAGTAAGCATAATATGAGGTGTCTGGACAGAGTCCAGACCATTGGGAGAGGGGAGGTGTTGGTCTGTTTGGCTGAATAACTGGCAGGAAGATGTCTCTGCCTCTTTGCTACACCTACACTGACAGCTCCAGGGCAGCGCTGAGAGGTTACAGAACTGTCGGCTGTGCCATTTTCATGAAATGTTTAAACTAAGATTCCATCTGCTCTCTCAGATTGACCTCAGCTATTCTGAACCAGTGTGAAAACAGGAGTGGACAAGTGGGGGAGCTCTCCCCGAAGTCCTGGGCAATATTTACCCCTCAACCTCCCGAAACAGATTACACGGTCGCTATCACATTGCTGTTTGTGGGAGCTGGCTATGCACAAATTGCTGTGTTGCCTTCGATTTGATTTATTATTGTCATACGTATTAACATGCAGTGAAAAGTATTGTTGCTTGTGCGCTATACAGACAAAGCATACCATTCATAGAGAAAGAAATGAGAGAGTGCAGAATGTAGTGTAACAAGGTAAGCAGGAGAACATACGAACATATGATACAGGAGCAGACGCAGGCTATTTGGCCCCACTAGCTAGGGTGTGGAGAAAGATGAACTTAATGCGAGGTAGCTCCATTCAAAAGTCTGATGGCAGCAGGGAAGAAGCTGTTCTTGTGTTCTTGGTATGTGGTCTCAGACTTTTGTATCTTTTTCCCAATGGAAGAAGGTGGAAGAGAGAATGTCCAGGGTGCATGGGGTACTTGATTATGCTGGCTGCTTTTCCGAGGCAGCGGGAAGTGTAGACAGTGTCAATGGATGGGAGACTGGTTTGAGTGATGGACTGGGCTTCGTTCATGACCCTTTGTAGTTTCTTGCGGTCTTGGGCAGAGCAGGAGCCATACCAAGCTGTGATACAACCAGAAAGAAGGCTTTCTATGGTGCATCTGTACAGGTTGGTGAGAGTCATAGCAGACATGCCAAATTTCCTTAGCCTCCTGAGAAAATAGAGATGTTGGTGGGCTTTCTTAACTATAGTGTCGGCGTGGGGGGACCAGGACAGCTTGTTGGCGATCTGAACACCTAAAATATAGAAGGTCTCGACCATTTCAACTTCGATGTAAACAGAGGCATGTTTTCCTACGCTTCCCGATGTCGATGACAATCTCCTTCATTTCGTTGACATTGAGGGAGAGATTATTCACTATAACAGTGACTAAACTTCAAAAAGTATTTAATTGGTGGTGAATTTCTTTGGGGTTTCCTGAGGTTGGGAAAGATGCTATATAAATGAACCAAAGTATTTGTTCATGTATAATGCACTCATTTTTCTTTATACAGAAACTTATATGTATATACTGATGCAGGTTTTGATATATACTATACATTGTGTATGATTCCATCACTTTGTAAAAAAGGATGCAAGCTGCAATTGCGACAAGAATATCAATGTTGAAATTGAAAGGGAGCTGGAATATCATTTTTTTTATCTCTGTAACATCATTCCACTCTGCCATTTGTGGCTGAAATGCTCATCCTTGCCTTTATTACCTCTCAAGTTGACTATTCTAACCCACTCCTAGTGGGCCTCCCACTTTCTACCCTATCTGAGGTCATCCAAAATTTTGTGGTCCAAGTCCGAGCATGCACCAACTCTCGCCTACCAGCACCTCTGCGATTGCTGACATACAGCGGCCCCCAGTTAAACAATACTTCAGTTTTAGAATTCTCCTGCTTGTTTTCAGATCCCTCCGTGACCTTGCCCTCTCCCTATCTCTATAATCTACTCCAGCCCCACACCCCTCCGAGATATCAGTACCGGACTGATTCCCGGGATGGCGGGACTGACATGTGAGGAGAGATTGAGTCGCATTAGCCTTGTATTCGCTGGAGTCCGGAAGAATGAAGGGGCGGGGGGGTGATCTCATGGAAACCTATGAAGTTCTAACAGGAGTAGACAGAGCAGATGCAGGAAGGATGTTCCCGATGGTGGGGGAGTCCAGAACCAAGGGTCATAGTCTGAGGGATAAACCTTTTAGGAATGTGATAAGGAGCTATTTCTTCATCCAGAGAGTGGTAAACCTGTGAAATTCGCTACCACAGAAAGCAGTTGAAGCTAAAACGTTGCATGTTTTCAAGGAGTTAGATAAAGCTTTTGGGGCAATGGGGATTAAAGGATATGGGGAAAGCTATTGAGTTGGATGATCAGCCATGATCATAATTAATGGCGAAGCAGGCTTGAAGGGCTGATGGTCCCAGTTTTCCTAGTTTCTACGTTTATTTAATCCCAAACTCTTGGATATCCCTGATTTTAATCCCTCCATCATTAGTGACCATTCCTACATTCTAGAATACCCTCACATCCTCTCCACTTTCCCCTTAATATACTCCTTGACTAAGCATTTGGTCGTCTGCTGGAATATTGCCTTATGTGGTTCAGTATCAGGTTTTGTTTTTGATGCCCCTGTTCCGTACCTTGGGAGCATTTATGGGGTTGTATTTTACATGCTCCCTCCGGGTTTTTGGTGGCGGGGTACATAACATTGGTTGGCTCCCCAGCCCCCCCACCTTCCTATCTACCCCTGACCTCATCCCCATAACATGATTTTAAAAAAAGATTTTAAAAGGGGAAGGAGGTGGGTACTAACCTCAGGGGGATTGTCCACCAGGGACAGCCCCCTCCTAAGGCATTAAACCCACTTCCTTCCCCACCCATCAGCTCACCAAAACCCACCCCACTGCCTGAGATGGGCAAACCCCCCCTCACCCAATAACCCGATCTTATCTCACTCCGGGATCCATTCTTTTTGGGACTAGTTGCAGTTCCGGAAGTGACCACTCTTGGCGCTGCTGGGGCCGCTAAAGATGCCTGATCTGGGGGTGAGCCAGCAGTTTCTGAGGGCGGGGCTTCTTCCCAAGTGAGGAGCAAAATTTAGCCAGCCAGTTTAGCCCATCCACAGCACACGGGCTGTATGTTGGGCTGGCACAGAGCCAGCCAGCTTCAAGCTGAATTTTCTTCTCAACTGGGGGGTGGGTGAGGGGGAGGCACAAAGGGTCAGATGTGAGCCTTCCCATGCTATGCAGCCCATTATGTTAAAGAGGCCATTCAGTCCATTGAGTCTGCATCAACTCTCCAACAGAGCATCCCACCCAGGCCCTATCCCGGTAGACCCACACATTTATCATGGCTAATCCATCTGACCTACAAATCTTGGGATACTACGGGGCAATTTAGCATGGCCGATCAACCTAACCTGCATACCTTTGGAGGGTGGGAGGAAACAGAAGCGCCCGGATGAAACCCACGCAGACACGGGGAGAATGTGCAAACTCCACACAGAGAGTGACCCGAGGCCGGAATTGAAGCTGGGTCCCTGGCGCTGTGAGGCAGCAGTGCTAACCACTGTGCCACCGTGCCGCTCTGTATGTCATCGTTGATGATGTTCTTGGCCAAAGATATTCCATACAGATCATGGAAGGAACACGGCGGCACAGTGGTTAGCACTGCTGCCTCATAGCACCAGGGACCTGGGTTCAATTCCCAACTTGGGTCACTGTCTGTGTGTAGTCTGCATGTTCCCCCCGTATCTGCGTGGGTTTTCCTTTGGGTGCTCCGGTTTCCTCCCACAGTCCGAAAGACGTACATCGGCCCTGCTAAATTCTCCCTCACTGTACCTGAATAGGCGCCGGAGTGTGGCGACTTCAGGATTTTAGCAGTAACGTCATTGCAGTGTTAATGTAAGCCCGAAGAGAAAACGCTGGAAAATCTCAGCAGGTCTGGCAGCATCTGTAAGGAGAGAAAAGAGCTGGCGTTTCGAGTCCAGATGACCCTTTAATGTAAGCCTACTTGTGATTCTAATAAATAAACTTCAACTGGAAAATAATCAGCTGAAAGCAAGTAGCAAAGTCTCCGGCATGTCTACGGACGTCAGAGATGCTGCCCAATTAAGCAGATGGAACGTAAATTCTCGAAATGGAGACGGACATCAAAAGGGAGCCAGATGCACAAATATTACACTCCATCTGTTGCTGTTTTTTCTTGGGCCATTTCAATCTTGAACTCATAGATCGCGACGTACAATAAGCATTTCAAAATGTACGCGAATAGTGTAAGTTATTAAACCAGTGGGGGTTTAAGACTAGCAGTAAAATGTCCAGTAAATCCTGACCTCTGTTAATTATCAGCGCCCCGCGTTGCTCTACACGGGTCGGGACAGGAGGTTACTCAGCAGAAAATCCTTCACAACCTGTTCATAAACAGGAGTTCGTCAATGCCCAGCGACTGTTGCCACGGTTACAACCATGGCGATTTGTTTTCAAGACGGCAGATAGTGATCACGATTTCAATAAGATTAAATTTTAAGTCAAATCTGCTAAGCAGCCAAGTGAAGTTAATTATTCACACATTTTAAAAATAAAATTTTTCGCCAAGGTGTCGTGTGCATCGGATGACATCTGTACTTTTGAAAATGTTTTAATTGATCATTATCTAACTCTCCCAGATCATTAATTCATTCTAATTAAGCAGCAAATCTAAATGTGTGGCGATGTTTGACAAACGGCACATGGCGTTGCAAAATACATACATTTTTGGCAAGTGCAGATTCTGCTGTGTTTTTGGCAGCAACACTGGGGTGGCACAGTGGGTTAGCACTGCCGCCTCACAGCGCCAGGGACCCGGGTTCGATTCCCAACTTGGATCACTGTCTGTGTGGAGTTTGCAAGTTCTCCCCGTGTCTGCGTGGGTTTCCTCCGGGTGCTCCGGTTTCCTCCCACACTCCGAAAGACGTGCTGGTTAGGTGCATTGGCCGTGCTAAATTCTCCCTCAGTGTACCCGAACAGGCGTCAGAGTGTGGCGACTAGGGGATTTTCTCAATAACTTCATTCCAGTGTCAATGTAAACCTACTTGTGACACTAAAAAATAAACTTTAAACATACATTTTACATTGTGAAATACTGTCAATCATTGAACCCTACAGTGCAGAAGGAGGCCATTCAGCCCATCGAGTCTGCACGAACCACAATCCCACCCAGACCCTATCCCCATAACCCCAAGCATTTACCCTAGCTAGTCCCCCTGACACTAAGGGGCAATTTACCATGGCCAATCCATCTAACCAGCACATCTTTGGAGTGTGGGAGGAAACCGGAGCACCCGGAGGAAACCCACGCGAACACGGGGAGAACGTGCAAACTCCACACAGACAGTGACCCAAGCCGGGAATTGAACCCGGATCCCTGGCGCTGCGAGGCAGCAGTGCTAACCACTGTGCCACCGTGCCACCCTAACCAGACACTGCCGCCACGCTGTCATGAAACGTGGCAACTCCCCATCGAGGAATTGAACTCCAGTCTCCCGTGTGACAGACGGGGATGCTAACCTCGACACTAATGAGGAAGTCAAGCTGTCAATTCTGTGAAAATCAGAGAACTAAGGGGTGCAATGTTTTTCCATTGGAGTGTAGCTCCGCACTAGGGAGCACCAGGTCACAGAGTTACCCCCATTTATCAATATGCGAGGACCACGTGCTATTTTAAATTAATTAATGTTATATCGGTGCACAGATCGTGTTATGAACAAAGACATGGATAAATATGAAGCGCTTGTTCAATGAACTGTCGTTTCATAGTGAGATTCATAGAATCTAGAAGACGGAGTAGGCCACTCGGCCCTTCAAGCCTGCGCCGCCATTCGTTTTGATCATGGCTGATCATCAAATTCGATATCCCGATCCCGCCTCCCTCTCTTGATCCCTTTGGCCCCAAGAGCTATATCTAATTTCTTCTTGAAATCAGCTTTGAATTAAGTATAGAACTTGATGGGGTCAACTCCAACAATATTCAAGAAGCTCAAAATCATCCAAAGCAGAGCAGCTGCCTTGACTAACAGCGCAACCACATCCATTCCTTCCATGTCACCATAGCTACAACAGTCGGCATCTGTAAGGTGCCACGTAGCATGTCTCCAGGCTTCGGGCCCCACCTCCCAAATCTGCGACCTTCATCGCCAAGATGGACAAGGGCAGTCACCACCACCACTTGCAAGCACCCTCCAAGTCAGAACTTGTCCGCACTTGGAAATATATCGGCCATTCCTTCATCCTGGGATTCCCTAAAGAACAGCATTGTGGGAGTAACGTCACCACATGGACAGCAGCAGTTCAAGAAGCTGGTCCGTGACCACCTTTCCCAGGGCAACTAGGAATGGGTAATAAATGCTGGCTTTCATTCTCCCCGTGTCTGCATGGGTCTCCTCCGGGTGCCCCGGTTTCCTCCCACAGTTCAAAGATGTGCAGGTTAGGTAGATTGGCCATGCTAAATTGCCCCTTAGTGTCCCAAGATGCGCAGATTAGATGGATTGGCCATGCTAAATTGCCCCTTAGCATCCCAAGATGTGCAGATTCGATGGATTGGCCATGCTAAATTGCCCCTTAGTGTCCCAAGATGCGCAGATTAGATGGATTGGCCATGCTAAATTGCCCCTTAGTGTCCCAAGATGCGCAGATTAGATGGATTGGCCATGCTAAATTGCCCCTTAGTGTCCCAAGATGCGCAGATTAGATGAATTGGCCATGCTAAATTGCCCCTTAGCATCCCAAGATGTGCAGATTAGATGGATTGGCCATGCTAAATTGCCCCTTAGTGTCCCAAGATGGGCAGATTAGATGAATTGGCCATGCTAAATTGCCCCTTAGCATCCCAAGATGTGCAGATTAGATGGATTGGCCAAGGTAAATAAGCAGGGTTACGGGGTTAGGGTGGAGAGGCAGGCCTGGGTGCGATGCTGTTGCGGAGGAGAGTCAGTGCAGACTCGATGGGCCAAATAGCCTGTAGGCTTTCTATAGTACTAGTATAGTAACACTCAGATCCCATCAAATAATTTGAAAGAAAATTGAAGTTTATGGCACAGACGCAGGGCAGTCAGCTCATCAAGCCTGTGCTGGATTTCTGGCTGGATTAACTCAAACTGATCCCAGTGCATCAAACTCTACCCGGAGCCCTGAATCCCCCTCTGCATCAAATTTATCCAAATTTCTCTTCAAGTATGCAATGCTTCAACCATGCCCCGTGGCAACATATTTCACGCTCGAACAGGCCTCTGTTAGCTTAGCAGAAGATGTCCAGTCAGTTTCTAAGATCTGAATAATCCATAAAATCCACTGTCTGTAACTTACCCAGCCTGGCACAAAGCCCTGGGATGTATTTTCAATTATATTTTTAAATCTCTGGTTTGAGTTTGCATTCACATTTAAGGCCAGCCAACACCTCAGAGTTCGTTCAACTGCAGTGACTGCCTTCACAATCCATAAGAAATAATGGCACCATTTTTTTTGAGATTCTATCATGGAACCATGGAAAGGTTGAGGCCGTTCAGCCCATCATGTCTGCGCTGGTCAAAAGAGAGAGAGAAAAAGAAGTTAGCCACTCGCTCGAATCCCATTTTCCAGCACCCTGGTCTTGCGGGTAACACCACGTCAGGCGCAGATCCAGGTACCTTCCAAATGAAGGGGTTATAGAGAAGGTGAATAACCAAGATCTTTTCCCCAAGGTAGGGGAGTCCAAAACTAGAGGGCATTGGTAGAAGGTGAGAGGGGAAAGATTTAAAAGGGACCCGAGGGGCAACTTTTTCACACAGAGGGTGGTGCGTGTATGGAATGAACTGCCAGAGGAGGTGGTAGACGCGGGTACAATTACAACTTTTAAAAGACATTTGGACAGATACATGGATGGGAAAGGTTTAGACGGAAATGGGCCAAACGCAGGCAAATGGGACTAATTCAGTTTAGGAAACCAGGTCAGTATGGGCAAGTTGGGCTGAAGGGCCTATTTCCGTGCTGTATAACTCTATGACTCAATGGGTTGAGTGTTTCAGCTTCAATCCCCAACTTAGGCAGTGAATTCCAAATGCCCACCACCCTCTGGGTGAAAAAAATCCTTCCTCATAACCCCTCTAATCTCTACCAATTACCTCAACTCTACACCGCCGGGTAATTGACCCCTTAGCTCAGGTAAACAAGTCTTTCCTGTCTACTCTATCTAGGCCCCTCATCCTGTCCACCTCAATTAGATCACCCCTCAGCCTCCTCGGGAAAGTGAGTTGCCCCACGGGTCCCTTTTAAACCTTTCCCCTCTCACCTTCTACCTACGCCCTCTAGTTTTGGACTCCCCTACCTTGGGGAAAAGACCTTGGTTATTCACCTTCTCTATAACCCCTTCATTTGGAAGGTACCTGGATCTGCGCCTGACGTGGTGTTACCCGCAAGACCAGGGTGCTGGAAAATGGGATTAGAGCGAGTGGCTAACTTCTTTTTCTCTCTCTCTTTCGACCAGCGCAGACATGATGGGCTGAATGGCCTCCACCTTTCTATGGTTCCATGATAGAACCTCAAAGTCCTAAGGGAAACAACCCTAGCCTATCTGATCTACCCTCCTGGCTGCAATTTCCAAGCCCTGGCAACATTTTTGTGAATCTCCTCGGTCTCCAGAACATTAAAGATCAATCGCTAAGACAACCACTGCATCGTCATTGACATGACATCATGCTGGTGTTCTATCAACATACTCTTTTGCACTCTGGTCCTCTTCAAAACAGTGCCCTGGGATCTTTCACGCCCCCCCAAACAGGCGCTTAGGGCCTCTGTTTAAAGTCTCACCCAGAAGACGGCACGTCTGACAGTGCAGCACTCCCTCGGCACTGCAACTGGAGTGTCAACCTCGACTTTGTGTGCTTCAAGTCCTGGAGCGAGACCTTAACCTCGTTAAACTCAAGTAGCACTAATCGATGTCTTCCACCCTAATAATTAAGAAATAAAATGTGTTCTGCCTTCCGAATTGGGATTATCCCCTGTGCACTGTGTCACTTCACACTGAGCTGGTTATAACCCAGTAAGCAGGAATGTAATGAAAATCAATTGAATTCTTTAAGTCTTGCTGAGCCGCTTTGCAATGGCAATCAAAATAAATCTGCTTAATAATACATTAATTTCAACCGTTCTTGCTCTTAATCATTAATAATAAATTTAAATCACCTACTCCTGGAATGGATATGTTTTTTCCTCAGAAATTGTTACCCAAATTAGTTTTTTATTGTTAATCGAGTGTTCACTGTAGGGAGATTGAGATAAGAGAAATTGCCAATCAAGTAATGATGTATCTTCTTGGATCTCCTTGTTCACCTGCAATGTCATTTCTTCTCACTCTCCTCTAAAATTGACATTACTACCAACAGCTCTGCTACAAGCTGAGAGTAAGAAGTTTAACAACACCAGGTTAAAGCCCAACAGGTTTATTTGGTAGCAAATGCCACTAGCTTTCGGGAACAGGCTGTCCCTTCGTCAGGTGGAGCGGAGGAATGCTCACAAACGGGGCATACAGAGACACAAACTCAATTCACAGAATAACGATTGGAATGCAGTCTTTACAGATAATCAAGTCTTAAAGGTACAAACGATGTGAATGGAGGGGGCATTAAGCACAGGTTAAAGAGATGTGTATTGTCTCCGTGTGGACATTCGTCCGCTCCACCTGACGAAGGGACGGCCTGTTCCCGAAAGCTAGTGGCATTTGCTACCAAATAAACCTGTTGGGCTTTAACCTGGTGGTGTTGTCAAACTTCTTACTGTGTTTACCCCAGTCCAACGCCGGCATCTCCACAAGCTGAGAGTAGCATGAAACTCCATGGAGCTAAACGTCAGGTGGTAAAAGTACTGAGGTCGTAAGACCATAAGGTATAGGAGCAAAATTGGATGGCACGGTGGCACAGTGGTTAGCACTGCTACCTCACAGCACCAGTGACCCGGGTTCGATTCCCAGCTTGGGTCGCTGCCTGTGCAGAGTTTGCACGTTCTCCCCGTATCTGCGTGGGTTTCCTCCGGGTGCTCCCTTTTCCTCCCACAGTCCAAAGATGTGTGGGTTAAGTGGATTGGACATGCTAAATTGACCATTAGTGCCAGCGGGATTAGGAGATTGCCGGGATAGGGCCCTGGTGAGATTTTTGTCAGTGCAGACTTGATGGGCTGAATGGCCTAATTTCATAAAATCCCTAGTGCAGATGGAGGCCATTTGGCCCATCGAATGTGTTTTGCCATTTGATCATGGTTGATACTTTTCTCAACTCCATTCTCCCGCCCTTTTCTCCGTAACTTTTGCCCCCCCCCCCCTTTACCAATCAAGAACCTATCTATCTCGGCCTTAAATACACTCAATGACTTGGCCTCCACAGCCCTTGTGGCAATAAATTCCACAGATACACCCTTTGGATGAAGAAATTACTCCTCATCTCGGTTCTTGAGGGTCGTCCCTTTACTTTGAGGCTGGGCCCGCAGTTCCTAATCTCTCCTACTAATGATGCCCATCTACAACTCAAAACCCGATTCCTGCTCTGCCCTCAGCTATTCTCCACTCAGTAGACTGAAGGTAGGATGTTCCAATGGGAGGCAGTGTCCCTTGGTTATGGCAGGGGAAATAGGCCCCTGATATAAAGTCCATCTGGATGGTCTCAAGCTTGCTACATGTGGAGGTACATGGAAGTGGACCACCTCATTCTGAAGGGCAAATAGGGTCAGCCATTAAACACGGGCCTTACTAGCACCTCCCACATCTTAAGAATGAGTGAGTATCGAATAAATATTCGTGTCCTGCAATAAAATTAGTTCCAATTCAGCACTATTTTACATTAAGTTGTCAGTCTTCCTCAACGTTAACTAGTGTGGGAGTCGAAAGCAACACACCATTGGGTTTTAACCTGAGGCACAATGTTGGAAGACATAAAGGAGGGACTCTTCAATTAACTGCCCTCCAGATGATCCATGATTGCTTGTTGCGAATGCTGGTTTCTAATATACAAAGTGTTCCCTTCCAAACTCTAATAGATCGCACCTCAAGTACCAAAATATCCATTAAATAGCTCGTGTAAAGAAGAAAGCTTAAAGGTTACAATAAAGACTCAACTGGGCTATTGGCTTTTTGTGTGCCAATGATGCTTTTGTTGGCAAAATTAAGTCATTCCCATCCAGTGTAGAGATTAATAAACCCTTTACCGAGAATCAAAGAATGGTACAGCATCCAGAGGAGGCAGAGGCCTTGTGATGTTGTCTCTAAACCAGCAATTCAGAGATCCAGGGTTATCCAGGGAACCTAGATTCAAGTCTCACCATGGCCAATTGGTGACATTTGAATTCAATAAAAATATGGATTTAAAAGTCTAATGGTGACTGTTTTTTTTGTCGAATGTTGACCACAGACACAGTGGTCGGATGGCACAGTGGTTAGCACTGCTGCCTCACAGTGCCAGGTTCGATTCTGGTCTTGGGTGACTGTGTGGAGTTTGCATGTTCTCCCCATGTCTGCGTGGGATTCCTCCAGGTGCTTCGGTTTCCTCCCACAGCCCAAAAATGTGCAGGTTAGGTGGAGTTAAATTGTTAAATTGTCCCTTAGTGTCCAATGATGGGTAGGTTAGGTGGATTAGCTATGGCAATTGTGTGGGATTACAGATTGAGGGTGGGGGATAGGGCCTGGATAAGATATTCTGTCAGCGAGTCGGTACAGACTCGATGGGCCGAATTGTCTCCTTCTGCACTGTAGGGATTCTATGGTTCCATGAATGTCCTTTAGGGAAGGAAATCTGCCATCTTTACCTGGTCTGCCCTACATGTAACTCCAGACCAACAGCAATGTAATTGAATCTTAACTACCCCTCAATTAAGGATGGGCAACATAGGCTGGCCTAACTGGTGATCCCACATCCCCTAAAAAATCATTTAAAAAATAATATTTTTGAAGGAGCTATCCAGTTAGTCCACTCTCTCATCCAAAATGAAGCCAGAATGTGCAAATTGAATAATGCGGCACTCGCCAGTACAGCCACTTCTACTGAAAGACTAAAGGCCTTCACCAGTTGATGGTAGGATTGATCTATGCTATAATGTCCTCCAGCTACCCATTATCTGAGGTTTCCCATTGTGAATTTCCAAATGGCAAGTAGCACTCCAGCTCCTTGGAGCAGTGAGGAAGGGATATGTTGACAGAAGGAAGTGGAGGCTGGAGGGGGGAGGAGTAGAAAGAAGATGAAAAGGGAAAACATGAAGAGTTAATCCTCATGTAATAACAATTCAAATTCATATATTTAACAGAATAAAATGTGTCCAGGCGTTTCACAGGCCTGTTACCAGTCCAATGATTATACCATGTAAAAGGTTATTAGGACAGGTAAGCAAAAGATTGGTCATAAAAGGTCTTTTTTTTTTCAGGGCAACTTAAGCAATAAAATCTCTGCAGTGCAGAAGGAGTCCATTCGGCCCATCGAGCCTGCACCAACAATGATCCCATCCTGTAACCCCATACATTTACTCTGCTAATCCCCCTGACACGAAGGGGCAATTTAGCATGGCCAATCCACCTGACCCTCACTTCTTTGGACTGTGGGAGGAAACCAGATCACCCAGAGGAAACCCACACAGACACGGGGAGAATGTGAAAACTCCACACAGATAGCGATCCAAACCAGGAATTGAACCCAGGTCCCTGACGCTGTGAGGCAGCAGTGCTAACCACTGTGCTACCGTGCCATCCCTAAATGAGGAGAATGGAGAAGTTAACATTTTAAAATTTATTTATTAGTGCCACAAGTAAGCTTGCATTAGCACTACAATGAAGTTACTGTGAAAATCCCTAGTCGCCACACTCCGGCGCCTGTTCGGGTACACTGAGGGAGAATTTAGCATGGCCAATGCACCTTACCAGCACGTCTTTGGAACTGTGGGGGGGAACCGGAGCACCTGAAGGAAACCCACATCGACATGGGGAAAACTCCACACAGACAGTGACCCAAGCCGGGAATCGAACCCAGATGTGGATGGGAATTTCAAATCATGGGGTCTCGGTCAGCTAAAAGCCAGGACTCAGATTTAACAGGATTGCTCCAGGAATGAGGGGTTTTATGGATTGATGAAGTTGGGGCCATTCTCTTTGGAGAAGGGAAGGTAGAGAGGAGATTGGATAGAGAGAGGTATTCAATATCATTTGGGCACCGGGATCTTGAGTTCATGTCACACTACATGTAACTCCCACCACTTGGCCTGGGCTTGCAAAATCCTACTAACTGTCTGGACTTGAGACAATTCTCACCTCTCGAACCTGTGATTATCCTTCTCTCCATGTGCCCTGTCTGTACCTGTAAAGACTCGCATTCCAACCATTATCTTGCAATTGTGTCTTTATCTATATATGTCGTGTTTGTGAAACCTACCTGTCCACTCACCTGATGAAGGAAGCAGCGCTCCGAAAGCTCGTGATTCCAAATAAACCCTTAGGACTTTAACCTGGTGTTGTGAGACTTCTTACTGAGCCCACCCCAGCCCAACGCCGGCATCTCCACATCATGAGGGCACTGGACAGTGTCAATGTTGAGAGAAACCATTCCCACCAGTAGAAGGGTCAGGAGCCAGAGAACACCACTGTTTGGCAAAAGAAGCAATGATGACATGGGGAAAACTATATTAAGCAACAAGTAAACACATTGTCTGAGTGTGTGGTGGAATGGAAGAAACTTCAAATGGTAACAGGGAAAAGGTAGGAAAGTGGGTGCAGTTCTTACAGAGATCTGGCATGGAGACAACTAATAGAAAGTCCTCCTTCTGTGCTGTGACCATTCCATGAGTCGATCACAGAGATCTGCTCTAATTTGCCACACTACCATTATATCCAGGGATACCAGTTCTCTGAGAAAAGTTTAACTCCAGGAGTTATCAGTTTACTTTTTAAACATTGGAGTTGGATGAAGGGTTGCAATGGTTTTTGTGCATTGGAAGATGATTGAGTGAATTAAAGAGTAACAATATCATGAGAGGCCTTGCTTTGTTCCTCTGATCTCCATTAGCATCTGCAGTCCTTCATCGTAAACTCCTCCCTGATGTGTGTCTTTTTCTTACTCCCCAGGTGACACCAGGACGCATTCTCCGCACATCCGGGTGAAATTTCCCTCTGAAACCTATGCGCTGGCTGGACAGTCACTGAACCTGGAGTGCTTTGCCTTTGGAAAGTGAGTGAAGTTACTGTTGTTGTGTGAGGAGTCTCAAAATGAATAGTAGCTTCCAAAAGGGGATTGGGACGTAGGAGATAGGTGCATGAGTAAGTTACTCATCCTCTCAAGCCTGCTCTGACATTCATAAAAGCAAATTTCTGCGGGTGCTGGAATCTGAAACAAAAAATGTTGGAAAACCTCAGCAGGTCTGAGAGTTTCTGTGGAGAACACTCTGCTCTCTCTCCACTGGTGTCGTCAGACCTGCCAAGATTTTCCAGAATTTTCTGTCTTTGTTTCGTTAAAATCATGGCTGATCTTCAACTCAACTCTATGGCTAGAACTTCAACAACATGGCCGTCCCAATTCCAGTGGGGGGGGGCGAGGCTCGCAAAACGGAATTCTCCGTTGGCCTCGGGCGGGATTTTACAAGCCTCGCCCAAGGTAAAATACCGGCCTATTTTCCTGCCCTAGCCCCATAGCCCTTAATTCCATGAGTACACCAAAATCTGTCAGTGTCTCTCTTGAATGCACTCAATGGGCGGGATCTTACGACCTCGCTCATCCCAAAACTGTAATATCTCGCCCGAGGTCTACGGTCCTTTCCATGGTCCGTCCCTCGTCCGCTCCGATTCCCAGGGCAGGCAGGGCGCTAAAATTCCGGTCAAGATCTGAGCATCAACAACCCTCCTGGGGAGAGAATCCCAAGAATTCACACAACTCTTTCAAGTGAAGAAATTTCTCCTCATCTCAGTCCTAAATGGACAGTCTTGTATTGAGACTATGACCTCTCCCAAACAGCATCTTATCTCTCCCAAAAGCTACCACCTATCTGGTGTCTCTGGATCTAAACAAAAGGGTCTCTGGAATTCTCTGAAAGACCTTCTTTTGAAAAACCCGAACGCCCACGAGTCATGTCTTGGACATCACTCGAACGGAAAGTAAGTCTGTTTGAAGACAACCTGTGAATCACGGATATGCAAACCACAAGGGGCGGCACGGTAGCACAGTGGTTAGCACTGCTGCTTCACAGCTCCAGGGTCCCGGGTTCAATTCCCGGCTCGGGTCACTGTCTGTGTGGAGTTTGCACATTCTCCTCGTGTCTGCATGGGTTTCCTCCGGGTGCTCCGGTTTCCTCCCACAGTCCAAAGATGTGCGGGTTAGGTTGATTGGCCAGGTTAAAAATTGCCCCTTAGAGTCCTGAGATGTGTAGGTTAGAGGGATTAGCGGGTAAATATGTGGGGGTAGGGCCTGGGTGGGATTGTGGTCGGTGCAGACTCGATGGGCCGAATGGCCTCCTTCTGCACTGTAGGGATTCTATGATTCTATGATTCTACAAGCTGGAGCTCCAGTGCCATTCTGGATAAGCCAAGACCCCCTCCATTTCCACGAAAATTTAGGCCAATGTTTCGGGTCGATGACCCTTCACCGGAAGCGAAAGATGTTCGAGAATTAGACAATCGAAGCAATAACAGGGCTAAATTTGTCTTGTATCCAAATCCAGGTATGAAATGTGTGGATCATGTTGTGTGGTGCAACAGCGGGGCGCCATTTAAACCCGTCTAGATGCGAGAATCACAGTGATACTATAAGACATTTGAGTTATGAGTGTTGTGATTACTGCAGTTGATGTAATGACAAACACTTAGCAATCTCTTATCTACCTCCAATGCTCTCAAATTATTTTAAATGTTTTAACGCTCGGCTGAAAGAGTGGTGAGGAGAATTTGATATAAGTCTGTGAGTATTTGCTCAATAACAACGCCAACATGAAATTCTATCCCATAATCTCACGGAGGCCAGTCACGTACAATGCTCTGTTCACACAGAAAATTTCGCCTGAGATATTAGTTTTAAAAGTTGTGTTTATATAGCGCCTTTTGCATCCTCAGTGCACACTAAAGCATTTCTCAGCCAATGAAGTATTTCTGAGGTGCCATTGCCGTTATAGAGTCATAGACTCATAGAGCAATATAGCATGGAAACAGGCCCTTTGGCCCAACTGGTCCATGCTAAACATGGAGCCCTCCCAGCTAGCCCCAATTGCCCATATTTGGCCCATATCCCTCTCAACCTTTCCCATCCATGTACTTATCCAAATGCTTTTTAAATGTTGCTATTGAACCTGCCTCGACCACTTTCTCTGGCAGCTCATTCCATTTACACACCACCCTCTTCACTACTGGAGTGAACAGGCCACAGCTATACCCCCACTCCCATGCAAAGGTCACACTGACCAAGAGACAGAGTGAAATAGCAAGCATTCATTTTTTTTAAAAAGAAATGCGGACAATTTAAAAAAAATTAAATTCAAAGACTTAAAAGCCGAAAACAGCTTAAATGTTCCAATGAGTTTATCCACTTCTCACGCGCGTACATGTTTCATTTTAACAATCCCAAAAAGCACTTGACCTCACTCCCTCACTCCCAGGTAGAAGTCACAGTAACCAACACACTGACACCTATTCCATCAGTGACATAGGTCAGTAGGAGCATAGATCAGCTAGATAGCCAACATCTTTTCCCAAAGGTAGAAGGGACTTTAAAACTAGAGGGCGTAGGTTTAAGGTGAGAGATACAAAAGGGTCCAGAGGGACAATGTTTCCACACAGAAGATGGTGAGTGCCTTGATACGAGCTGCCAGAGGCAGTAGCAGAGGTGGGTGCAATTTTGTCTTTTAAAAGGCATTTGTACAGTTACATGGGTAGGATGGGTGCAGAGGGATATGGGGCCAAATGCAGGCAATTGGGACGAGCTTAGAGGTAGGGCCTGGGTGGGACTGTGGTCGGTGCAGACTCGATGGGCCGAATGGCCTCTTTCTGTACTGTAGGGTTTCTATGATTCTTAGTGGTTAAAAAAAAGGGCGGCATGGATATGTTGGGCCGAAGGGCCAGTTTCCATGCTGTAAACCTCTATAACTATGACCTTTTCTTGGTGATTCTACTTCCAATTCCATGTTCTGTTTAGAGTTTGAATCATCCTTTTCCCTTGTGAAGTGTAACAGATGAAAGAATAAAAACATGTTTATTTCAATCAGTAAAGTAACTTAACGGAGTAGCGTTGTCATGGCAAAATCAGCGATGTGATATGAATGCTGACTTGATGAGATAGCGTTGAGGTACATACTTTGGTGCAGGGTAGAGGAAGCTTTAATATTCATCCAGCTCATGTTTTGCCTGCTTTGGGAGAGATTGACATTCAACGCAGTTAGTGGAAGAATATTCTGTTCCTTGCTGATAAAAACACGAAATCTTCCTCGGATCACCCCACGTCTTTATTATTCTTCCTCTCCCTACTTCTGATATAATTTCATTCATCGAATGCCAGCCAGCTGTGAAATGGCATTAGGCGTACTAAGAACATCATGCTGGAATCTAGATATAAGGTTTAGATACCCTGGGGGGAATACTGTCTTAACGTGGTAATTCCAGCATCTAATACAAACCGTGGGTAAGCTTATATTAACTTTACGGGGCGTCTTAGCTGGAGCACACTGTTGCCACGGTGATGATTGTTTGATGTTTTTTTTGGAAAAGCTATTGTAAGAAATAAAAGCTGTTTGTTTATGGCCAGTGATAGGTTCTGAGGAGATGCACTAGTTAATGTGTCCCAATAAAATGTCCCGGCGTGCTACTTTTAATGTAATCGTTGTCCATTTAAAATAATCAAGTTAATGGGTTGGGTGACAAAGCATACAAAGGATTTTTTAATGGAATACAGTTAATGGAATACATAAAATAGTGCACTTCTAGAGGCAATTAAAGTCCTGACGGACTGTAACCAGGGATCCGTACTGTTTAGTTCAGAAAATAAGTCTATAAAAAGCTGTGGTTTTGAGCAGACAAATCTCAGCTGTGACTGTGTGGGTAATACGCTTGTCTCCGAGTCCGCTGATTGTGAGTTCAATTCCTCCTCCAGAGAATCTGAACATAAAATTCAGATTGGCATCCTCCAGCGCCGCACTGAGGGTGTGCTGCCCTGTTGGAAGTGTTGCCTTTCAGAATTGACATTAAACTGAGGCCCCATCCGGATAATCTAATCAATGCCCGGGCCCCATGGGGTGCCACGATGGCACAGTGGTTGGCACTGCTGCCTCACAGCGTCGGGTTCGATTCCCGGCCTCGGCTCACTGTCTGTGTAGAGTTTGCACGTTCTCCTCGTGTCTGCGTGGGGTTGCTCCGGCTGCTCTGGTTTCCTCCCACAGTCCAAAGGACGTGCTGGTTAGGCGCACTGTCTATGCTAAATTCTCCCTCAGTGTACCCGAACAGGTGCTGGAGTGTGGCAACGGGGGGATTTTCGCAGTAACTTCATTGCAGTGTTAATGTAAGCCTGCTTGTGGCACTAATAAATGAACTTTAAAAACTTTATCTTAAAGAAGACACAGGATACATCTCCCTTGTGTTCTGAGCAAGTTACTGGGGTGGCATTGTGGCGCAGTGGTTAGCACTGCTGCCTCACAGCGCTAGGAACCCGGGTTCGATTCCCGACTTGGGTCATTGTCTGTGTGGAGTTTGCACATTCTCCCCGTGTCTGTGTGGGTTTCCTCCGGGTGCTCCTGTTTCCTCCCGCTGTCTGAAAGACGTACTGGTTAGGTGCATGGACCCGAACAGGTGTCGGAGTGTGGTGACTCGGGGAATTTCACCGTAACTTCATTGCTGTGTTAATGTAAGCCTTACTTGTGATTAATAAATTAACTTTAAGTATTGGTCCCTCGATCAACATCATTGAAATCTGGTCAATTGTGGGATCTTGCTGTGCGTGTTTCCTATATTAGCGATGACTACACTTTGTAAAGTACCTCATTGGCTGTAAAGCATTTTGCAATGCCCTGAGGCTGTGACAGGCACTATAGAAATGCACATCCTTTGGATGCAGTGATATGAAACAGTCAATGTCACTTACCCAGGCTGTGATAAGATTGGTCTAACAATTGATGAGTAACAGAGGGGCAGATTTCCTCACTTATTTCCTTTGTAAATGCAAATGCCTATGAAGGTGTAAAGGTTTGAATTTGCTGTTTGGCTCCCCTTAAAATATACCCCATTTATTATGGGCACAGTCTGATTATCCCCCAAGTACAGGTCGCAGGTCAGATCTGGTCAGGTTTCATTTGATTTGATTTATTATTGCCTCATGTATTAGTATACAATGAAAAGTATTATTTCTTGCGCGCTATACAGATAAAACATACTGTTCATAGAGAAGGAAAGGAGAGAGTGCAGAATGTAGTCATAGCTAGGGTGTAGTGAAAGATCAACTTAATGCAAGGTAAGACCATTCAAAAGCCTGATGGCAGCAGGGAAGAAGCTGTTCTTGAGTCGGTTGGTACGTGATCTCAGATTTTTGTATCTTTTTCCCGACGGAAGAAGGTGGAAGAGAGAATGTCCGGGGTGCGTGGGGTCCTTAATTATGCTGGCTGTTTTGCCGAGGCAGCAGGAAGTGTAGACAGAGTCAATGGATGGGAGGCTGGTTTGCGTGATGGATTGGGCTACATTCACAACCTTTTGTAGTTTCTTGCGGTCTTGGGCAGAGCAGGAGCCCATACCAAGCTGTGATACAACCAGAAATAATGTTTTCTATGGTGCATCTGTAAAAGTTGGTGAGCGTTGTAGTGGACATGTCAAATTTCCTCCACCTTCTGAGAAAGTAGAAGCGTGGTGGGCTTTCTTAACTATAGTATCGGTAGGGGGGTGGGTGGGGGTGGGTGGTGGTTGGTGACCAGGATAGGTTGTTGGTGATCTAGACACCTCGGTTGTGTTGGCTTCCAAGATCCAAGGATGGTGGAGAAAGAGGATTCAGCTGACCGAGTGGGAAAGGCTTCCCTGGATCTTTGCTCCACTTTAAAACTTCAGCCATTGTCCCGTCAGCCTCTTGTGCAAAGGAGCGATAAAATATTTCATCATCATTATGGGGCCCAGACTCTACTCCTCCAGTGTAGATCTTTCTCCCATCACTCAACAAGTAGGAGCAGGAGGAGACCATATGGCCCTTCGAGCTGCTCCACTATTCAATACAATCATGGCTGATTTCGGTCTTCAATGGTGCGGCACGGTGGCCCAGTAGTTAGCGCTGCTGCCTCACAGCGCCAGGGACCCGGTTTCAATTCCAACCTCGGGTCACTGTCTGCGTGGTGTTTGTACATTCTCCCCGTGTCTGCGTGGGTTTCATCTAGGTGCTCCGATTTTCTCCCACAGTCCAAAGGTGTGCAGGTTAGGTGGGTTGGCCATGGTAAATTGCCCCTAGTGTCCCAAGATGTGTAGCTTAGGGTGATTAGCAAAGTAAATACATGGGGTTACAGGGATAGGGGCTGGGTGGGATTGTTGTCAGTGCAGACTCAATGGGCCAAATGGCCTCCTTCAGCACTGTAGGGATTCTATTCTAACTCCATTTTTCCACCCACTCCCCATATCCCTTAATTCACCAAGAGAGCAAATATCTGTCTATATCGGCCTTGAGTGTATTCAATGATGAAGCAGCTTCTGGGATAGAGAATTCCCAAGATTCACAATCCTTTGAGTGAAATAATTTCTCTTCATTCAAACCTAAATGGTCGCCCCTTTTTCCTGAGACGGTGCTCCCCACCCGTGTTTTAGATTCCCCAACCAGAGGAAACAATCTCTCAGTGTCTACCCTGACACGCCCCTTCAGAATCTTGTATACATCAATGGAATTGCCTCTCATGCTCCTAAACTCCAGAGACTGTGGGGCCATTTCACTCAATCTCTCATCATAGAACAACCCCGTCAACACAGGGACCAATCCAGTGAACATTCCTTACGTATGGAGACCAAAACTGCACACGCTTGGAGTTGAGAAATAAAGGCCGAAAAATGGGCGACACGTTGGCACAGTTGTCAGCACTGCTGCCTCATAGCGCCAGGGATCCGGGTTCGATTCCAGCCTCAGGTCACTGTCTGTGAGGAATTTGCCCGTTCTCCCCGTGTCTACGTGAATTTCTTCCAGGTGCTCCGGTTTCCTCCCGCAGTCCAAAGATGTGCGGGTTAGGTTGATCGGTTGTGCTAAATGACCCTAGTGTCAGGGGGACGAGTAGGGTAAATATTGAGGTTATGGGGATAGGGCCTGGGTGGGATTGTAGTTGGTGCAGACTCGATGGGACAAATGGCCTCCTTCTGCGCTGTAGGGCTTCTATGATTCTATGAAGGTCAGCTATGATCTTATTGAATGGGAGAGCAGGGCTATAGGGCCGAATGGCACATCCCTGCTCCTATTTCTTGTGTTCTCATTTTAATACATTCAAGCAGAGTTGGCAACCCTATCGATGCTGTAATCAGATGGGTTCTGCCAGAGTTAAAGCAAGACTCTACCCCCGGGGCAATTCAAATCCACTTTGTTTACCAAAATAATTAGTTCTGATTTGAAAGATTAATTGATACAGTTCATTGGGCAAAGAGATAACAAGGTAGGTTTAGCATCACACTGCACTTTTTGTTAGTCTGATGCAACTAGAGAAAAACAGCCCACGATTATCCTCCTCTTCTCCAGCACCCCTACAAGGACTGGAGTGGAAATGCAGCAGAAATTAGACCTAACATCAGAATTCTCATGACAATGAAGGGCAGGACAAGTCAAGATGGAAATAGGGAGGGATCAAGACAGGATGCTCATTTGGGAAGCAGTGGCGCAGTGAGATTATCGCTGGACTAGTAATCCAGAGACCCAGGGACCTGGGCTCGAATCCCACCGTGGCAGATGGTGAAATTTGAAAAGTCTAATGATGGCAAGGAAACCATTTTTGAATGTCGTAAGAACCCATCTGGTTCACTATTGTTCTTTACGGAGGGAAATCTGTTGTCTTTGCCTGGTCTGGCCTACATGTGACTCCAGATCCACAACAATGTGGTTGACCCTTAAATTCCCTCAGAGATGGGCAATAAGTGCTGGCCCAATCAGCGATGTCCACATCCTATGAACAAATTTTAAAAATGGATTTACCCCCCCCCCCACCCCGCTCATGAATTGGTGCCTCCCTAGCCTGGGGTGAGGGGCCGACACACCTTGAAGAGTGAGGCATACCAATCTCAACGGATGCAGTGCTTCCCTTGGATTGGACCCACACTTACTAACAATATGGGTAATAAAGGATTAATAAAGGTAATAAAGGATACCGTGCCGCCTAATGGGTAATTAGGTGGCACGGTAGCACAGTTAGGCGGCACGGTAGCACAGTGGTTAGCACTGCTGCTTCACAGCTCCAGGGACCTGGGTTCGATTCCCGGCTTGGGTCACTGTCTGTGTGGAGTTTGCACATTCTCCCCATGTCTGCGTGGGTTTCCTCCGGGTGCTCCGGTTTCCTCCCACAGTCCAAAGATGTGCGGGTTAGGTTGATTGGCCATGCTAAAAAATTGCCCCTTAGTGTCCTGAGATGCGTAGGTTAGAGGGATTAGTGGGTAAAATATGTCGGGATATGGGAGTAGGGTCTGGGTGGGATTGTGGTCGGTGCAGACTCGTTGGGCCGAATGGCCAATTTCTGTACTGTAGGGTTTCTATGATTTCTTCTAAACATTGATGTTTTTTGACTTCTAACAAGGGGGTTCTGTTGGATCACTGTGAGGAAGTTTCCCGAAGAGGCCCTTGCATAGTGTTCATCATATACCGGGATATCTGGCCTCCTTCTGCCTGGCGTGTTCCCAAAGATGTCATTCTAATAGCTGTCTAAGTTGTCTGCCTTACAACTGGCCATCAACCAACGCTATTAGAACCAATTATCTGGCTGTTTATTTAATTGATTTTGGTGGGATCTTGCTGTGTGTGTAGATTGACCGATGTAAATCCTATATCACAGCAATGGTTACAACAGTAGTTGGCTGTCTGTGGGTACCTGCCATTGACATTATATAGCAGGGTCAGTGGTGAAGGTCCCTCACGGGAATGTCACAGCACATACATTATGATCCAATGGTGGGAGAGTCCAGAACTAGGGGCCATAGTTTGAGGATAAGGGTGACTGGATGTCTGGTTATAAGGCCATATTAGTATTCGTGGAGTTAACCATATGGATAGACAATAACAGAGGATGAGGATAAACCGTTTAGAACTGAGGTGAGGAGAAATTTCTTCACTCAGAGGGTGGTGAATGTGTGGAATTCACTACCACAGAATATAGTTGAGGCCAAAACATCTGATTTGAAGAAGAAATTAGATATAGCTCTTGGGGCTAAAGGGATCAAGGGATATGGGTGTAGGGGGATCAGGATATTGAATTCAATGATCAGCCATGATCAAAATGAATGGTGGAGCAGGCTCGAAGGCCCAATGGCCTACTCCTGCTTCTAATTTCTATGTTTCTATGATTGGTTTCTGATTCCACTACTGCAATGACCTAAGTTACTTTGACGGATCTCTTCAAACAAGTGTTCAACAGAAGAAAAATCTGTTATGGGGGAACAGTGAAATATAAACTAGGCTGAATGGCCTCTTCTGCACTGTAGGATTCTATGATTCTATGATCTTTGGTGAATTGCTGCAGTGCATCTTGTAGATGGTACACACTGCTGTTACTGAGCGTTGGTGGTGGAGAGAGTGGATGTTTGTGGATATGGTGCCAATCAAGACGACTGTTTTGTCCTGGATGGCATGAAAGATCCCATGGCACAACTTTGGAAAAGGGAGGCATCTTGGCTGTAAAACCTCCCCGCCCAACATCACTAAGGAATATTATTAGTCAAGACTCGCACTGTTATTTGTGGGATCTTGCCAGGCGCAGATTGGTTTCCTATGACAATCAGATATATAAGACCCTCGTCAGACCCCACTTGGAGTACTGTGCTCAGTTCTGGTCGCCTCATTACAGGAAGGATGTGGAAAAGATTGAAAGGGTGCAGAGGAGATTTACAAGGATTGTTGCCTGGATTGAGTGGCATGCCTTATGAGGATAGGCTGAGGGAGCTCGGTCTTTTCTCCTTGGAGAGACGTAGGATGAGAGGAGACCTAATAGAGGTATATAAGATGTTGAGAGGCATAGATCGGGTGGACTCTCAGAGGCTTTTTCCCAGGGTGGAAATGGCTGCTCCGAGAGGACACAGGTTTAAGGTGCTGGGGGGTAGGTACAGGGGAAATGTTAGGGGGAAGTTTTTCACACAGAGGGTGGTGGGCGAGTGGAATCGGCTGCCGTCAGTGGTGGTGGAGGCAAACTCAATAGGGTCTTTTAAGAGACTCCTGGATGAGTACATGGGACTTAATAGGATGGAGGGTTATAGGTAGGCCTAAAAGGTAGGGATATGTTCGGCACAACTTGTGGGGCCGAAGGGCCTGTTTGTGCTGTAGTTTTTTTATGTTTCTATGTTTCTAACAGGGGCTCATTTATTGGCTGCAAAGCACTTTGGGATGTCCTGAGGTTGTGAAAGGTGCCATGTAAATGCAAGTCTTTCTTTTGCTAATTGCAGTGTTTGATATCTTCCAGTCCCGTGCCCACCATTAAGTGGAGGAAGCTCGATGGTTCACTGTCATCCAAGATCCTGCAATCCATAAACAAGCCCATCCTACACATTCCGGATGTACAGTTTGAAGATGAAGGTGTGTATGAATGCGAGGCAGGAAACTCAAGAGGAAAAGATTCAACACAGGGAAGAATCATCGTTCATGGTAAGAGAAGAAATCTTGATTCTGCCATTGAGTTATACAAGAATATTGACATTTGTGGTTTACTGCTAACTCAACACAAGTGTTATGAGTTTTGACCATGTTGTACAATGTTCCTGAGACTTGGTTATTCATCCTCCTATTCTTGATGAAAAGAGAGACGTGTTACCAAAGTTTTACATCTTGCACTCATCAGGACAAATGCAAGAATGTCAAATTTCAAATAATCGCTACAATCTATGCCACTGAAAAAAGAGACAAGTCTGTTGAAGCTTTTCATCTTGCACTCATCAGAATATTCACAATACTACAATGTAAGGGAAATCAACGATACACATGGCCCTTTTCTTTGCAGACCGAAAGAACAGGTACACACATTGTGCCTGTTTCAGCTAAACAAAATAAGTGATAGCCATTCATTGGTTCATTCCTCAGGACAATGCCTTGACAATCAGAGTCAAGCTGCCTGGTTTAAATGTCAAACAATGCTTGGCAGTTAACTGTCAGACACCATCAACAGGTGCATTATCCAGTGGGCAGCACGGTGGCACAGTGGTTAGCACTACTGCCTCACAGTGCCAGGGACCCAGGTTCAATTCCCAGCTTGGGTCACTGAATGTGTGGAGTTTTCACGTTCTCCCTGTGTCTGCTTGGGTTTCCTCCGGGTGCTCCGGTTTCCTCCCACAGTCCAAAGATGCGCGGGTTAGGTGGATTGGCCATGCTAAATTGACCCTTAGTGTCAAGGGATTAGCAGGATAAATATGTGGGGTTACGGGGATAGGACCTGGGTGGGATTGTGGTTGGTGCAGACTTGGGGCACTGCCAACCTGCAATGCCGACCTGCGACGGGGACAGTGCCAGGGGTGGGGCCCTAGGGGGAGGTTGAGGTGCGGGGACTCATTTTTTTATGGGTGGGGCAGGCGGGGGGGGGGGGGGGGGGCAGACATGTGAGCAATGAGGATGCCAGGATGATCGGAGGGAAGGGGCCGATGTTGGCATTGATGGCAGGGTGGGGGGAGCGAATGCCAGCAATGATCGGGGGGGTGGGGGGGGGGGAATGGAGGGGACTGTTGGTGATGATTGGGGAAGCATGGCGGGAAAAGGCTACCCACAGATGACTCTGTGGTGGAGGTGGGGGTGAGGGGGGATTAATGTTTTGTTCAAGGGCGCCCTTTAAAAATGGCCCCCCGATCTCAGTGGAGCCAGTTCCTGGCTCTAAGGGCTGAATTTTCCTGCCCCACCTGCCACGGGAATCATAGTGGGCGGGACACGGACCATGCAAAGGCCCGTTGGCCTCAGGTGGGATTTTCCAGCCTTGGGGGTGAGCACGGCTGGAAAATCCCGCCCCGAAGAGATGACAGTGCAAACCCCACCCACTCTTTTATTATGCAATGAAAATCACAAGACCTGGGAGGGAAAGCTGGCCAGTGGAGCTGCAGGGTTCCACACTGGAACGGACACTCTGCCCATTGCTCCAGCAAGAATTGGGATAGTACGGAAAATTGATTTGTGGTTTTCAATCCTGCCACATTCTCTGATTCTCACTCATTCTCTGGCGAGCCAGCACGGTGACACAGCTGTTAGCACTGCTGTCTCTCAGCGCCAGGAACCCGGTTTCGATTCCAGCCTCAGGTCACTGTCTATGTGGAGTTTGCACATTCTCCCCATGTCTGCGTGGGTTTCCTCCGGGTGCTCCAGTTTCCTCCCACACTCCAAAGTTATGCAGGTTAGATTGATTGGCCATGCTAAATTACGCCTTAGTGTCAGGGCAATGAGCAGGATAAATAAGTGGGGTTACGGGGATAAGGCTTGGGTGGGATGGTTGTTGATACAGGCTCGATGGGCCGAATGGCCTCCTTCTGCACTGTAGGGATTCTATAATTCTATGAGAATGCAAAAGTTTGCTATCACATGAAGTAGCTGAGGCAAATAACATAGATACATTTCAGGGGAGCTAGATTAATACATAAGGGAGAAGGGAATAGAAGGATTTGTTTGTTATTATTCATTTATGGGATGTGGGAGTCGCTGGCTAGACCAGCATTTATTGCCCATCTCTAGTTGCCCTTCAGTAAGTGTTGGTGAGCTGCCTTCTTGAACTGCTGCAATGCCCGAGGTGTAGGTACACCCACAGTGCTGTTAGGGAGGGAATTCCAGGATTTTGACTCAGCGACAGTGTGAAGGAACGGTGATATATTTCTAAGTCAGGATGGTGAGCGATTTGGAAGGGAACTTCCAGCTGGTGGTGTTCCCACGTGTCTGCTACCCTTGTAGATTAAAGTTTTAAAGTTTATTTATTAGTGTCACAAGTAGGCTTACATTAACACTGCAATGAAGTAACTGTGAGAATCCCCTAGTCGCCACACTCCGACGCCTGTTTGGGTACACTGAGGGAGAATTTAGCATGGCCAATCCACCTAACCAACACGTCTTTCAGACTGTGGGAGGAAACCGGAGCACCCGGAGGAAAACCCACGCAGACACAGGAGAACATGCAGACTCCACACAGACAGTGACCCAAACCGGGAATCGAACCTGATGCAGCTAATCACTGAGCCACCATGCCGCTCATGGTAGTGGTCGTGGGTTTGGAAGATGCTCCCTCAGGAACCTTGGTGAGTTCCCGGAGTGCATCTTGTAGATGGTACACATGGCTGCCACTGTTTTCAATGTTGGACAGAGTGAATGTTTGTGGAAGGATACACTGAAAGAGTGAGATGGAAGGATAAATGGAGTGGGAGGAGGCGTAGGGACACAGGATCAGCAGTAAACCCTCTCGAGCGGTAGCACGGTGGCACAGTGGTTGGCACTGCTGCCTCACAGCGCCAGGGACCCGGGTTTGATTCCCGGCTTCGGGTCACTGTCTGTGCGGAATCTGCACGTTCTCCCCGTGTCTGCGTGGGTTTTCTCCGGGTGCTCCCATTTCCTCCCACAGTCCAAAGATATGCGGGTTAGGTGGATTGACCATGCTAAATTGACCCTTAGTGTCAGGCAGACTAGCTAGGATAAATGCATGGGGTTATGGGGATAGGGCCTGTGTGGGATTGTGGTCGGTGCAGACTCAATGGGCAGAATGGCCTCCTTCTGCACTGTAGGGATTCTATAAGCCTGCTCTGCCACTGTACTGTACACTTTGAATACTGTGCAGAGTTCTGGTCACCCTTTAATAGAAAGGATATTATTAAACTAGAAAGAGTGCGGAAGAGATTTACTAGGATGCTACCGGGACTTGATGGATTGAGTTATAAGGAGAGGCTGGATAGACTGGGACTTTTTTCTCTGGAGCGTAGGAAGCTGAGGGGTGACCTTATAGAGGTCTATAAAATAATGAGGGGCATAGATCAGCGAGATAGTCAATATCTTTTCCCAAAGGTAGGGGAGTCTAAAACTAGAAGGCATAGGTTTAAGGTGAGAGGGGAGAGATACAAAAGGGTTCAGAGGGGGAATTTTTTCACACAGAGGGTGGTGAGTGTCTGGAACAAACTGCCAGAGGTAGTAGTAGAGGCGGGTACAATTTTGTCTTTTAAAAAGCATTTAGACAGTTACATGGGTACGATGGGTATAGAGGGATATGGGCCAAATGCGGGCAATTGGGACCAGCTTAGGGATTTTTAAAAAAAGGCAGCATGGACAAGTTGGGCCGAAGGGCCTGTTTCCATGCTGTAAACCTCTATGTATAAACGCCCATGGCTATGCTGAATGGTCTGTGTCCGTCCCGTACAATTCCACCTAATATTGTGCCCTCTGGTCTGTTCTCACTTTGACCCTCTTCTCATTCTTCACTCCAGCTCAACCGCAATGGCTTCAGATTATCACCGACACCGAGGCTGATGTCGGCTCCAATCTGTGGTGGAAATGCGCAGCTGCCGGGAAGCCTCGGCCTACATGCAGATGGCTAAGAAATGGCCTCCTGTTAAATTCTAAGGTGCGGACTAACTAAAAAGCAACGTTTTCCCATGTGGTTTGTAGAACTGCGGCTACAGCTTGTTATAGACTGTGCAACTTTTTGAGATATTTATTTCATTGACTCTTGGGTTTATGAGCGTACTGAGTGGAGATATTTCCCTCCTCTGATTCTCGCCTCTCCAGTGGCTATTTGTTCAATGTATCCATTCTCCGGATGTGGGCATCGCTGGCAAGGCTGGCATTTATTACTCACCCTGAGGAGGAGGTGATGGGGAAATCTTATAAAACTGTTACTGCCTACATGGTGCAGGTACTCCCACAGTGCGGTTATGTAGCAATTCCAGGGTTTGGACCCAGCAACAACGAATGTCAGGTGATAAAAGTCCAGCTCAGGATGGTGTGCGGCTGGAGGTGAAGGCATTCCCATGCACCTGTTACCATTGCCCTGGTGTTGGAGGTTGTGGATCTGGGAGTTGCTGCTCACCGCAGCTTTGCTGGAACGTGTGGGTGATACCCACCCTGTATCAGAGGGTGATACAGAGATACACACCTCTGTATTCCGCTCGCGAGTGAGTGGATCGGGTGCTGGTTAAGTGGGCCGCTTCGTCCTCAAATAGCATTGAGCTTTTTGAACGGAACTGGAGCTGAACCTTTCCATTTCTGACGATACTGTGCCTTGAATCAGTTATTTTTATTCATTCATGGGACATGGGTGTCACTGGTTGGCCAGCATTTATTGCCCAACCCGAGGGCAGTTGAGAGTCAACCACATTGTTCTGGAGTCACATGTCGGCCAGACCGGATAAGGATGGCAGATTTCCTTCCCTCAAGGACATTAGTGAACCAGATGGGTTTTTCCAACAATCGACAATGGTTTCATGGCTATCAGTAGATTCTTAATTCCATGTATTTTTTATTGAATTCAATTTCCACCCCCTGCCATGGCGGGATTCGAACCCGGGTCCCCAGAATATTAGCTGAATTTCTGTTTAAAGTTTGTTTTAAAGTTAATTTATTAGTGTCACAAATAGGCTTACATTGACTGTGAAAATCCCCTAGTTGCTACACTCTGACGTTGAGGGAGAATTTAGTATGGCCAATGCACCTAACCAGCACATCTTTCAGACTGGATTAATAGTGTAGTGATAATACCACTAGGCTATTGCAGGATTTTGTTTTACAGTTTGTTCCATCCGGTGCCGCTGGATCTATAACTGCATTCTCTCAACGTTACTGCAGCAGTATAATTGCTAGAATGTTTGTTTTAATCTGGACTAATACTGTTTTGCTGTTCTTAGTGTTCCGTTGGGGATTTTGCAGAATAGGGCTTGATTAGGATGATTGACAGGGAACAAATTATGAGACTGGGTAAAGCTAGGCTCACACAAAATATTCAAGCTTAGATACTACTTGGGGTAGTTAGAGAGCAGTGTCCCTCTTATCCCCTCTCTGAAGCCTGGAGACCAGGATCTGCCAGAGACTGGGTTTATTTCTTTGTAGTTCTGCTGTTTGAGGATAGGCAAATTATTATCAAAATGGAGAGAAACTTCGGGATGCTTTGGTGCAGAGGGATCTGGGTGTCCTTGTGCATGAATCGCAGAGAACGAGTGTGCAGGTACAGCAGATAATAAGGAAAGCAAATGGAATTTTGGCATTTATTTGCTAAAGAAATAGAATATAAAAGTAGTGAAATGTTGCTACTATTGTACAAAGCATTAGTGAGACCGCACTTTGAATAGTGTATACAGTTTTGACCTCCTTACCTGAGGAGGAATGTAGTTGCATTAGAGGCGGTTCAGAGGAGGTTCACTAGATTGATTCCAGAGACAAGGGATTTGTGTTACAAAGAGAGATTGGGCGGTTTAGGCCTATACTCCCTAGAGTTTAGAAGAATGAGAGGAGATCTAATCAAGGGACACAAGATGATAAGGAGGATTGACAATGTAGACGTGGAGAGGATGTTTCCTCTTGTGGGGCAATCTAGAACAAGAGGTCATAGTTTTAAGATAAGGGTTGGCAGATATAAAACAGAGATGAGGAAAAGTTACTTCTCTCAAAGGTTTGTAAATCTGTGGAATTCACTACCCCAGAGCATGGTGGATGCTGGGACCTTGAGTAAATTTATGGAAGAAATGGACAGATTTTTAGTCAGTGATGAGTTTGAAGGGTTACGGAGAATGGGCAGAAAAGTGGAGATGAGGCCAAGAGTGGGTCAGCCTATTGAATGGCGGAGCAGTCTGTCGAGGGGCAGAATGGCCTACTCCTTCTCCTCTTGCTTATGTTCTTATGTCAGGTGATGAGTTCTGAGGCTGGACATTGTGTTCCAGGGATGCTGTACACAGTCGCTGTGCATAAATGGACTGAGCTCACCCTGATAATGAGGGGGCAACCCGTTCCATACTTCCCTGGCACTTTGAGTGTGTCTTCAGCAGGAGTGTCAGGGCCACGTTATTAAGGGGCAGGAGTGATCCTGTATGGATGGAGCATTTTCCTGGTGAAGGGGGGGGAGGGGCACCTGGACATGGAGCAATGACTGTGCGATGGGGCTGCCAGTGGGGATGGGGGGGAATGGCCGTTCTTTCCCGCAGTCAGGAACACTGCTGAGTGCTACAGCCACCTTGTGCAGTGGCTGACTAATCAACACAAGAGTCGAGGCTTAATTTGGTTTTGCACACGACTTGTATTGTGGATCCCCCTTCTGCAGCTGCCACCTGGATTACCTGGGCACCTTGAGCCTTAGCACCCGATCGTCCAGCCTTCAACATAGACTCATAGAGATATATCAAGTCTATAAAGTTTATTTATTCGTGTCACAAGTAGTCTTACATTAACACTGCAATGAAGTTACTGTGAAAATCCCCTAGTCGCCACACTCTGGCACCTGTTCGGGTACACTGAGGGAGAATTTAGCACGGCCAATCCACCTGACCAGCACGTCTTTCAGACTGTGGAAGGAAACCAGAGGAAACCCACGCAGACACAGGGAGAACGTGCAGACTTCACACAGACAGTGACCCAAGCCGGAAATCAAACCCGGGTCCCTGGCACTGTGAGGCAGCTGTGCTAACCACTGTATATAGCATGGAGACAGGCCCTTCAGCCCAACCTGTCCATGCCGGCCAGGTTTCCCAAACTGGACTAGTCCCAGTTTCCTGTGTTTGACCCTTATCCCTCTAAACTTTTCCTATCCATGTACCATATCCATATCCACTGAGGGAGTGCTGCTCGGGCTGCAGTAGAGTGTGACAGTTGGTGTCTCACTGTGGGAGTGCTGCTCGGGCTGCAGTAGAGTAATTAATTTATTTAATTATTTTTCAGTTCAATTAGTGAAAAAAATCGGAGGTTTTTTTTTCTAAACAGGAAATAGGCCCAGCAGCAGCCTGGGAAGATTTTGGAGGGTTTAAAAGTAGGCCGCACCTTTGAGCGGGCAGCGTCGTTAGCAGGCAGTGGAGTGAGCAGGGGACAGAGTGAGAGCTAAAAGGGCTTTGGCTCACAGGGCTTCGGCGAGGAAGGTTGTTTGTTTGTTTTTCTTCGGTTACACCCCCTTTTTGTTTTATCCCCAAAACTAAAAAGGACATGGCTGGTATGAGTGGGAGGCCAGTATACTGCATTCGGTGTGGGATGTGGGAGTTCCTGGAGACAACTTGCCTCCCGGAAGTCCATATCTGTGCCAGATGTGTGGAACTGCATCTCCTGAAGGATCGTGTAAGGGAGCTGGAGCTGAGGCTCGATGAACTCAGTTTAGTTAGGGAAAATGAGAGAGTCATAGATAAAAGTTATAGTCAGGTAGTGACACCAGGGTCTCGGAAGGAAGACACGTGGGTCACGGTTAGGAGGGGTAATAGTCAGAAGGGTGATGTGCCAGAAAGCACCCCAGTGGCAGTCTCCCATAAGAGAAAGGGATGGGCAACAGATGGGAGAAGGGAAGGGAGTGAGCAGTCTGTGGAGGGATCCCCTGTGGTTGTCCCCCTCCACAATAGGTATATTGTTTTGGATTCTGTGGAAGGGGATGACCCTCCAGGGGTAAGCCACGAGGACCAGATCGCCTCCACGGGGACAGGCTCAGGGGTCCGGAAGGGAAAGAAGGGGTTTAGGAGAGCGATAGTTGTGGGGGACGCAATAGTTAGAGACACGGACAGGCGCTTCTGTGGGACTGAACGAGAATCCAGGATGGTAGTCTGCCTCCCTGGTGCCGGGGTACTGGATGTCTCCGAGAGGGTAGGAAGCATATTTAAAAAGGAAGGTAGTCAAACGGATGTGATTGTACACATTGGGGGAAATGATGTAGGTAGGAAGAGCAGGGGGGTCATACGAGAGAAATTCAGGGAGTTGGGTGCTAGGCTAAAAAGTAAGACCTCCAGTGTAGCAATCTCTGGACTGCTCCCGGTGCCTAGTGCAAGTGAGGCTCGGAACAGGGAGATTCTACAGTTGAACGCGTGGCTAAAGGACTGGTGCAAGAGGGAGGGTTTTAAATTCATAGATAACTGGGACATCTTCAAGTCAGGATGGCAACTGTACAGAAAGGATGGGTTACACCTTAACTGGAAGGGAGCAAATATCCTGGCTGGGAGTTTTGCTCGAGTGTTTCGGCAGGATTTAAACTAGTGTGGCAGGGGGGTGGGGAACAAAACAGGAGGTCAGTAAATACTGAGGCTGGGGTCGAGCTGGGGGCCAGGGCAAGGCTAGCTAAGAAGAGGAGCACTCTGGAGGAGGAGGACCTGACTGGGCCTGGAGGTCTGGAGTGCATCTGCTTCAATGCGAGGAGTGTAACGGGTAAAACAGACGAACTTAGGGCCTTAATGCTTGTGCGGAATTTGGATGTGGTTGCGGTGACGGAAACTTGGTTAAAAGAAGGACAGGACTGGCAGCTGAATATTCCGGGGTATCAGTGTTTTAGGCGAGACAGAGGAGGGGCTAAAAAAGGTGGGGGAGTAGCGATATTAGTTAAGGAGCATATTACCGCGGTGCAGAGGGTAGACAACTTAGAGGGGTCATGTACTGAGTCGCTGTGGGTGGAACTCAGAAACAGGAAGGGTGCAGTCACTATGCTGGGGGTGTACTACAGACCACCCAACAGCCCACGGGAAGTGGAGGAAAGGATATGTCAGGAGATTCTGGATAGGTGCAGAAAACATAGGGTTGTTGTAGTGGGGAACTTTAATTTCCCTGGTACAGACTGGAAAGTGCTTAGAGCTGGGGGACCGGACGGGGAGGAATTTGTAAAATGCGTACTGGAAGGTTCTTTGGAACAGTATGTAGATAGCCCGACTAGAGAGGGGGCTATACTGGACCTAGTTCTGGGAAATGAGCCCGGTCAGGTCGTCAAAGTTTCGGTAGGGGAACATGTGGCAAATAGTGACCACAACTCTGTTAACTTTAGGATAGTAATGGACAAGGATGAGTGCTGTCCTACGGGCAGGGTGCTAAATTGGGGGAAGGCTGACTATAGCCGGATTAGGCAGGAATTGGTGGATGTTGATTGGGAGAGGATGTTCGAGGGTAAATCCGCGTCTGGCATGTGGGAGTCTTTTAAGGAACTATTGATAAGGCTGCAGGATAGGCATGTGCCTGTAAAAAGGAAAGATAGGAAAGGTAGGATTCGAGAGCCGTGGATAACCAGGGAAATTGAGGATCTGATTAAAATGAAAAGGGAGGCGTACGTTAAGTCCAGGCAACTGAAAACAGATGGAGCTCTGGAGGAATACAGAGAGAGTAGGAAAGATCTCAAACGGGGAGTTAGAAGGGCAAAAAGAGGGCACGAGATGTTCTTGGCAGGCAGGATTAAGGAGAATCCTAAGGCATTCTATTCATACGTTAGGAACAAAAGAGTTGTCAGGGAGAAAATCGGACCTCTCAGGGACAAAGGAGGGGAATTATGCTTAGAACCCAAGGGAATAGGGGAGATCCTAAATGAATACTTTGCATCGGTATTCACGAAGGAGAGGGGCGTGTTAACCGGGAGTGTCTCGGAGGGAGGTGTTGACCCGTTAGAGAAAATCTCCATTACGAGAGAGGAAGTGTTAGGTTTTTTAGGGAACATTAAAACTGACAAAGCCCCAGGGCCTGATGGCATCTATCCTCGACTGCTCAGGGAGACGAGAGAGGAAATTGCTGGGCCTCTGACGGAAATCTTTGTCGCTTCTTTGGACACGGGTGAGGTCCCTGAGGATTGGAGGATAGCGAATGTGGTCCCGTTGTTTAAGAAGGGTAGCAGGGATAACCCAGGAAATTATAGGCCGGTGAGCTTGACGTCCGTGGTAGGGAAGTTGTTGGAGAGGATTCTTAGAGACAGGATGTATGTGCATTTAGAACGGAACAATCTCATTAGTGACAGACAGCATGGTTTTGTAAGAGGGAGGTCGTGCCTTACAAATTTGGTGGAGTTTTTTGAGGAAGTGACAAAAACGGTTGATGAAGGAAGGGCCGTGGATGTCATCTATATGGATTTCAGTAAGGCATTTGACAAAGTCCCACATGGCAGGTTGGTTAAGAAGGTTAAGGCTCATGGGATACAAGGAGAAGTGGCTCGATGGGTGGAGAACTGGCTTGGCCATAGGAGACAGAGGGTAGTGGTCGAAGGGTCTTTTTCCGGCTGGAGGTCTGTGACCAGTGGTGTTCCGCAGGGCTCTGTACTGGGACCTCTGCTATTTGTGATATATATAAATGATTTGGAAGAAGGTGTAACTGGTGTAATCAGCAAGTTTGCGGATGACACAAAGATGGCTGGAATTGCGGATAGCGAAGAGCATTGTCGGGCAATACAGCAGGATATAGATAGGCTGGAAAATTGGGCGGAGAGGTGGCAGATGGAATTTTATCCGGATAAATGCGAAGTGATGCATTTTGGAAGAAATAATGTAGGGAGGAGTTATGCAATAAATGGCAGAGTCATCAGGAGTATAGAAACACAGAGGGACCTAGGTGTGCAAGTCCACAAATCCTTGAAGGTGGCAACACAGGTGGAGAAGGTGGTGAAGAAGGCATATGGTATGCTTGCCTTCAGTTCTGGTCGCCGCACTACCAGAAGGACGTGGAGGCATTGGAGAGAGTGCAGAGAAGGTTTACCAGGATGTTGCCTGGTATGGAGGGTCTTAGCTATGAGGAGAGATTGGGTAGACTGGGGTTGTTCTCCTTGGAAAGACGGAGAATGAGGGGAGATCTAATAGAGGTATACAAGATTATGAAGGGTATAGATAGGGTGAACAGTGGGAAGCATTTTCCCAGGTCGGAAGTGACGATCACGAGGGGTCACGGGCTCAAGCTGAGAGGGGCGAAGTATAACTCAGACATCAGAGGGACGTTGTTTACACAGAGGGTGGTGGGGGCCTGGAATGCGCTGCCAAGTAGGGTGGTGGAGGCAGGCACGCTGACATCGTTTAAGACTTACCTGGATAGTCACATGAGCAGCCTGGGAATGGAGGGATACAAACGATTGGTCTAGTTGGACCAAGGAGCGGCACAGGCTTGGAGGGCCGAAGGCCTGTTTCCTGTGCTGTACTGTTCTTTGTTTTTTGTTCTTTGAAGGGGGGGAGGTTTAACACAGATATCAGAAGGACATATTTCACACAGAGGGTCGTGGGGGCCTGGAATGTGTTGCCGGGCAAGGTGGTAGAGGCGGACACACTGGGAACGTTTAAGACTTATCTAGACAGCTATATGACCGGAGTGGGAATGGAGGGATACAAAAGAGTGGTCTAGTTTGGACCAGGGAGCGGCGCGGGCTAATTGTTCCTTGTTTCTCGTTTCAAGGCTTCATTCTATGATCATCTTGCTGGTGCCAGTACAGAGCGAGACTGCGGATAGTTGGGAACCTGTCTCGGGGGCAGGGAATTCATATGGTGTTCATGGAAGTGGAAATGACTAGGGTTGGGAAGCATTTTCCGATCAGGGCCATTGTGATCTCCTGGACTCGTTTCGATCGCCTCAGGGGGTCGGAGAGGAATTTCCCAGATTTTTTTTTTCCCCATATTGGCCCTGGGGTTTTTCACTCTGGGTTTTCGCCTCTCCCTGGGGATCACATGGTCTGGAATAGGGGGGTGGGGGTGAGTTAATAGGTTGTAATGAACAAAGCATCGTAGCTGTGAGGGACAGCTCGGTGGATAGGATATTGGTATGTAGATAGGCTGGAAAATTGGGCGGGGATCCTGGATTCAGGATTCAATCCTGGACCGGGGAGCGGCGCGGGCTCGGAGGGCCGAAGGGCCTGTTCCTGTGCTGTATTGTTCTTTGTTCTTTGTTCTTTACCTGTCCAAATTGACATAGGCACAAAGACTCACCAGCTGGTCACTCGGTGGCCCTTCCTTGCATTTGAGCCTCTACCATAGTGGCTGGTCTGCTATTCGACCAGTGTAGGCATCACAGTAAAATCCAAATTCGTCAAACAATCCTGTCCATCCCACATTTCAGTAAGCATCATCAGAAATATTTGCAAGGCTGAGGAGGAGGAATGGTGTTGGAGGAGGAGTGGGATAATCAGATAACTCTTTCAAAGGATGGGAAAAATGGCCTCCTTCTGTGCTGTGTGATTCGAAGGGGTTAAGAAGAATAGGAGACACAATAGAATATAGTATTTCCAAACTTTTGGGCAGAACAATATAGAACAATTGAACAATGTCTTCCTGACCTGTACATTGCTACCTTCCACAGATTACTTGATCACTATTTTTGAATAATGTGGATTATTTTATATATTCAGGGGTGTCTTGCTGATTTTTGGCATGCCTTTTCATTTAGCTGTGGTACCTGAACAATTTTTTTATTCATGCTTTGGTTGCTGGTTGGGCCAACATTTATTGTCCATCCCTAATTGCCCTTCAGCTGAGAGGTTTGCTAGGCCATTTCAGGGGCATATTGGGGTCAACCACATTACTGGTGGATCTGGAGTCACATGTAGTAGGCCAGACAGGGTAAGGATGGCAGATTTCCTTCCGTAAAGGACATTAGTGAACCAGATGGGTTTTTATGACAATCGACAATGGTTTCATGGTCATCAGTAGATTCTTAATTCCAGATTTTTATTGAATTCAGATTTCACCATCTGCTGTGGTGGGATTGAAACCCGGGTCCCCGGAGCATTACACTGTGTCTCTGGATTACTAGCCCAGTGACAATACCACTACACCATTGCCTCCCCATAAACCCCATGACTCCAGTGCCACAGCAGCAACGTGGTTGATTCTCAACTGCCCTCAGGCGACTAGGGATGGGCAATAAATGCTGGCCAGCCAGCGACACCCATGTCCCATGAATGAATTTTTAAAAAACTGGATGTGGGCCATCAAATTGCCAAATTAATATGTTCTACTCCCATTGTACACCCAAAAACTACGTATTCCAGCTTCTATCAATAGGCCCCAACACTAGGAGTTCCCCAGGTGACCATCAGAACTGGGAAGTTTGGCTAAACTCTCAGCATCTGAGTTGGAGGCGAATTAGGTCACTTTTAGTGGTCTCATTGAGCCAAAGGCGGCAATGCTACTTCAGAATTGAATTCATTTCCAGTTCCATTAGTCAGTTCTCTCCCAGGCATTGACTTTGCTTCTTTCCGCAGAGCCGCACTGAAGTCAGCAACTGCGCGTTGAAAATTTCAAAACTCGTTAAGGATGATTCCGGAATGTACCAGTGCATTGCTGAGAACAAACACGGAACCATTTATGCCAATGCAGAGTTGAAAGTTCAAGGTTAGTTGGATATTGGTGCAGATCTTTGTATGGGGTCCATTAAAGTCAACATTGAACACAGGCTCCATGGGCAGGGAGTGGACACACATCTCTCAGCAGAATTCCAACCTCAAATAAACCCTCAAACACAGTCATTCGCAATCTAGCAAACTTAACCGCGCCCCCATCCACCATCCCCCACCCACCACCTCCACAGACACACACACAACACATACACTCACATACACGCACACAGAGTGCGGGGGTGAGTGTCCAGTGAAGCGCGGGGGTGAGTGTCCAGTGAAGTGCGGGAGTGAGTGTCCAGTGGAGTGCAGGAGTGAGTGTCCAGTGAAGCGCGGGAGTGAGTGTCCAGTGGAGTGCGGGAGTGAGTGTCCAGTGGAGTGCGGGAGTGAGTGTCCAGTGGAGTGCGGGAGTGAGTGTCCAGTGAAGCGCGGGAGTGAGTGTCCAGTGGAGTGCGGGAGTGAGTGTCCAGTGGAGTGCGAAGGTGAGTGTCCAGCGGAGTGCGGGAGTGAGTTCCAGCAGAGTGCGGGAGTCAGTGTCCAGTGGTGTGCGGGAATGAGTGTCCAGTGGAGTGTGGGACTGAGTGTCCAGCAGAGTGCGGGAGTGAGTGTCCAGTGGAGTGTGGGACTGAGTGTCCAGCGGAGTGCAGGAGTGAGTGTCCAGCAGAGTGGGGGAGTGAGTGTCCAGCGGAGTGCGGGAGTGAGTGTCCAGTGGAGTGCGGGAGTGAGTGTCCAGCGGGAGTGAGTGCCCAGCGGAGTGTGGGAGTGAGTGTACAGCAGAGTGTGGGAGTGAGTGTCCAGCAGAGTGCGGGAGTGAGTGTCCAGTGGAGTGCGGGAGTGAGTGTCCAGCAGAGTGCGGGAGTGAGTGTCCAGTGGGAGTGAGTGTCCAGTGGAGTGCGGGAGTGTGTCCAGTGGGAGTGAGTGTCCAGCAGAGTGCGGGAATGAGTGTCCAGTGGGAGTGAGTGTCCAGTGGAGTGCGGGGGTGAGTGTCCAGTGGGAGTGAGTGTCCAGTGGAGTGCAGGAGTAAGTGTCCAGCGGAGTGCAGGAGTGAGTGTCCAGCGGGAGTGAGTGTCCAGCGGGAGTGAGTGTCCAGCGGGAGTGAGTGTCCAGTGGAGTGCAGGAGTGAGTGTCCAGCAGAGTGTGGGAGTGAGTGTACAACAGTGTGGGAGTGAGTGTCCAGTGGAGTGTGGGAGTGAGTGACCAGCGGAAGTGAGTGTCCAGCAGAGTGCAGGAGTGAGTGTCCAGCGGAGTGTGGGAGTGAGTGTTCAGCAGAGTGCGGGAGTGAGTGTCCAGCAGAGTGTGGAAGTGAGTGTCCAGCAGAGTGCAGGAGTGAGTGTCCAGCAGAGTGCGGGAGTGAGTGTCCAGCAGAGTGTGGGAGTGGGTGTCCAGTGGAGTGCAGAAGTGAGTGTCCAGCAGAGTGCGGGTGTGAGTGTCCAGCAGAGTGCGGGTGTGAGTGTCCAGCGGAAGTGAGTGTCCAGCAGAGTGCGGGAGTGAGTGTCCAGCAGAGTGCGGGAGTGAGTGTCCATCACTCCTCCTGGTTTGGATTAGTTTTGAATCATTCATCCAGTGATCTTCGCTCTTTCATTCCCAGCCTTTGCTCCGGATTTTCAGTCGAAGCCGGTGAAGCGGTTAATCCCCGCAGCCCGGGGAGGGGAGGTCCTGATCGAGTGCAGACCCCGCGCAGCCCCCAAACCAAACATCTACTGGACCAAAGGGACAGAGATTCTTTCCAACAACACAAGGTCAGTGACTAAAATAATCTCAGCCACAAGACAGGCATCGATGTCCCTGGAGTGGGGAAGGTGTATCATTGAGAGGCCGGATTGAGGGACTGAGACAGGATATGATCAGAGTAGAAAAGGATGGAGTTGTAAGAGGTTTGTCTTTATACTTTGGGTTGCTGATTGGTTGGGTGTTAGTTGACATAGAAACACAGAAGATAGGAGCAGGAGGAGGCCATCTGGCCCTTCGAGCCTGCTCCGCCATCCATCACGATCATGGCTGATCATCCAACTCAATAGCCTAATCCTGCTTTCTCCCCATAACCTTTGATCCCATTCGCCCCAAGTGCTATAACCAGCCTCATCTTGAACGCATGCAACTACTTCCTGTGGTAATGAATTCAACAGGCTCACCACTCTTTGGGCGAAGAAATATCTCTTCATCTCCGTCCTAAATGGTCTACCCTGAATCCTCAGGCCGTGACCCCTGGTTCTGGACTCCCCCACCATCGGGAATATCCTCCCGACATCTACCCTGCCATGTCCTGTTAGAATTTTATAAGGCTTTATGAGATCCACCCTCATGCGTCTGAACTCCAGCGAAAACAATCCTAAGCTAGTGAATCTCTCCTCATATATCAGTCCCGCCATCCCCGGAATCAGCCTGGTAAACCTTTGCTGCAGTCCCTCGAGAGCAAGAACATCCTTCCTCAGAAAAGGAGATCAAAACTGCACACAATATTCTAGGTGTAGCCTCACCAAGGCCCTGTATAGTTGCAACAATGATGTGGAGATGCCGGCGTTGGACTGGGGTGGGCACAGTAAGAAGTCTCACAACACCAGGTTAAAGTCCAACAGGTTTATTTGGCAGCACTAGCTGAAGGGGCAGTGCTCCGAAAGCTTGTGCTGCCAAATAAACCTGTTGGACTTTAACCAGGTATTGTGAGACTTCTTACTGTAATTGCAACAACACATCCCTGCTCCTGTACTCAAAACCTCTCTCAGTGAAGGCCAACATGCCATCTGCCTTCTTTACCGCCTGCTGCACCTGCATGCTTACCTTCAGCGACTGGTGCACAAGGACACCCAGGTCCCGCTGCACACTCCCCTCTCCCAATTTACAGCCATTCAGGTAGTGATCTGCCTTCTTGTGTTGGCTTCCAAAGTGAATAGCCTCACATTTATCCAAATTATACTGCATCTGCCCAAGTTACTCCAGTCCGCCCCAGCCCTTGCTCTACAAACAAGTTATTTCCCTCAAAAGTGGATCGGATTTATACATGAATAATTTCCAGCGTAATGGGAGAAGAAAAGTGGGAGTGGGTTTCAAACAGCTGCCAGAAGGATGTGGATTCTTTGGAGAGGGTACAGAAGAGGTTTACCAATATGCTGCCTGGTCTGGAAGGTATTAGTTATAAGGAGAGGCTGGAGAAACTCTGTTTATTCTCACTGGAACGACGGAGGTTGAGGGGTGACCTGATAGAGTTCTACAAGATTATGAGGGGCATGGACAGAGTGGATCGTCAGATACTCTTTCCCAGGATAGAAAAGTCAAGTACTAGGGGACATAGGTTTAAGGTGGGTGGGGAAAAGTTTAGAGGAGATAGAAAGAAGAAGAAAAACTACAGCACAAACAGGCCCTTCGGCCCCACAAGTTGTGCCGAACATATCCCTACCTTCTAGGCCTAACTATAACCCTCCATCCTATTAAGCCCCATGTACTCATCCAGGAGTCTCTTAAAAGTCCCTAATGAGCTTGACTCCACCACCACTGACGGCAGCTGATTCCACTCACCCACCTGATGTGCAAGACAAGTCTTTTACACAGAGGGTGGTGAATGTCTGGAACGCGCTGCCCGGGGAGGGGGTGGGAGCAGGTACGATAGCAGCATTTAAGGGGCAACTAGACGAATACATGAATAGGATGGGAATGGATGGATACGCACTCCGTAAGTGCACACGGTTTTAGTTTAGGCAGGCATCATGATCGGCGTACACTTGGAGGGCCGAAGGGCCTGTTCCTGTGCTGTACTGATCTTTGTTCTTTGAGTTACGATGGGCTGAATAGCCTCTCTCTCTGCACTGTTTGATTGTATGGGAGGTTTGGAGAACATTTTTTTATTCAGGCTGTTATTCAGAAGCGTTCGATCAGAAAGAATAAAAGGAAAATGGATCCGCACTTTCAAACAGAAAAGATTGAAAGAGTTGGAAGAAACTTTTTTTTGTAGAGTGAATCGTCATTCTCAGGACGCGGGCGTCGGTGGCTAGACCAGCCTTTATTACCCATCCCCAATTGCCCTGAGAAGGTAGTTGTGAGCTGACCTCTTGAGCCGCTGCTATGCTTGCGGATAGGAAGCCATCACTGACACTGGCTTTTAATGGCACATTTACTTAATTAGCTGGTTTCCCAACAGTAATGGGATTTGAACTCATGTCTCCTGATCTACAGTCCAGCTTCTGGATTATTAGTCCAGTAGCGTAATGACTATGCTACCATAGGGGCGGCACGGTGGCACAGTGGTTAGCACTGCTGTCTCGCAGCGCCAGGGGCCCGGGTTCAATTCCGGCCTTGGGTCACTGTCTGTGTGGAGTCTGCACATTCTCCCCGTGTCTGCGTGGGTTTCCTCCGGGTGCTCCGGTTTCCTCCCACACTCCAAAGGTGTACAGGTTAGGTTGATTGGCCATCCTACATTGCCCCTCAGTGGCAGGGTAAATAGGTGGGGTTACGGGGATAGGGCCTGGGTGGGATTGTCATCGGTGCAGACTCAATGGGCCAAATGGCCTCCTTCTACACTCTAGGGATTCTATGATCTGGGTCTAAGTTCTAAGATCTAGTTCCTATTCAGGGGAGGTGATGGCCTAATGGTATTATCGTTAGAGTATTAATCCAGAAACTCAGCTAATGTTCTGGGGACCTGGGTTCGAATTCCGCGACAGTGGATGGTGGAATTCGAATTCAATAAAAAATATCTCGAATTAAGAACCTACTGATGACCATGAAACCACTGTCGATTGTCGGAAAAACCGATCTGGGTCATTAATGTCTTTTAGGGAAGGGAATCTGCCATCCTTACCTGGTCTGGCCTACATGTGACTCCAGAGCCACAGCAACGTGGTTGACTTTCAACTGCCCTGGGAGAAGGGCAACTAAGAATGGGGAATAAATGCTGACCAGCCAGCGACGCCCATGTCCCACGAATGAATAAGGAAAAATTCACAAAGTGCTTATCGATGGGTGGCAAAGTGTGCGCATCAGGCAGGAAAAGAGAAGGGGCACATTATGGGAGGGATGATTGAAGGTATTTTTTAAAGAACCTTCTCAAGGTAGAGGGAAGTGAATCAGACAGCGCAAGTGATCAGCCTCCAGTGATGGAACGGAGGTTGCAGAGAACAAGGGGTACTCTGTTGTTGCAGGAGTTGGGATGGGGAGTGCGTGCTCACTGGGCAGGGAGGTTTGACTGGAGAACTTGCCATTGATGAGGGGGAACAAGACTGCTGAAGACTTTGAAGATGAGCGCTGACCTTGAAGTCACTTCACTGAGGTGCAGGAACCCCCTCAATGCATATTCCTGAGGTCTATGATGTGGAGATGCCTGTGTTGGACTGGGGTGGGCACAGTAAGAAGTCTCACTCACCTGATGAAGGAGCAGCACTCCAAAAGCTCGTCATTCCAAATAATCCACGGTAGCACAGTGGTTAGCACTGCTGCTTCACAGCTCCAGGGTCCTGGGTTCGATTCCCGGCTCGGGTCACTGTCTGTGTGGAGTTTGCACATTCTCCTCGTGTTTGCGTGGGTTTCCTCCGGGTGCTCCGGTTTCCTCCCACAGTCCAAAGATGTGCGGGTTAGGTTGATTGGCCAGGTTAAAAATTGCCCCTTAGAGTCCTGAGATGCGTAGGTTAGAGGGATTAGCGGGTAAATATGTGGGGGTAGGGCCTGGGTGGGATTGTAGTCGGTGCAGACTCGATGGGCCGAATGGCCTCCTTCTGCACTGTAGGGTTTCTATGATTCTATGACTTTAACCCGGTGTTGTGAGACTTCTTGCTGAGGTTGGCAGGCATTATGAGTTTTCTACGTGTCAGAGGACAGAGCTTGAGAAGCCCTGATATAAGTTAGAAGTTACAAATGATGGAGGAAACTGAGGAAGAACTGAAAACTTTCGCTATAGGGATCTTCTTGGACAACAGGCACTCATTGGTTAAAGGCAAAATACTGCGGATGCTGGAATCTGGAACAAAAACATGAAATGCTGGAAAATCTCAGCAGGTCTGACAGCATCTGTGGGAAGAGAATAGAGTAAGAAGTTTAATAACACCAGGTTAAAGTCCAACAGGTTTATTTGGTAGCAAATACCATTAGCTTTCGGGACGCTGCTCCTTCGTGAAAGCTAATGGTACTTGCTACCAAATAAACCTGTTGGACTTTAACCTGGTGTTGTTAAAACTCTTACTGTGTTTACCCCAGTCCAACGCCGGCATCTCCACATCATGAAGAGAATAGAGCCAGAGTCTGGATGACATTTCTCTTGAAACGTTGGCTCTATTCTGTCTCAGGTGTCGTCAGACCTGCCGAGATTTTCCAGCATTTTCTATTTTTGTCTCATTAAACATTGGATTGGGCCTGAAGGCGATTTCCATTCGTAATTGTGCTACTTCCCCACGTCTTGTTTTGCTCCCCCCAGAATGACCATCTTCACGGACGGTACCTTGAGGATTCGGAATATAAGTCGAACGGATGAAGGGAAGTACAGCTGCTTTGCGGAGAATTACAAGGGGAAGGCAAACAGCACGGGCACCGTGTCGGTCAGAGGTCAGTCTGCCTGGTCTGGTTTTTTTTTTAGCAGGAATGCAAACGGCTCATTGGGACGATACGCAACACCCCAAGAAGATCTCTGGCTGGATTTCAGGGTTCCCAAATCGGGCGGTCTGCCTGTCCTCCGCTCAAACATAAAACAGGGCGTGATGACGCTGTGTCGGCATTGCGTCTCCCCAGACTGCGGAAGACAAGTAGGCGTGGAATTGGGCAGCCATTTTAAAATAAATCGCCTGCAATTTTTCATTGCCAGCTGCATTTATCGATGTCAGCCAGTTTGGGCATGTTTCACAGCAGCTATAACGAGGCAGCGCAAGGATGGATAAAAACTCCTGCCACCACTGGGACCATCATTAAATATCATGTCATTGTGACTTTCTCTATGACATTTTTGAGCCTCTGATTCTGTGTGTGGGGACCTTTGTCATTCTAGACATGACAGACTTTCCAATCATGGCATTACGTCGCCATATGGCGTCTGGCTTCCATAAGACCATAAGATATAGGACCAGAATTAATCCATTCGACCCATCGAGTCTGCTCCACCATTCAATCATGGCTGGTTGAATGGGGAGGCACAATGGTACAGTGGTTAGCACTGCTGCCTCACAGCGCCAGGTACCCAGGTTCGATTCCTGGCTTGGGTCACTGTCTGTGTGCAGTCTGCACGCACTTCCCATGTCTGCGTGGGTTTCCTCCGGGTGCTCCAGTTTCCTCCCACTGTCCAAGGACGTGCGGGTTAGGTGGATTGGTCATGCTAAATTGCCCCTTAGTGTCAGGTGGACTAGCTAGGGTTCAATACATGGGGTTCTGGGGATAGGGCCTGGGTGGGATTGTGGTCAGCGCAGACTCGATGGGCCAAATTGCCTCCTTCTGCACTGTAAGATTCTATGATAAATTTCTCAATCCCATTCTCCTGCCTTTTCTCCATAACCTTTGATCCCCTTTCCAATCAAGAGCCTTTCTCTCTCTGTCTTAAAGACACTCAATGACCCGGCCTCCACAGCCCTCTGTGGTAATGAATTCCACGGATTCACCACTCACTGGCTGAAGAAATTCCTGCTCATCTCGGTTTTAAAGGGTTGCCCCTTCATTCTGAGGCTGTGCCCACGGGTCCGAGGTCTCTTGTACTGATGGAAACATCTTCCCCACGTCCACTCCATCCAGACCTTTCAGTATTCAGTTCCAGTTGGGTGTGGAGTCTTTGTCCATTTAGCGCTTGATTGGACAAGCTGAGACAGTGGGTGTGGAAGTGAGCTGACCAGTCCGTCTCTTTTCCACCTCCCTCACTCACCCTGCATTTTTTCTTTCAGAATATTTAAGCACATTCTGATGATGTCTTTTCTCTCCCTCTCTCTCTCTGTCTCTCTTTGTTTTGTCATTTGTTGAACCCTGCCTCTGTTTGGTCCATTCTCTTGTAGATGCCACTAAAATCACCCTCGCTCCATCCAATGCTGATATCAACCTTGGTGAGGACGTCATACTGCAGTGCCACGCGAGCCACGATCCCACCATGGACCTCACCTTCACCTGGGCAATCAATGATTCTCCCATAGACTTTGACATGATGGGAGAGCACTACCAACGCGTTTCCATAGTGAGTATAATGCAACCACCAAGCAGCACTCGGTGCCTGAGCCCAATCTTAGGCCAAGGCAAGTGTCTGAGTTATCTCCATATTTGACAATCTATGACCAATGTTACAACATTGATTTAGACATATCTGAAAATGAACTTTGATTCGTCAATCATTAGTTGTGTGGTGATTAAGCTAGTCCCAATGGCCTGCGTTTAGCCCATATCCCTCTATACCCATCTTACCCATATAACTGTCCAAATGCTTTTTAAAAGACAAAATTGTACCCGCCTCTACTACTACATCTGGGAGCTCGTTCCAAACACTCACCAGCCTCTGTGTGAAAAAATTGCCCCTCTGGACCCTTTTGTATCTCTCTCCTCTCACCTTAAACCTATGCCCTCGAGTTTTAGACTCCCCTACCTTTGGGAAAAGATGTTGACTAACTCCAGGAGATCTAGGGGTCCAATTCATAGCTCCTTGAAAATGGAGTCACAGGTGGACAGAGTGGTGAAGAAGGCATTTGGCATGCTTGGTTTCATCGGTCAGAACATTGAATACAGGAGTTGGGACGTCTTGTTGAAGTTGTACAATGTAAGGCCACACTTGGAATACTGTCTACAGTTCTGGTCACCCTATTATAGAAAACATATTATTAAACTAGAATGAATGCAGAAAAGATTTACTGGGATGCTACTGGGACTTGATGGTGAAGCTGGATAGACTGGGACTTTTTTCTCTGGAGCGTAGGAGGCTGAGGAATGATCCTTTCGAGGTCTAGAAAATAATGAGGGGCACAGATCAGCGAGATAGTCAATATCTTTTCCCAAAGGTAGGAGAGTCTAAAACTAGAGGGCATAGGTTTAAGGTGAGAGGGGAGAGATACAAAAGGGTTCAGAGGGGCAATTTTTTCACACACAGGGTGGTGAGTGTCTGAAACAAGCTGCCCGAGGCAGTAGTAGAGGCGGGTACAATTTTGTCTTTTAAAAAGTATTTAGACAGTTACATGGGTAAGATGGCTTTAGAGGGATATGGGCCAATTGCGGGCAATTGGGACTAGCTTAATGGTTAAGAAAAAGGGCGGCATGGACAAGTTGGGCCAAAGGGCCTATTTCCATGCTGTAAACCTCTATAACTCTATGACTAATAACAGGCATTCTCATTATAATAACTCAGGAGTCAGCTGTAAAAGAACGGTGTACTTTATTGCACAAAATAAAGCAAAACCACAGGCCTGTGGTGAACACAACAGGTCCCAACTGGGACAATACAATAATGGACCCACTCAGGGGCCTGCTTTATAAAGGGCACAGTTTACGAGCTCCACCTGGTAAGGTAATTACCAATCACCAGGGAGCTTGTATTCCATGGGTTCTACAGGGAGATCAATTAATGATTCCTTTGCAAGTCCTGGAGGTTATCACAAACATTAAAAGAGGATTTTCTGCTGTAAAATAGTTGGCTTAGACACTTCTTTACTAAACAAACATTGAAAATAGGAGCAGTTGTAGGCCATTCAGCCCTTCGAGCCTGCTCCACCATTCAATATGATCATGGCTGATCCTTTATCTCAATACCATGTTCCCGTTTTTGTCACATACCTCCTGGTGCCATTACAATCTCAATAAATGGTCCATCTGTTTCTTGAAGACATTCAGTGACTTGGCCTCCACAGCCTTCTGTGGCAGAGAATTCCTAATGTACTTCAGAAAAAGGCATAAGGAAATGAATAGGGAACTAGAAAAGGAAAGATTCGGAGAAGTAACTGAAAGCTTTATCGAACAGGGGGTGTTTATGATTGGTGAGAGTTGGAGAGGTTCTGGAGTCAGTTTCAGAGACAACTGAGGCAATTGAAGGCTCTTGTCCCAATATTGGGGTAAATGGACAAGGGGGGTCCAATCTGATACCCTGTCGTATGAGGAACGGTTTAGGACTCTGGGTCTGTACTCGCTGGAGTTTAGAAGGATGAGAGGATACTGTGAGGTCTGGATAGAGTGGACGTGGAGAGGATGTTTCCACTAGTTGGAAAAACTAGAACCAGGCTAAAGGGATGATCCTTTGAAACAGAGATGAGGAGGAATTTCTTCAGCCAGAACTCTTTGCCGCAGAAGGCTGTGGAGGCCAAGTCATTGAGTGTCTTTAAGACAGAGATAAGTAGATTCTTGATTAATAAGGGGATCAGGGGTTATGGGGAAAAGGCAGGAGAATGGGGATGAGAAAAAAATCAGCCATGATTGAATGGCGGAGCAGACTCAATGGGCCGAGTGGCCTAATTCTGCTCCTATGTCTTATGATCTTATGGTCACCCTCAGCCTTGTTTGGAACTCCCTCCAAGGCTTTACCCATTCTTATTCCCTCTGCAACACTGCAAGATCCCTTCCTTTCTCCAATTCTGGTATCTCATGCATCCTCGATTTTAATTGCCCCACAGTGGCAGCGAAGCCACAAGCTCTGCAACTCCCTCCCTAAAGCTCTCCGTCTCCACCTCACCATTCCATAACTAAGACATTCTTGAAAGCCTACGTCTTGGACCAAGCTTTTGAGCACCTCTCCTCCCCATATAAATCCTTATATGGCCCAGTGTCCAAATTTTATTTGATGTCATCCCTGTGAAGCATTCTGGGATGTTTTACTCTGCTAAGAGCACTCTACAAATCTAAGTTATTGTTAGCTGTGCTTTGCTCAGTTTGAAGTCTCAAAACTCCAGGTTTATTTGGAATCATGAGCTTTCGGAGCGCTGCTCCTTCATCAGTCCTCCCTCACTCACCTGATGAAGGAGCAGTGCTCTGAAAGCTCGTGATTCCAAATAAACATGTTGGACTTTAACCTGGTGTTGTGAGCCTTCTTACTGTGCCCACCCCACTCCAACGCCAGCATCTCCACATCTTTGCTCAGTTTGTTCAGGATGTGAGAGAAATTGCTGGAATTTTCCGTCCGTTCACACCGGCGGGGTTCCCTGGTCCGACTGCAATGAACAGAGATTTAACTGAGCGTCAAATTCTCTATCCTCGCTCGCAGTGGCAATGGGGCGTGAATGGCCTGAGAATTCCGGTCGCAGTGACTCTGAATTCTTTAAGTCAAAGTACTGTTTCTTAGTTAATAACTGGTTTCCCAAGCATAAATATTGTTCAAAGTTTATTTATTAGTGTCACAAGTAGGCTTAACACTGCAATGAAGTTACCATGAAAATCCCCTAGTCTCCACACTCCGGCGCCTGTTCAGGTACACTGAGGGAGAATTTAGCGTGGCCAATGCACCCTAACCAGTACGTCTTTCAGACTGTGGGAGGAAACCGGAGCACCCAGAGGAAACCCACGCAGACACGGGGAGAAAGTGCAACCTCCGCACAGACAAGCCAGGAAACAAACCCAGGTCCCTGGCGCTTTGAGGCAGGGTTAACCAGTGTGCCACCGTGCCACGCACTGCCACCCACCATGCACTAACATCATTGATGTACACAGCACACAATAAATCAACAATTCAAATAATTTATTCAATTATAGCATCATCTAAGTTAACACGTTGCTTTTCTATGCACAAATATTGAAGTTTGTTCAGGTAGTTTTTCAAAGGTTTTCACTGTATTATAGTTCTAATCCTGTCCAGACTCTGTTCCAACCTTGCTTCGCTATTTTCTATTTTTTGGTCACCTCACAAGATGCTCTGATTTTCCCTGTGCCAGCCTCACTTTCTGTTTAAATCGAGGCATTGCAAGACCAGGGGCCAGTTGAGGTCAGCACGCACAAGAGGAGTAAAGGGCGTACAGGCCTTGGTGCAAGTGAGCACACATAGAAACACAGAAACTAGAAGCAGGAGTAGGCCACTCGGCCCTTCGAGCCTGCTCCGCCATTCATTTTGATCACGGCTGATCATCAAATTCACTATCCTGATCCTCTCTACCCCGAAATCCCTTGATCCCTTTAGCCCCAAGAGCTATATCTAATTTATTCTTGAAATCACTCAACGTTTTGTCCTCAACCACATTCTGTGGTAGTGAATTCCATACATTCACCACCCTCAGGGTGAAGAAATTTCTCCTCACCTCAGTTCTAAAAGGTTATCCTCAAACTTTGACCCCGAGTTCTGGACTCCCCCACCATCGGGAACATTCTTTCTGAATCTAACCTGTCTAACCCTGTTAGAATTTTATAAGTTTCTATCAGATCCCCTCTCACTCTTCTAAACTCCAGTGAATATAATCCTAACTGACTTAGTCTCTCCTCATATGACAGACCTGCCATCCCAGGAATCAGCTTGGTAAACCTTCGCTGTACTCCCTCTATAGCAAGGACATCCTTTCATCAGATAAGGACACCAAAACTGCACATAATACTCAGGTGTGGCCTCACCAACGCCCTGAGCAATTGCAGTAAAACATCCCTATCCCTATACTCAAATCCTCTTGCCACATGTAGCAACAGAGTAAAGTGGAAGCTGGGAGCCCGGATAGGAGAGCACTGATTCTGATTCATGCTATCACCCATGATATTCACTTGGGTGGCACGGTGGCACAATGGTTAGCACTGCTACCTCACAGCGCCAGGGACCCGGGTTCGATTCCCGGCCTCGGGTCACTGTCTGTGCGGAGTTTGCACGTTCTCCTCGTGTCTGCCTGGGTTTCCTCCGGGTGCTCCGGTTTCCTCCCACAGTCCAAAAAACGTGCTGCTGAGGTGCATTGGCCGTGCTAAGTTCTCCCTCAGTGTTACCCGAACAGGCGCTGGAGAGTGGCGACTAGGGGATTTTCACAGTAACTTCATTGCAGTATTCATGTTAGCCTACCTGCGACACTAATAAATAAACTTAAACTATTTGAGTGGGTAAGGCCGGTGCCGATCTATCAATGGGTCACAGTGCAGCCATTTGTACCACTGCCTGATTCACACTAACTTGTTTCCATCCCTCGACCTGCAGCGGGAAACCATTGGTGACCTCAAGATTACCAACGTGCAGCTGCATCACTCTGGAAAGTACACATGCACTGCCCAGACGGTAGTGGACAGCACCTTCGCATCTGCAAAGCTGGTTGTGAGAGGTAAGGATCATCCATTGATTGCATAGAATGACTATAGTATTTGCAGCTCAGAAACATGCCGTTCAGCTCATCTGGCCTATGCCAGAGTTAATATGCCAGGAAAGGCCCCTTCCATTCGATTTCCTCTCACCCTCTCGGCATTGCTTCTATTCCTTTCTGAAACAAAAACAGAAAATGCCGGAAAATCTCCGCAGGTCTGACAGCATTTGTGGAGAGAGAATAGAGCCAACGTTTTGAGTCTGGCTGACCCTTCGTCAGAGCTGAAGACCACAGGTACAGGGAGAACGTACACACAGTTACCCGAGGCCGGATTCAAACCCGGGTCCCAGGCGCTGTGAGGCGACAGTGCTAACCACTGTGCCATCCATGTATTTATGGCTCCTAATTCTGGCTTCACCTCCAAGTGGAAACACCTTCCCTAGATATACCCGATCAAACCATTCCACTGTCTTAAAAACCCTCACAAGGTCACCCCTTTAACCTTCTCAGAAAGGAACCCAAGCCTGTAATAACAGGGCTAACAGGGGTCAATGATGAGGACACGTTACATAGATCGGGTTTGCAGACCCTCCAGTGATCTAACTGACATGTTTCAGATGATTAAAGGATTTGAAACAGTGGATGGAGAGGAAGGATTTCCCCTGGTGGAAGAGTCCAGAATAAGATGGCAGTAACCTTAAAATGAATTATAGAATCCCTACAGTGCAGAAGGAGGCCATTCAGCCCATCGAGCCTGCACTGACCACAATTCCACCCAAGCCCTATGCCCACATATTTACCCTGCTAATCCCCCTGACACTAAAGGGTAACTTAGCATGGCCAATCAACCTAACCCGCACATCTTTGCACTGTGTGAGGAAACCGGAGCACCCAGGGGTACCCACGCAGACACAGGGAGAACATGCAAACTCCTCACAGTGACCCAAGCTAGGAATTGAACCCAAGTCCCTGGCGCTGTGAGGCAGCAGTGCTAACCACTGTGCCAGGCCAGTCAATGGTAATGTCAGGATGCACGACTTCTCAGTGTTGTGGAAATCTGGAACTCTCTTCCCCAAAGAGATGTTGAGACTGAGTCAAGATTTCAGAACTGAGAGAGATTTCTTGTTAGGGAAGAGTATCCAAGGTAATGAAACCAAGCTGGGGAAATGGAGATAGGATACAGATCAATCATGATCGAATTGAATGGTGGGAAACTCTAAAAGAGATGAATGGCCTCCTCCTGTTCCAAATATCCTTTTGTAATCAGATATAATTGTGTTATTTATAAAGTTTATAAGGTTGAAAGAGGGCGACAAGGTGGCACAGTGGTTAGCACTGCTGCCTCAGAGTGCCAGGGAACCGGGTTCAATTCCCGGCTTGGGTCACCGTCTGGTGGAGTCTGCACGTTATCCCCATGTCTGCATCGGTTTCCTCCCACAGTCCGAAAGACGTGCTGGTTGGGTGCATTGGCCATGCTAAACTCTCCCTCAGTGTACCCGAACAGATGCCGGAGTGTGGAGCCTAGGGGATTTTCACAGCAACTTCATTGCAGTGTTAATGTAAGCCAACTTGTGACTAATAAATAAACTTTATAAAATAAAGAGCTAGCCTTAGGGAAAGAAAAATGCAGCCGTGATTCCTGCTCCTAATCTCCATCCAATAACTGCCTCCAGGACCTTGCCCGTGTAGGGGCTGTGAGATAAAAGATGATATTGGGTTGGGGTGTAAAGCTACAACGCTCACAGGTTGAGTAGGTAACCGATACTTACTGTCTCGGCTAACAATTGACCAGGGCTAAACAATGGAGCTTAACTGGTCTCCACACAGCCTCCTTTCCATTTGTTAAGAACTCTGAACCGTAATGAAATGGTTTAATTTGATTTCAATGGTGGAAAGCTAATAACAGTGGAGGTTCAAGGGAACAAGTACACAGATTATTCAAATGTCATGAACAGGTGGAAAGAATAATCCAAAAGGCTGATTCAATGCCTGCCTTTATATCTAGAAAAGTAGAATACAAGGGGGTAAAGACCATGCTTCAGCTGTACAAAGCCCTGGTTCGACCACACCTGTGATATGGTGAGCAGTTCTGGGGACCAGACCTTAGGAAGGATATGGGCCTTGGAGAGAGAGAAGCATTGGTTTGCCAGAACAATACCTGAACTCCAAAGGTTAAATTGCAAGGACAGAATACACAAACCAAGGTTGCATTCTCAGAACTTAGGAGGGTGAGGGGTGAATTGGCCAATGTTTTTAAGTTATCATGGGAGAATGGATTGCTGAAATCTATTTCCTAATAGAGACAATTAATTAATTAGAGACAATCTATTTCCATCGATGGGCGAACCTAGGGGTCGTATTGTAAAAATTAGAATCAAGCCTGTCAGGTGTAGGCTGAAATTCTCCCGTCTCGCCCGCCGCGGGAATCGAGACAGGAAATTCGGCGGACCATTCAAAGATCCGTTGAGCTCGAGCGGGAATTTCCATTCTTGCGGTGCGTGCGGCTGGAGAATCCCGCCCGTGGAATGAGGGAACAATTCTTCATGTAGTCACTGGGTGGGGGTTTGAAACGCTCTCCCACAAGCGGCGACTGATGCCAGATTAACTGCAAAATTTAAAGCTGAGGTTTTTTAGATTGTTGTTGTTCGACGATGTCAAGGGATATGGGGCAAAAGCACACACAAGAGTCACAGATCAGCCGTGATCTTACTGAATGGTGGAAAAGTCTCAAGGAGCTGAATCCTTCTGTTCCTATGTTCCTCGGACCAATGTTGACACCATTCCCCCTGTAATAAGTCTTCAGAGACAGAAGTCCCTTCACCAAAATCCCTTTATTTACAAACTCTAACAGCAGTACACAGAGTGCTATCAGTCAGCAGTCCTACCTCCAGGGTGCCAGAGGAACTGACACTCCAGGTTTTTAGCAATGAGGAGAGATTGGATAAACTCGGTTTGTTCTCACTGGAATGACGGAGGTTGATTGGCGACCTGATAGAAGTCTACAAGATTATGAGGGGCATGGACAGAGTGGATAGTCAGAAGCTTTTTCCCAGGGTGGAAGAGTCAATCACTAGGAGGCACAGGTTTAAGGTGCGAGGGGCAAGGTTTAAACGAGATGTCCGAGGCAAGTTTTTTACACAGAGGGTGGTGGGTGCCTGGAACTCGCTGCCGGGGGAGGTCGTGGAAGCAGATGCAATAGTGACTTTTAAGGGGCATCTTGACAAATACATGAATAGGATGGGAATAGAGGGATACAGTCCCCGGAAGGGTCGGGGGTTTTAGTTCAGTCGGGCAGCATGAGCGGCGCAGGCTTGGAGGGCCGAAGGGCCTGTTCCTGTGCTGTAGTTTTCTTTGTTCTTTGTTTAGTACAAGGCAAAGACTCCCTGATTGGCCCATCAATTGGATCCTTAATCAGGAAGTTCATAATCCAATAGGCCAACCTCTATGGCCTGATTGAAGTCATTACATCCCTAATCTGGGGAGGCAATGGCCTAATGGTATTGTCGTAGACTATTAATCTAGAAACTCAGCTAATGTTCTGGGGACCCGTGTTCGAATCCTGTCATTAATGATGGTGAAATTTGAATTTAATTTTTTTAAATCTGAAATTACGAATCTGCAGGTGATCGTGGAACCATTGTTGATTGTCGGAAAAACCCATCTGGTTCACTAATGTCCTTTAGGGAAGGAAATCTGTTGTCCTTACCTGGTGTGGCCTACCTGTAACTCCAGATCCACAGCAATGTGGTTGACTCTCAACTGCCCTCCAAGGACAACTAGGGATGGGCAATAAATGCTGGCCAGCAAGGGGCACCCATGTCCCACAAATAAAAAGCAAGGATGCTAGGGAGGCTGGCGAGGATGATGCCAGAGATGTAGAACTCCAGATGCGTGAAGAGACTAGAAAAGCTGAGACTCAAGCAGGGAAGGGTGAGGAATTATGAAGGGTTTTACTAGAGTAATTAAAGAGGAAGTGTTTCCACTGTAATTAGATTTGAGATCATTGGCAAAAGAACCAGGGGCGGGGAATTTATTTTAGACGGTGAGGTGTTGTGAGCGGGAACACACTGCCTGATAGGGTGGTGAGAGCAGATTCAATCGGAACTCACAAAGAGAGTTTGATATGTGCTTGAAAAGAAACATTAGCAGGTTAATCGAGACGAGTATGGGGGTGTAAGGCCAATGGGACAGCTTCCAGAAAGAGGTAGCCCAAGCATGATGGACCGAGTGGTCTTCTCCTGTGCAGTATAATGTTGTGATTAAGAAAAACGGAGGGGTAAAACGCAGCAAGTTAATAATAGCAAGTGATGTTAATGGACATCTTGTCTCTCATTCTGCTAGCTTTTAAAACAGCACTGAATTCGAATCACTGAGTGGTGAGTGGTCCTCCTTCATCTCAGTGGGCCACAAGATTGAAATCAGCCTTGTTCAGTGATTTTCAGTTTTTAATTGATATTGGACTGATGTATATTAATCTCCTCAGCCTCCCCTGTTAATTACAATTCCTTTTGATGCTGCAAATGTCACAGGGATGTGACATATAATCAACCGCATGCAGATAAAGGGCTGGTTACTTCAGTGAATGACAGACCTTCCGGATCCAACTAACAGCTGGCGTGACAGATGTTTCCATAAGCTTTCAGAACGACAAAGGCCCTATTCACGAAATAATTAAAGGGGATAGGGGGATCCTCGGGGACTGCTTTCCATTCCAATCACTCTCCTAAGCCTTGTACTATTGAAGAAAACAAGACAGGAACAAGGTTTGATTGGGGCATTCTCTGGCAAATGTCAATTTTCTTAGCCGCTTACAGGCCATCAAGTTGGGTGGGCGTCTTGTTGCCAGGGTTACTCCGGGGCGACATGTTCCAATTTTGGATATCCTTGACTCGGAAAACAATTCCTCATTGGGTTACCGCCCTCTAAGATTGGACTTGAGTCTGCAGGAGTGGAAGAATAATCTCCTGTGGCAAATACACCATGGCAAAGAACCCCGGAATGAATCTGGATTAATTATGGAAAGACAGCATGGATTTGTTAGAGGCAAATCATGTTTAACTAGTTTGATTGAGTTTCTCGTTTGTCAACAAAGGTGAAGAGTCCGTGACATAAATTAGACAGAGATAGCATTGCTACGGAATTGGCGGATTGATAGGAAACATGAAGCAGTGCTGAATGGATTGGAGAAAGGTATACAGCAGTGATGGGCAGCCTAGGCTAGTCAGGGGGCCGCATGAGTGGTCCTCCTTCATCTCAGTGGGCCACAAGATTGAAATCAGCCTTGTTCACTCATAACGACTCCACGATTAAGATCGGGCGGCACGGTGGGGGCACTACTGTCTCACAGCGCCAAGGGCCCGGGTTCGACTCCCAGCTTTGGGTCACTGTCTGTGTGGAGTCTGCACCTTTTCCCCGTGTCTGTGTGGGTTTCCTCCGGGTGCTCCAGTTTCCTCCCACAGTCCGAAAGACGTGCTGATTAGGTCCATTGGGCCGTGCTAAATTCTCCCTCAGTGTTACCCGAACAGACGCCGGAGTGTGGCGACTAGGGGATCTTCACAGTAACTTAAATGCAGTGTTAATGTAAGACTTACTTGTGAAACCATTAAATAAACTTTAGTTACATTTAGTGCACGCTGAATATTTTGTAACGAGTTATGGAAAATGCTTTATCATTTATATATTAATAGAAATATCACCAACTTTGAATAGTAGAAACAAAAGAAATATCGACACATTGGATGCAGTGGGAGTGCACGGCTCTCAGAGTCAATATTGTGAGCAATCAGTATGCACCTCACTTCACTTGCCCTTACTTTATGTGCGAATCACTTCAGTCAGACCAGTAGAAAAAGAAACTACATGAATGAAAATCAGCAGAATGTGCCAAGACTCTCCCCTCTGGCCTATCCCCAATCCACCTTAGGTGGACTATCAACCTAACCCGCACATCGTTGGACTGTGGGAGGAAACCAAAGAACCCGGAGGAAACCCACGCAGACGCGGGGAGAATGTGCAGACTCCACACAGACAGTGACCCGAGGCCGGGATTGAACCCGGGTCCCTGGCGCTGTGAGGCAGCAGCGCTGACCACTGTGACTCCCTTCAAAAGGGATGACGAATTGGTCCCAATGCCCTGCTCTTTTCCCATTGCCCTGTGGAGTTCATCCTTTGTGAGTATTTATCCAATTGCCTTTTGAAAGCCAAGACTGAATCTATGTCCATTGCCCTTTTCAGACAGGGCATTCCATTATCTGTGTACAAAGAGATTCATTTCATCTGTATACAAAAAGCTTTTAAGAAGTGTCTTTTTGATATCAGTACACTTCAAAGGTTTTCTATCGGGCTTTATAAATAAATGTCAGAAAGCCAGTTGATTTCTGCTGATTTTTACAGACCTCGGAAGGTCCAAGGATTTAAAAGCACTCACTCACCTATGAAAGAAACTTCTCAAGACGGGAAATGCCCCCTACATGGGAACATAGGAATTAGGAGCAGAAGAAGGCAAATTCAGCCCTTTGAGTCTGCTTCACCACTCAATCAGATCATGGCTGATCTGGGGCAGCACGGTGGCACAGTGGTTAGCACTGCTGCCTCACAGCTCCAGGGACCTGGGTTCGATTCCCGTCTTGGGTCTGCGTGGGTTTCCTCCGGGTGCTCCGGTTTCCTCCCACGGTCCAAAGATGTGCTGATTGGCCATGCTAAATTGCCCCTGAATGTCAGGGGATGCATAGGTTAGGGGGATTAGCGGGGCAAATATGTGGGGTTACGGGGATAGGGCTTGGGTGGGATTGTTGTCGGTGCAGACTCGATGGGCCGAACGGCCTCCCTCTACACTGTGGGGGTTCTATGATCTCTAATTGACTGACCGGTGGGGATTGGGGAGGCGGAGGGGGGCTCTACCTAAGAACAATTAGCTTGTAACTGACCTCAGATTCTGTACAGCAATGGCCTTGAATGTAAGAAAGAATAGAAGCCGACCATTCAGCCCCTCTAGCCTGTTCTGCCATTCAGTAAGATCATGGCTGATTTTGGCCTCAACTCCACTGAAAAGGACCCCCCAGCTTTATCTCAGCCTCTCGAGCATCCCTGTTTTTAATCGCCCCCCAATGGCAGCCATGCTTTCAGCTTCCAATAATCTCTGGAATTCTCCTCCCTAAGCCTCGCCGCCTCCCTCCCTCTCCACCTCCTGAGGACGTACCTCCTTGGCTAAAGTTTGGGTCACCTGACCTAATATCTCCTGACGTAACTCAGCGTCAAATTCTGTCTGATAATGTTGTTGTGAAGTGTCTTGGGACATTAAAGGCGCTACATTAATGCAAGTTCTTGTTTCCCAGGTCCGCCTGGCCCTCCGGGAGGGGTTGTGGTGAAAGAAATGAACGATACTTCGGTGCTGCTAAGTTGGAGCCGAGGCTACGATAATCACAGCCCAATCAGCAAGTACATCATACAAGCCCGGACCTCACTGTCTGATGAATGGAAGAACGTCAGGACAGGTATGCATGATGTGGAGATGCCGGCGTTGGACTGGGGTGGGGCACAGTAAGAAGTCTCACAACAACAGGTTAAAGCCCAACAGGTTTATTTGGTATCACGAGCTTTTGGAGCGCTGCTCCTTCATCAAGTGATTCATCCAGCGGCTGCCCTGTTACTTCCCCCCAACACTAACCCAGTGCAGGCCTCGCTGCTGACAGAGAGTCGAGGGTGGGTTTCAGGGTGTGGAGGGGTTGTGGGGAGGTGGGCGGGACGGGGAGATTTGGAAAAGAATATCAAAACCAATTTTTTTTAATTCACTGTCTCAAGATTTCCATGTTAATCGTATAAAAGGCCAGAGTGAGGTTTACCCTAAGCAGCTGGTCTGGAGTTTCTTTTATCCAAAATAATTGGCCGTGGGTAGCAGTGTGGAGGAGGGGGAAACACAGTTTTCCCTCTTTCTTTGAGTGTTCTCGTGCCTCCTGCAGTTATTGAACTTTCACATCCAAAAGCGTTCAAGGATTCCAGCAACCTCGGGCGAGTGTGTGAGTAGGAGAAAGTACAGCTCTGCCCACACGGTTGCCAGCTTTCCAAAAAATCATTCCTATTCTCACTTCCGCCCAACACTTTAGTCTATTTCTCAGTTGGTAGCCTCCGAGTGACAAGATTCTGGGTTCAGGTCCCGGGCCACAAGCACAGAAATCAAGGCTGACACTCCGGTGCAGTACTCAGGGAGCGCTGCACTGTCAGAGGCTCTGTCTTTTGGGTGAGATTATTAATCAAGGGCCTTTCTGCCCTTGAAGAGATGTAAATATCCCATTGCACTATTTTGAAGAAAAGCATGGGAGTGTCCTGGTCAATACTTATCCATCACACGCAGTAGCACAGTGAACATAGAAACCCTACAGTGCTGAAGGAGGCCATTCAGCCCATCGAGTCTGCACAAACAACAACCCCACATAGGCCCCATCCCCATAATCCCACCTATTTATCCTGCTAATCCCTCTGACCTACGCATCCCGGGACATTAAAGGGCAATTTAGCATGGCCAATAACCTAACCAGCACATCTTTGGACTGTGGGAGGAAACCGGAGCACCCGGAGGAAACCCACGCAGACACGGGGAGAACGTGCAAACTCCACACAGACAGTGACCCAAGCCGGGAATCGAACTCAGGTCCCTGGAGCTGTGAGACAGCAGTGCGAACCACTGTGCCACCGTGCCTCCCAGATCAACCCTGAGGATAAGGGAGCGATGGCCAAGTTAATTGAGGCTGTGAGGACTAACTACAACACTAGTTGGCACTGCTGCCTCAATGCGCCAGGGACCAACGTATGATTCTGCCACACACACGCACACACGCACACACGCATGCATGCACACACACACACACACACACACATGCTCATACACGCACACACACATATGCACACATGCACGCACACACACATGCACACACGCATACACACACGTTCGCACACGTGCGTCCATGCGTATACACACTCGCACACATGCACACGCACACACACGCACATACGCGCGTGCACGCACACACATCCATACACACTTGCACATGCATGCACACATGCTCAGACGCACGCACACATTCACTCACACACACACACGCACTCGCACACACACACACGCACACACACACACACACATGCACACACACTCGCATACACACACACGCACACACACATGCACGCACACACGCACACACACTCACACACACGCACACACACGCACATACACACGCACACATGTGCATACACGCACACACACGCACACACACACACATGCACACACACTCGCATACACACACGCACATGCACGCACACACGCACACACGCACATACACACGCACACATGTGCATGTGCACACACGCACACACACGCATGCACACACACACTCACTCACACAGAGACCCACGCGCACACACACACTCCTGTAATTTGGGGAAACACAGCAGCCGAAATGCCCGCAGACAGATCTCACAAACAGCAATGTGATAATGGCCGGATCAGCTGTTTCATTGAGGGATTCCTATTGGCCAGGACCCAGGGGAGCGTTCCCCAACTCTTCTTCTCAATGTTGACACGGGATCTTTCACATCCACACGAGAGACAGGGACCATGATTTAATATTTCATCTGGAAGATGGAACCTCCAACTGTGCTGCACTCCCTCAGAACTGCAGTACTGCACGCCCCCGTCAGCCCGAGATTCTGTGCTGAGGTGTCCGGAACGGGATTTGGCCTGCTGACTCTGAGGCGAGAGTGCTACCCACTCAGCCATGGGCTGATCAGAACCAGGAACAGCAACTGGGACCTTGCTGTTCTTTCCAGGCTCGCTGAGGTGTCAAGTGAATTTGGGTTTGGGTGAGCGGGGAAGGTGGGGGTGGGGGGGTGGGGGGGGGGGGGGTTTGGAAACACCGTCTGATGTTCTCTCTTTTGGGATTTTCTCTGACAAGTGCCGCAACATATCGAAGGCAATGCCGAGACAGCCTGGATCGTCAGCCTTACACCATGGATGGATTATGAATTCCGAGTCATTGCCAAGAACATCTTGGGGACTGGTGACCCCAGCCTTCCGTCACAAACTGTACGCACCAGAGAAGCTGGTGAGTGAGGAGCCTTCGCCCGTGACCCCGAAATAGCAAAACACTGTAAATTATTAGAGAGCCTTAATAAAACCATGGCGCCCCATCCCCGCAACCCCCCCTCCCCCTCCCCTTCCCCCTCCCACCCCCTCCCTCTCCCCCTTCCCTCCCCTCCCCCCTCCCCCTCCCACCCCCTCCCCCTCCCACCCCCCTCCCCCCCACTCCCCCCCACTCCCCCTCCTCCTCCTCCCCTCTCCCCACCCCCCCACCTCCCCTCCTCGCCCCCCTCACCCCTCCTCCTCCTCCCCTCTCCCCACCCCCCCACCTCCCCTCCTCGCCCCCCCCCCCCCCCCCCCCCCCCCCCGCCCCCCGCCCCCAACCTCACACCCGGGGATGTCAAAAGTCGGAAAGAAAGACAGGAAATGCTGGAAGTACTCAAGTCGTTTGGAAGTCTCTGTGGAGAGAGAAACGGAGGCTGGGACTTTCCTGTCCCGTCCGCCACTATTCCTGCCTTGGGCTGGATGAAAGATTTGATGGACCGCTCCCTAGACCTGGCAGGAATTTCGGGTCCCATGGCAGACGGGATTGGAAAATCCCAGCCGGAGTTAATGTTTCAGGGTGACGACCTGTCATCAGAACTGGAAAGGGAATAACAGCGCACTCCCGGAGATCCTCCAGCAAATAGTTTGATTTTATTTTGATTTGATTTATTATTGTCACATGTATTAACATACAGTGAAAAGTATTGTTTCTTGCGCGCTATACAGACAAAACATACCGTTCATAGAGGAAACGAGAGAGTGCAGAATGTAGTGACACAGTCATAGCTAGGGTGTAGAGAAAGATCAACTTAATGCGAGGTAGGTCCATTCAAAAGTCTGACAGCAGCAGGGAAGAAGCTGTTCTTGAGTCGGTTGGTACGTGACCTCAGACTTTTGTAACTTTTTCCCAATGGAAGAAGGTGGAAGAGAGAATGTCCGGGGTGCGTGGGGTCCTTAATTATGCTGGCTGCTGGGAAGTGTAGACAGAGTCAATGGATGGGAGGCTGGTTAGCGTGATGGATTGGGCTACATTCATGACATTTTGTAGTTCCTTGCGGTCTTGGGCAGAACAGGAGCCATACCAAGCTGTGATACAACCAGAAAGAATGCTTTCTATGGTGCATCTGTAAAGGTTGGTGAGGGTCGTAGCTGACAGGCCAAATTTCCTCAGTCTTCTGAGGAAGTAGAGGCGTTGGTGGGCTTTCTGAACTATGGTGTTGGCGTGGGTGACACACTCCTGGAGTACTCCAGCCAATTCTGGCACGAATGCAGGGAATTCCAATCCATTTTCCATCCTATCTCTACTTTGCATCAAATTTCCAAGCACAAAGTCAAACAGAAAGACGTTATGCCAAGTCTTGTTGCCTTGCACTTAAATACGCTCTGACAGATAAATATAGTTCACTTTGTGTCTCCTAGCTCCCACAGTTGCTCCATCAAACATCAGCGGTGGAGGTGGAGATCAGCACGAGGTCACAATGCTGTGGGCGGTAAGTATTGCGGAGCGCCCCAGACTGGAATTGGCTCAAAGTGGGTAGGGACCTCACTGGGAGAACTGCAGAATGGAGGATTTAGGACCGAACCAGAGATTTTAGACAATAACGTGCACTGGCTTCTTTATTTTCTACTGAAAGAGACTAAAGGTGTGATTCTCTGGCCCTTCCCGCTGGTGGGATTTTCCAGTCCTGCCAAAGGTTACCCCCCCATCTCCCTCCCACGGTGGGTTCCCCACTGAGTAAGCCAAACAAATTCCCCCTGGCGGCCAATGGCGACCAGCTTCCGCCACCAGGAAACACACCATGGGAGGGGGGCTGGAAAATCCCTGTCTGAACCTTTGTTATCCCTTCCCTCTTCCCAGCACATTCAGGACTCTGATGCAGAACTAAAGAACAAAATTAAGACACCTCAAGTGGGACTGAAGATTGCCAGAATACTTTCCTCTCATAGAACAGCGGATTTGTGCATCAGATTTCTGAATGTCACCCCATCAGGAAACCCTTCTATTCCTTTCTCTCTCATGTACTTAGAATCATAGAATCCCTACAGATCAGAAGGAGGCCATTCAGCCCGCACCAACCCATCTTAATCAGGACCATCGCCCTGCCCTATCTCCGTAGCCCCACACATTTGCCACATAATCCATCTAACCTCCTAATATCTTAAGACATTAAGAGGCAATTTACCACGGCCAATCCACCTAATTCGCACATTTTTGAAGAGTGGGAGGAAACCGGAGCACCCGGAGGAAACCCACGCTGACACGGGAAGAACGTGAAAACTCCACACAGACAGTGATCCAAGCCAGGAATCGAACCCGGGTCCTTGGCGCTGTGAGGCAGCAGTGCTAACCACTGTGCCACCGTGCCGCCCCGTACTTATCCAGCTCCCCGCTAAATGTGCCTTTCCTCCTTCCCACAATTATTCTCCATGGTGGTGAGTTCCACATTCTAATTTCTCAAGATCAGGAGCAGTCTAGACAGAGCAGATTGAGAGAAACTGTTCTCATTGGCAGAGGTTCAAGAACTGAAGGATAGTGCTTTAAGGTGATTGGCGAAAAAAAATCAATGATGGCATGAGGAGGAAGCTTTTTACACTGCGAGCCGTTGTGGAATGCTTAGCGTGGTGAAGACAGATACAACCATGGCTTTCAAAAGAGAACTGGATGATTATCTGAAGAGAAATATTTGAAAGTGTGAGGAAGTGAGGGAAATGCAGAGTTTAGAACATAAGAACATAAGAACTAGAAGCAGGAGTGGGCCATCTGGCCCCTCGAGCCTGCTCCGCCATTCAATAAGATCATGGCTGATCTTTTTGTGGACTCAGCTCCACTTACCCGCCCGCTCACCATAACCCTTAATTCCTTTACTGTTCGAAAATCTATCTATCCTTGATAGATTTGCCTTAAAAACATTCAACGAGGTAGTCTCACTGGGCAGGGAATTCCACAGATTCACAACCCTTTGGGTGAAGAAGTTCCTCCTCAACTCAGTTTGCCTGGACATGATGGGCCAAATGGCCTCCTTCAGTACTCTCCCAGGTTGGAAGTGTCAATTACAAGGGGGCACAGGTTCAAGGTGAGAGCAGGGGAAAGTTTAAGGGAGATGTGCGGGAGACGTTTTTCACGCAGAGAGTGGTGGGTGCCGGGAACGCGCTGCCAGAGGAGGTGGTGGAAGCGGGCACATTAACAACATTTAAGAGGCATCTGGATGGGTCCATGAATAGGGAGGGAATAGAGGGATATGGACTGAGTAAAGGCAGAAGGTTTTTTTTAGTTTAGTTAGGGCATCATGATCAGTACGGGTTTGGAGGGCCGAAGGGCCTGTTCCTGTGTTATGCGTTTCTTTGTTCTATGATTTGGGGTAAAAAGGTTTCTCATGAGTTCCCCATTGAATTTATTATTGACTATTTGATATTTATGACCCTTGGCCTTGATCTTCCCCACAAGTGGTAACATCTCTGTGTGTAAGGGCGGCACGGTGGCACAGTGGTTAGCACTGCTGCTGCACAGTGGTTAGCACTGCTGCTTCACAGTGCCAGGGACCCAGGTTCAATTCCCGGCTTAGGTCACTGTCTGTGTGGAGTCTGCACGTTCTCCCCGTGGTTGCATGGGTTTCCACCGGGTGCTCCGGTTTCTTCCCACACTCCAAAGATGTGTGGGTTAGGTGGAGTGGCCATGCTAAATTGCCCCTCAGTGTCAGGGGGACTAGCTAGGGTATGGGAATAGGGCTTGAGTGGGATTATGGTCAGTGCAGACTTGGTGGGCCAAATGACCTCCGTCTGCCCGAGAGGATTCTATGATTCTACTTTATCAAACATTTTAAAGAGTTCAATTTCAAGGTCCTTTATAGACCTAGGAGTGCAAGTGCACAAATCCCCCAAGGAGGCAGGTAGGTTGAGCAGGTGATTAAAGAGGCCTACACAATCCTGAACTTCAGCAACAGAGGCATGGACAACAAAAACAAATGTCATGTTTGTTTTTACTCTTGATGGGAGATGGGCGTCGCTGGCAAGACCAGCATTCGTTACCCACTCTGAATTGCCCTTGATCTGATTGGCTTGCCAGGTTTTTTCACAGGGCAGTTGAGAGCCAACCAACTTGCTGTGGCTCTGGAGTCACATGTAGGCCAGACTGGGTAAGGACGGCAGATTTCCTTCCCTCAAGACCATAAGGCATAGGAGTAGAATTAGGCCACTAAATCTCCATGATGAGTTATGGACATTGAGGTGGGGGCAGAATTATTGGACTCCAGAGAAAATGAATCCCGATCAGAGCCAAACCCTTCAGGAGAAGGAAAGGTTGGGATGAGGATTGAAAAGTTTCTCTCAATGTTAACATCTCTTATTTACGACGGGTTTATTTTAAGGTTGTGCCGCGTGAGTACCAGAACGGCGAGGGTTTTGGTTACATCATCACCTTCCGAAGGGAGGGGACGAAGGATTGGAAAAACGCGAAGGTTCTGGGCGCTGAATCCTCGCGGTATGTTTACCGGAATGATACCATTGAATCGTACAGTCGCTTTGAGGTGAAGGTGAAAGCCTTTAACAACAAGGGTCAGGGGCCATACAGCCAGACTGTAATCGTCTACTCCGCAGAGGAAGGTAAGGCTGGTGATTCCACACCTCTGAGACCCCCTGGGTCTCAGTGTATCTGCTTTCTTCTCTCATATTCAATAGACCCTGTGTGGAATTTGCACGTTCTCCCTGTGTCTGTGTGGGTTTCCTCTGGGCGTTCCAGTTTCCTCCCACAGTCCAAAAGATGTGCAGGTTGGGTGGATTGGCCATGCTAAATTGCCCCTTAGTGTCCAAAGATGTATAGGTTAGATGGATTAAAAAGTTTATTTATTAGTGTCACAAGTAAGGCTTACATTAATACTACAATGAAGTTACTGTAAAATTCCCCTAGTCGCCACACTCCAACGCCTGTTCAGGTAACCAGCACGTCTTTCAGACTGTGGGAGGAAACCAGAGCACCCGGAGGAAACCCACGCAGACACGGAGAATGTGCAAACTCCACACAGTGATCCAAGCCAGGGGAATTGAACCCAGGTCCCTGGCGCTGAGAGGCAGCAGTGCTAACCACTGTGCCACCGTGCCCCCCCTCATGGTAAAATATCATGGTAAAATATGTGGGGGTTAAAAGTATGGGGTGGGGGAGAAGGTCTGGGTGAGATAGTCTGTACAGACTCGATGGGCCGAATGACCTCTTTCTGCACTGTAGGGATTCTATGAATCTGTACCTCTGCCACCATTGTTTCATTTGGGTCATTTACTCTGAGGTCCATACAGCGCAGAGGTAGGCCACTCGGCCCATCTGCCTGCCCTGGCTCTTTGAAAGAGCTTTCAGATTAGTTCCCACGTCCCTGCTCTTGAGGGATGAGTGACTTTAGTTGTGTGGGTTAGAGTTGTCCTCCTGAAGGAAGAGAAGCCCGTGAGAAAATTTGATTGAGGTTCTTCAGGCGGATGAGTGGCTTAGGCAGAGTGAAGAGGAAGAAGCTGTTTCCATTGGCAGAGGGTCAAGAACTGGACGACACACATTTAAGGTGATTGGCTAAAGAACCAACACTGACATGGGGAAAAACCTTTCATGCAGCGTATAGTTAGGATCTGGAATGCACTCCCCAAGCGTGAGGTGGGGGCACATTCAATTGAGGCTTTCAGAAGGAAATCGGATGAGCAACTGAAGGGGAAAAGGACTGCAGGGTAACAGAGATAGGGTGGGGGAGTGGGACAATGTAAATTGCTCATTCAGAGAGCCAGCATGTGTAAGATGGCCTCCTGTTTTATAACACAGCCCGGTAGCACAGTGGTTAGCACTGCTGCCTCATAGCGCCAAGGACCCGGGCTCAATTCCGGCCTCGGGTGACTGTGTGGAGTTTGCGCGTTCTCCCCGTGTCTGCGTGGGTTTCCTTCGGGTGCTCCATTTTCCTCCCGCAGTCCAAAGACGTACAGGTTAGGTTGATTGACCATGTTAAATTTCCCCTTAATGTCAGGGGGACGTGTGGTAACGGGGATAGGGCCTGGGTGGGATCGCTGTCAGTGCAGACTCGAGGGGCCAAATGGCCTCCTTCTGCACTGTATGATAACCATTCTCTAATTCTTTCCCCATAGTTCACATGTTTCTGCTTTTCGAGTATTTATCCAATCCCCTTTTGATTCTGCCAGCGTTCCAGATCACGACGACTCACTGCATGGAAAAATGAAATCCTCCTCATTTCCCTGGATATTAATTAGTTTCAACCCTGTGCTCCCCTGGTTACTGCCCCTCCTCTCAGTGGAAATGGTTTCTCCTTATTTACTCTGTCAAAACCCTCAAGATTTTGAAAATCTCTAGACAATCTGTCACCAACAGAGAGTATCTGCATCTTCCCCAGTCTTTCCATCTGACTGTAGTCCTATATATCTGGTGCCATTCTAGCAAGCTCATTCTGCATTGTCCCCAAAGCTTTGCCATCCTTTCTAAAGCGTAGTTCCCAGAAACATACAAACATGGAAACTAGAAGCAGGAGTAGGCAATTCAGCCCCTCGAGCCTGCTCCGCCATTCATTGTGATCATTGCAAGAAATCTCACAACACCAGGTTAAAGTCCAACAGGTTTATTTGGAATCACGAGCTTTTGGAGCGCTGCTCCTTCATCAGGTGTGTGTCCGAAAGCTCTTGATTCCAAATAAACCTGTTGGACTTTAACCTGGTGTTGTGAGACTTCTTACTGTGCCCACCCCAGTCCAACGCCGGCATTTCCACGTTATTATGATCATGGCTGATCACCGAATTCAATATTCTGATCCCCTCTTCCTCCCATATCCCCCGATCCCTTTAGCCTCAAGAGCTATATCTAATTTCTTCTTGAAATCACACAACATTTTGGCCTCAACTACTTTCTGTGGTAGTGAATTCCAAACATTCACCAACCTCTGGGTGAAGAAATTTCTCCTCACCTCAGTTCTAAAAGATTTACCCCTTATCCTCAAACTATGACCCCTAGTTCTGGACTCCCCCAACACTGGGAACATTCTTTCTGAATCTACCCTGTCTAACCCTGTTAGAATTTTATAAGTTTCTATGAGATCCCCTCTCACTCTTCTAAACTCCTGTGAATATAATCCTAACTGACTTAGTCTCTCCTCATATGACAGACCAGCCACCCCAGGAATCAGCCTGGTAAACCTTCATTGCACTCCCTCTGTAGCAAGGACATCCTTCCTCAGATAAGGACACCAAAACTACACACAATACTCCAGGTGTGGCCTCACTAATGCCCTACACAATTACAGTAAAGCATCCCTATCCCTATACTCAAATCCTCTCACTGTGAAGGCCAACATACCATTAGCCTTTTTTACTGCCAGTTGTACCATTACACCTTAGGAAGGAAGATAAATGTGTAATTTTTTTAAAAATTACTCATTCATGTGGGATTCACTGGCTAGGTCAAGCATTCATTGCCCCTCCCTAATAGCCATTGAGGAAGTGGTGTGAGCCGCTTTCTTGAACCAAAGAACAAAGAAAATTACAGCACAGAAACAGGCCCTTCGGCCCTCCAAGCCTGCATCGACCATGCTGCCCAACTTAACTAAAACCCCCTACCCTTCCGGGGACCATATCCCTACATTCCCATCCTATTCATGTATTTGTCAAGACGCCCCTTAAAAGTCACTATCGTATCCATTGCAGTCCGTGTGGTGTAGGTACTCCCACAGTGCTGTTGTAGAGTGATTGCCAAGATTTTGACCCAATGACAGTGAAGGAACGTCCAAAATACTTCCAAGTCAAGATGGTGAGTGACTTGGAGGGGAGCTTCCATGTGACGCAGTTCACAGGTATCTGCTGCCCTGCTCCTTCTAGGTGGTAGAGGTCATGGATTTGCAAGGTGCTGCCGAAGGAATCTTGGTGAGTTCCTGCAGTGCATCATTTAGATGGAACACACACGGCTGCCACTGTCCATCAGTGATGGTGGGAGTGAATGTTTTTGTTGATCGATGGGATGCCAGTAATGTGGGGCTGCTTTTCCCTGGATGGTGTTGAGCTTCTTGAGTGTTGGAGTTGCACCCATCCAGGCAAGTGGAGCAGGATGGTGGGTTTAAGGTTACGATTGGGGAGGAAGAATTGGGTGGTCTATCTGAGGGATACCGCCCCCCCCCACAATCAGCAGAGGGCAACTCCCTGAAGCTAGAACCACCCCACTTCCTTCCTGCCTTTTGATGAATTCATTTTTAAAAGAAATTAAGCTGCCTGACTGCACACCGACCATTTTATGAAGTGGGCAACGTATTATCAGAGTCAAATGGCATGGTAACAAGCCTAACTACCTCTGGTTTTTTTGATTTGATTTGATTTATTATTGTCACATGTATTAACATACAGTGAAAAGTATTGTTTCTTGCGCGCTATACAGACAAAACATACCGTTCATAGAGAAGGAACGGAGAGAGTGCGGAATGTAGTGTTACAGTCATAGCTAGGGTGTAGAGAAAAATCAATTTAATGTGAGGTAGGTCCATTCAAAAGTCTGACAGCTGTTCTTGAGTCGGCTGGTACGTGACCTCAGACTTTTGTATCTTTTTCCCGAAGGAAGAAAGTGGAAGAGAGAATGTCTGAGGTGTGTGGGGTCCTTAATTATGCTGGCTGCTTTGCCCAAGATAGCAGGTTTACCAACTTAACCATGATGGGTGGGTGGACTGCTGATCTCAGTGTCTGCCCCCCAACCCCCCCGCCCCCCCCCCCCCCCCCCACCCCGTACTATGGGGGTGAGCTCGAGGGTAGGTGCATTGGTAGTTGGGTTGGACATGGCGCCCACCCTAACTATGTGCACTCCCACCAAAAACAGGCCCAGCAAGAACAGGTAAAGTGAAGCCCATTGTCCAATCTGATTGTCTGCTCACCTGCACGTCTACCTTATCTTTCAACACATTTCTAACCAATCTTTCTCTCTCCCCTCAGAACCGAGTGTTGCCCCCTCTCAGGTGTCGGCGAGAAGCCTGTCCTCCTCGGAAATCGAGGTGAGCTGGAGTGCAGTCGAACAAGTCACCATGAACGGCATACTGCTAGGCTATGAGGTGAGTTGCTAATTGGTCTATCCCCCTTCCTGTTAGGCTGAGTGTTGAGTTCAGGGGCATGGATCGCGGGCATGTGAATTAGGAGCTGGCAACTCCCCCCACCCCACCTCCCTCCACTCCCCCCTCCCCGCCATTGGCTATTGACCCGAACAGGTGCTGGAATGTGGCGACTAGGGGACCTTCACAGTAACTTCATTGCAGTGTTAATGTAAGCCTTATTTGTGACTAATAAATAAACTTTAAACTTTAAAACTTTAGGCTTACATTAACACTGCAATGAAGTTACTGTGAAAATCCCCTAGTCACCACACTCTGGTGCCTGTTCGGGTACACTGAGGGAGAATTTAGCATGGCCAATGCACCTAACCAGCGCGTCTTTCGGACTGTGGGAGGAAACCAGATCACCCGGAGGAAACCCTGGGGGTGATGCATGGGTGGCGGACAGGATTAGCCTTCACTGTGATGTTTCCACAGTGGAATAGCCAGCAGACAATCTCTTACTAGACCCACACGAGAGGACCAATGGCTTTGAGGTATGGGAGGCACTCACCTCTATTCAGAGCAGGAACGTCTTGGGAGAAAAGAGATTTCGAATCTCAACTCAAAGTTCATTTCCATTGTCTTCAACAGAAACAATATAAAATAGGTTTCCGATCCCTTCTACACCATGGAACTGAGCCAAAGTGACCTCTGAGATGTCAATGTGAAATGGCCATTCACCAATTTGCCTGACTTTTGTCTTTCACTTCCTTATCTTCTTCTCTAACGCTCTCCATTTGTTTCTCTCTTGTGTCCTTGTTGCGTCTTTCCCGTCTCCAAAGATAAGGTACTGGAGGGAAAATGACAAGGAGGCCTCGGCTGATCGCGTGAGAACACCTGGCCTTGAGTTGTCAGCCCGTGTCCCAGGACTGAAGCCAAGCACTCTTTACCACGTGGAGGTCCGGGCCTATAACAGCGCTGGGAGTGGTCCTTCCAGTCCCTCCACCACCGTCATCACCAAGAAAGCACGTGAGTCCGGGGCTGCTATTTCAGGGTTTAAAGCTCAAACAGAATTAGATGTCCAGATCCTCCACTTATCCGAGTGGCTCATAAATATAAAATATCCACTAATAAATCCAATAGGGAGAAACCGCTTCACACACAGAGTGGAGCAGAGACAGAGTTCAAACCTTTAAAAGGTTCAGAGACATCAATAATGTATGGGAAGTATTTGATTTGAACTGGGGGATACGAGTTTAATATTAACAAATACTGGCAGGACCAATATTTTTCTTTTATTTATTCGTGGAACATGGGTGTCGCTGGCTGGGCCAGCATTTATTGCCCATCCCTCGTTGCCTGAGGGCAGTTGAGAGTCAACCACGTTGCTGTGGCTCTGGAGTCACATGTAGGCCAGACCGGGTAAGGACGGCAGATTTCCTTCCCTAAAGGACATGGGCGGCACGGTAGCACAGTGGTTAGCACTGCTGCTTCACAGCTCCAGGGTCCCGGGTTCGATTCCCGGCTCGGGTCACTGTCTGTGTGGAGTTTGCACATTCTCCTCGTGTCTGCGTGGGTTTCCTCCGGGTGCTCTGGTTTCCTCCCACAGTCCAAAGATGTGCGGGTTAGGTTGATTGGCCAGGTTAAAAATTGCCCCTTAGAGTCCTGGGATGTGTAGGTTAGTGGGTAAATATGTGGGGGTAGGGCCTGGGTGGGATTGTGGTCGGTGCAGACTCGATGGGCCGAATGGCCTCCTTCTGCACTGTAGGGTTTCTATGATTTCTAGTGAACCAGATGGGTTTTATCGACAATGGGTCATCAGTAGGTTCTTAACTCCGGCTATTTTTTATTGAATTCAAATTCCACCATCTGCTGTGACGGGTTCGAACCCGGGTCCCCCAGAATATTAGCTGAGTTTCTGGATTAATAGTCTCGCGATAATAACACTGGGCCATCGCCTTCCAGTAGTGCTTTGCCTATTTGTATGTTCCACCCACACACATGTCCATTCCATGCATTTACACTGCTTGCATGCGTGCCCTGCCAATATACATATAATGATGTGGAGATGCCGGCGTTGGACTGGGGTGGGCACAGTAAGAGGTCTCACAACACCAGGTTAAAGTCCAACAGGTTTAACAGGTCCAACAAGTCCAACCTGTTGGACTTTAACTTGGTGTTGTGAGACTTCTTACTGAATATACATGTAACACAGAGGCATGTCATTAGTGGTTCTTGCTGGGCTCGCAGTGCCTGGGACCGTGGATTCACAGTTAACGGGGCCCCGCACTCACCTTCATTTCTGTTCAGTGTGCCTATCAGCAAATGCAGAGTAACCAGGCTCTGATTGGATGGACTGGCCGGCGCGGAGTCCCCCGCATTGGTCAGGGCTGTGTATCTAGGCACGGTGTGTTTCATTGTAACTCCGTCTCTGCCTGACATCCTTCCCACCCCCTTCCCAAATATCATGTGTGTGTGTGTGTGTGAAGGTGCATGTGCATGTGTGTGAGAGTGTGTGTGAGTGTGTGTCTGAGTGTGTTGTGTGAGTGTGTGTGTGAGTAAGTGTGTGTGTGTGTTTGTGTGCATGTGGGTGGTTGTGAGGGTGTGTCTGGGTGTGTCTGAGGATGTATCTGGGTGTGTGAGTGTGTGTGGGTGTGTGTGTAAGTGTGAGTGTGACTGAGTGTGAGTGTGTGTGAGTGTAACTGTGTGTGAGTGTGTGTGTGTGAGTGTGTGTGAGTGAGTGTGCGTGTGAGTGTGGGTGTGAGTGTGTTTGTGTGTGTGTGTGTGGGTATGGGTGTGTGTGTGAGTGTGAATTTGTGTGTGTGAGTGTGTGTGTGTGAGTGTATGTTTGTGCGTGTGAGTGTGAGCGTGGATGTGTGTGGGTATGTGTGGGTGCGTGTGTGGGTGTGTGTGTGGATGTGTGTGCGTGTGCGTGTGTGTGTGTGCATGTGTGTGTGTGTGTGTGTGTGCGTGTGCGTGTGTGTGTGTGTGTGCGTGTGCGTGTGTGTGTGTGTGTGTGAGGGTGAGGGACCCACAGTGGCCTCTCCCCCTGTAGAGTAGATGGACGGTAATGGGGCTATGAGGCATCACCTTCCCACGTTGCCACTGAGGCCCATGTCCCCTTCGTGAGGAGAATGTGAGGAGCTGAGGGTTCACTTACCCTGGACAGCACGGGTGGGGTCATTCATCCTTTCTCTGGCAATGCAGGGCAGTCCTGTGGTGGGGGGCCCTGGGCAGCGGCTGCCCCAGAGATTCGCCGCAATGCGGGGTCCGACTCTTTGCCCAGTTTCCTCCAACGTTCCTGGCCTCCCATTGGTCGGGCAGGAAGCCCGGGCTGAACTTGGGAGCCAGAGTTCTGTATCCTCTTCTGGCCTTCACCACAATCAATGCGGTGGCTAAAGTTGCTGCCCGGGCATCGTTAAAGTACAGGTGGCAGATATGATGAACGGGTATGTGCCATGCAGCCCGCTGCACCGCGAGAAACAGCAGGAAATCCACTAAATTAACCCTCAGGGGGACTAACAGGGTAAATGTCAGGGAATAGGGCCTGATTGGGATTGTGGTTGGTCCAGATATTATGGGCCGAATGGCCTCCTTCTGCACTGCAGGATTCTATGATTCTATGAAACCCCCGAATGCATCATTAATGAGGCCGGGGTCACAGGGTTCAGCATGGATTCCCAGCAGCCTCTGCAGCGGGACTAAGTTCAGGAAAGGAACATTCCGCCAGATGTGTTGGAAGAGACAAAGGCTCCAGTGAAAATCCGCAATGTACTCAGGAAAACCCTCTCGTTGTCAACACAGAAGTCCAGGGTGGCACGGTGGCACAGTGGTTGGCACTGCTGTCTCACAGCACCAGAGACCAGGGTTCAATTCCAGCCTCGGGTCACTGTCTGTGTGGAGTTTGCACGTTCTCCCCGTGTCTGCGTGGGTTTCCTCCGGGCGCTCCGGTTTCCTCCTACAGTCCAAAGATGTGCAGGTTAGGTGGATTGGCCATGATAAATTCTCCCTCAATGTCCAAAGATTAGGTGGATTGGCCATGCTAAATTGCCAGTTAGTGTCAGGGGAACTAGCTGGGGTAAATACATGGGGTTGTGGGGGTAGGGCCTGGGTGGAATTGTGGTCGGTGCAGACTCGATGGGCCAAATGGCCGCCTTCTGCACTGTAGGGAATCTATGAAAAGGAATCACTTCCACCCTCACTGCCTGCCCTGTCCAGTGTGTGACTTCACTCCATGACTGACCTGTTAATAGTCTCAGGGCGTTGCCAATATTATCCACATCCCAAGGACAGATATATATATATTTATCAAAAGACACAGATAGCCAATACACTAATCTTCCTTTACTCTTATTGGGCTAGGAAACTCGATAAAACAGACCTCCTCATGGGTCTGAAGTCCTGATGGTTTTTCTATGTTCAGATCACAACTCCACAGATACTGAAACAGTCCATGCCTGCACGCAGCAAGACCTGGGCAACTTTCAGGTTTGGACTGATAACTTGCAGCCAGCATTCGTGCCACACAGCTGACAAGCAATGGCCATCTCCAACAAGAGAGAATCAAATCATCTTCACTTGACATTCATAGAATCCTACAGAATCCCCCAGTGCAGGAGGAGGCCATTCGGCCCATCTTGTCTGCACCGACCACAATCCCACCCAGGCCCCAACCCCCCAACTCCATGCACCTGTCCTAGCTCGTCCCCCCCCCCCCCGACACTAAGGGGAAATTTAGCATGGCCAATCCACCTAACCCACACAACTTTGGAGTGTGGGAGGAAACCGGAGCACCCGGAGGAAACCCACGCAGACACGGGGAGAGCGTGCAAACTCCACACAGACAGATTGACCCAAGCCGGGAATCGAACTTGGGTTCCTGGCTCTGTAAGGCAGCAGTTCTAACGGCTGTGCCATCGTAATGATGGCATTACCATCACCGAAACCCCCACTGTCAACATCCTGGGAAATAACCATTGATAAGAAACCCAACTGGACCAGACATATAAATATTGTGACTTCAAGAGCAAGCCTGAGACTGGGAATTCTGTAAAACGTAGCTCAGCTCCTGACTCCCTCATAGTCTACAAGGCACAAGTCAGGAGCGTGGTGGAATATTCTCCACATGAATGTGGCTCCAACAACACTCAAGAAGCTCGACACCATCCAAGAGAAAACAGTCCACATTGTGGACAACCCATTCACCACCCGAAACATTCACTCCCTCCACGAATGACGCACAGTGGCTGCAGTGCGAACTATCTACAAGATGCACTGCAGCAGCTAATCAAAGCTCCTTCAACAACACCTTCCAAACCCACACCCTCTACCGCCTAGAAAGACAAAGGCAGGAAACGCATGAAACACCACCACCTGCAAGTTCCCATTCTGAGCCACTCACCATCCTGTCTTGGAAAGGCCGGCACGGTAATACAGTGGTTAGCACTGCTGCTTCACAGCTCCAGGGACCTGGGTTCGATTCCCGGCTTGGGTCACTGTCTGTGTGGAGTTTGCACATTCTCCTTGTGTCTGCGCGGGTTTCCTCCGGGTGCTCCGGTTTCCTCCCACAGTCCAAAGATGTGCGGGTTAGGTTGATTGGCCATGGTAAAAATTGTCCCTTAGTGTCCTGAGATGCGTAGGTTAGAGAGATTAGCGGGTAAATGTGTAGTGATATGGGGGTAGGGCCTGGGTGGGATTGTGGTCGGTGCAGAGTCGATGGGCCGAATGGCCTCTTTCTGCACTGTAGAGTTTCTATGATTTCTATGATATATCATCGTTCCATCGCTGGGTCAAAATCCTGGAATTTCCTCCCTAACAGCACAATGGGTGAACCTGCACCACACGGACTACAGCAGCGCAAGAAGACAGCTCCTTCTCGAGGGCAATTAGAGATGGGCAATAAATGCTGGCTTAGCCAGGGATACCACATCCCATGAAAGAATTTTAAAAAGTAAAAACTGAATCCCCATCAGGAATTCCACCTCTCCCATCCCCCTCAGTGATAATTGATTAAATATCAGTGATGGGCTCCATTTCCCCCGGTTGGAGCAAATGAGGAACGTTCACAGTCAGTGACTCTGGTCAGAGGGTGGCACGCTGGCACAGTGGTTAGCACTGCTGCCTCACAGCGCTAGGGACCCGGGTTCGATTCTCGGCTTGGGTCACTGTGCAGAGTCCGCACGTTCTCCTCGTGTCTGCGTGGGTTTCCTCCGGGTGCTCTGGTTCCCTCCCACAGTCCGAAAGACATCCTGGTTACGTCCATTGGCCCATGCTAAATTCTCCCTCAGTGTACACGAACAGGTGCCAGAGTGTGGCGACTAGGGGATTTTCACAGCAACTTCATTGCAGTGTTAATGTAAGCCTACTTGTGACATGAATAAATAAATAAACTTTATAAAATAAAGAGTTAACCTTAGGGAAAGGAAAATGCAGCTGTGATTCCTGCTCCTAATCTCCATCCAACAACTGCCTCCAGGGCCTTGCCCGTGAAGGGACTGTGAGATAAAATATGATATTGGGTTGGGGTGTAAAGCTACAACGCTCACAGGTTGAATAGGTAACAAACACTCACTGTCTCGGCTAACAATTGACCAGGGCTGGGCAGTGGAGGTTAACTGGTGTCTGTTCAATCTCTTTTCCATTTGTTAAGAACTTTGAGCCTTAATGTAATGGTTTAAATTGATTTCAATGGCGAAAAGCTAAAAACGGTGGAGGTTCAAGTCTTGGGTCACTGCCTGTGCGGAGTCTGCACGTTCTCCCCGCGCCTGCGTGGGTTTCCTCCGGGTGCACTGGTTTCCTCCCACAGTCTGAAAGACGTGCCGGTTATGTGCATTGGCCGTGCTAAATTCTCCCTCAGTGTTACCCGAACAGGCGCCGGAGTGTGGCGACGAGGGGATTTTCACAGTAACTTCATTGCAGCGTTAATGTAAGCCTACTTGTGACATTAATAAACAAATGCAGAACATTCACAATGAGTGACTCCAGTCAGAGACTTGTACTCACATGCTGAAGGACAGCGGGAGGGCTGGTTTTGTTTTATTCCTATCTCTTAGTAATGAGCGCCAGCTCACAAACAACCCGAGGTGAAGACACAGTGAGCGTCTCTGAAGACCTGAATACACAACTCACCTGTTTATTTAATCAGATATTAATAGCGGATGATGCTAATTATTTATTCTTTTCGCAAATGTTTGTTTCGTCTTGACTTCGGGTTTTATTTAGAGTTTACCTGTTACTCTAAGAGTGCTACCAAGGACTGTTACTGGTAAAAAGAACATTCTTGTTTATTTACAGATCTATATATATATCTCGATACGCGACATGAGATTCTACCCATCAGAGCTTCTTAGTCATGTGACATTGCATCATTGTTCCATCATTAGTGTCAACTACTCCTGACCTTTAACCTTCTAATTTCTCATTCATGGGACATGGGTGTCGCAGGCTGGCCAGCACTTACTGCCCATCCCTAGATGGGCGGCACGGTGGCACAGTGGTTATCACAACTGTCTCACAGCACCAGGGAGCTGGGTTCAATTCCCGGCTTGGGTCACTGTCTATGCAGAGTCTGAACATTCTCCCCGTGTCTGCTTGGGTTTCCTCCGGGTGCTCTGGTTTCCTCCCACAGTCCAAAAGACGTGCTAGTTAGGTGCATTGGCCATGCTAAATTCTCCCCGGTGTACCCGAACAGGCGCCGGAGAGTGGCAACTAGGGGATTTTCACAGTCACTTCATTGCAGCGTTAATGTAAGCCTTCTTGTGATTAATAAATAATAAATAAACTTTAACTTTTTGCTCAAGGGCATTTAAGAGTCAACCACATTGCTGTGGCTCTGCAGTCACAAGTAGGCCAGACCAGGTAAGGACAGCAGATTTCCTTCTCTAAAGGACATTAACGAACCAGATGGGTTTTTCCGACAATCGACAATGGTTTGATGGTCATCAGTAGATTCCTAATTCCAGATTTTTTTTATTGAATTCAAATTCCACCATCAGCCGTGGCGGGATTCGAACCTGGGGTCCCCAGAATATTACCAAAAGAGAAAAAGCTGGAAAATCTCAGCAGGCCTGGCAGCATCTGTAAGGAAAGAAACGAGCTGACGTTTCCAGTCCAGATGACCCTTTGTCAAAGCTTTGACAATAGAGAATGGACTCGAAACGTCAGCTGTTTTCTCTCCTTACAGATGCTGTAAGTAGTCTCACAACACCAGGTTAAAGTCAAACAGGTTTATTTGGTCGGAATGTGTTGGACTTTAACCTGGTGTTGTGAGACTACTTATTGTGCCTACCCGAGTCCAACGCCGGCAATTCCACATCATGGCTTACAGCTGCTGCCAGAGCTGCTGAGATTTTCCAGCATTTTCTCTTTTGGTTTCAGATTCTAGCATCCGCAGTAATTTGCTTTTATCCCCAGAACATTAGCTGAGTTTCTAGATTCATGGTCTAGTGTTAATACCACTAGGCCATCGCCTCCTCTTTAACAAACTCCACTTCATTTTGTCAGATTGACGATGGAATTCCAAAGGATAATCCTGCGGAATGTGTTTGCGTAGACCTGGTTCCATTTGGGATTGAAGTGCTTTACTTTCCCGTTCTTTCTCTGTGCAGCTCCAAACCGCTCACCGGGTAAAATTTCCTGGAAGTCGATCGGATCTTGGGTCAGAATCAAATGGGATCACGTCAAGGCTTTTGAGAATGAATCTGCTGTAGAAGGATACAAGGTAAATTCGGAGAGAATTTCCACCGCTGTTTGCTCAGGATTCCATCCCTCAGCCGCACTGTATCTTCGTCTTCAGTCCTCTGCCCACATTCGGGCTTGACCCACATTGCCTCCCCATAGGCAGATCCCAAATCTATCCCAGCCAGAGCGGCGATTGGGAAAGAAAGAGTGGTCGCAGTGGCTGGGCTACCATTGTGGAGGCCACAGTTGTGGGCAGGTAGGCAAAGAAGGCATCAAAGCCTGCCTGGAATAGTTGCCTACCGATCGGCCCCCAAGAGGCTGCCTTCGGGTAGCAGGTCCTATTCCCAATGCTGCCAGGGTGGAGGGGGGAGGGGGAGGTGAGGGGGTTGCTGCTGCTGCTAAGGATCCACTGGATAATTCCAATCTTCGATCTCACCTCCAGGAAATTAGTCTGGGGAGGACAGGGTTATTTGCAAATCATTAGAACCATAGAGTCCTGCAATACAGAAGGAGGCCATTATTTTTTAAAGGACATTTGGCCCATCGAGTCTGCACCGACAACAATCCCACTCAGGCCCAATCCTTGTAATGCCACGTATTTACCCTAGCTAGTCCCCCTGACACTAAGGGGCAATTTAGCATGGCCAATCCACCTAACTTACACATCTTTGGAATGTGGGAGGAAACCGGAGCACCCGGAGGAAACCCACACGGACACGGGGAGAAGGTGCAAACTCCACCCTAGACAGTGACCCGAGACTGGAATCGAACCTGAGTCCCTGGCGTTGTGAGGCAGCAGTGTTAACCACTCTGCAGGATTAGCACGTGGGGTTACGGGGATAGGGCCTGGGTGGGATTGTTGTTGGTGCAGGCTCGATGGGCCGAATGTACTGTACAGATTCTATGATCACCAAAAAACAACTTGAGAAATAATTCATCGCATGCAAAGCACTTTGAGATAATTCGGGGGGTTGAGCTGCAGAGGATCTTAATGGCTTTGTGTTGTAATCTAACAGCTGTCCTAATAGAATCCAACCTTTATTTTAGGTGCTTTACAAGGCTGAAGATCAGTCGGATATTAAAATGATAGAAACCAGTAAAAACTCTGCGCAAATCCCATTTACCAATGACATGAGCTACCTGGTGATGATTCGCGCATCTGGAGAAGGCGGAGACGGAGCAGCGGCAAGAATCCGAATATCAAAGAGTTCAGGTACGGAGTCGATGGGAAACAATGTTGTTCTTCGGCCTCAGAAGCCGGCCTGAATTCCAGCCCAACTGCAAGCGGTGACATTCTCCCCTCAGAGCGGCACAGTGGTTAGCACTGCTGCCTCACAGTGCCAGGGACCCGGGTTCGATTCCCGGGCTTGAGTCACTGTCTGTGCGGAGTCTGCACTTTCTCCCCGTGTCTGCGTGGGTTTCCTCCGGGTGCTCCAGTTTCCTCCCACAGTCTGAAAGACGTGCTGGTCAGGGCGTATTGGCCGTGCTAAATTCTCCCTCAGTGTACCCCGAACAGGCACCGGAGTGTGGCGACCAGGGGATTTTCACAGCAACTTCAACTTTAGCTATGAGGAGGGATTGAATAAACTGGGATTGTTCCCCCTGGTAGGACTGAGGGGGTGACCTGATCGAAGTTTATAAAATTATGAGGGGTATAGATAGGGTGAACAGTTGGGAGCTTTTCCCCAGGGCAGAAATGACAATTACAAGGGGGGCACAAGTTCAAGATAAGGGGGGAAAGGTTCAGTGGAGATGTGCGGGGGAAGGTTTTTACACAGAGGGTGGTGGGGGCCTGGAATGCACTGCCAAGTGAGGTTGTTGGGGAGGCAGTTACATTAGCCGCATTTAAAACTTATCTGGATAGGGACATGAACAAACGGGGAATAGAGGGATATAAACGGTTGGTCTCGATGGGTAAACGTGATCGGTGCAGGCTTGGAGAGCCGAAGGGCCTGTTCCTGTGCTGTACTGTTCTTTGTTCATTACCGTGTTAATGTAAGCCTACTTGTGACACTAATAAATAAATTGCAAAAAATTCTTTCATGGTCACTCTTACTGAGACCAACCATTTATTCCAGATTTATTTACTTAATTGAATCAAACTTCCCTCAGCGGCTGTGGTGAGATTGGAACTCATGTCTCCAGGGTAATATTCCAGCCCTCTGAATTATTAGTCCAGTAATTCCCCCTCAGAATAGGCTTAATTCGGTCACTGCTAACTGGTATCACGTTGGTAATCGTTCTGAGAAAGACACAGAGGTGGGGAGATCTCAGCCTGGTCCAGTGCTGAGATTCTTCTGAGATTTTTAATTAATAGCAGAAAAGTAAAACGGTCATTCTTTTGCGACTACCCCTCATTGCAATTCAGTCTGGATAGCAAAGCAACATGGGTTTAGACTTGGCATGTCGCTGTTTATACTGAAACTGGGAGAACAAGCAGCTCACAGCCTGTGATTCTCTTGGATTGAGTTGCTTTCTGCAAAACCTGGCATCTTTCACCCACAAGTGAATCATTTGCCAGGGTTGGTGGGTGACTGATGGGGTTCGTGGGGGAGGGAGTTGGATATAGTATTGAACAGGAGACAGTTTAAGAACATTGGAACAGGGGTAGGCCATCGAGTCAGCTTCGCCATTTAATACGAGGGTGGCACGGTGGCACAGTGATTAGCACCACTGCCTCACAGCGCCAGGGACCTGGCTCGGGTGACTGTCTGTGTGGAGTTTGCACATTCTCACCATGTCTGCGTGGGTTTTCTCCGGGCGCTCTGGTTTCCTCCCACAGTCCAAAGATTTGGGGGTTGGGCAGATTGGCCGTGCTAAATTGCTCCTCAGTGTGAGGGGGATTAGCAGGATAAATACGTAGAGTTACAGGGATAAGGTCTGAGTGGGATTGTTCTCGGCGCAGGTTTGATGGGTTGAATGGCCTCCTTCTGGACTGTAGGGATTCTATTTCTCTGAACAAGAAGGGGAACTATTTTACACAGCGAGTGTGGAGTTTGCACATTCTCCTCGTGTCTGCGTGGGTTTCCTCCGGGTGCTCCGGTTTCCTCCCACAGTCCAAAGATGTGGGGGTTAGGTTGATTGGCCATGCTAAAATTGCCCCTTAGTGTCCTGAGATGTGTAGGTTAGAGGGATTAGCGGGTAAATGTGTCGGGATATGGGGGTAGGGCCTGGGTGGGATTGTGATGGAGGCAGATTCAATCGTGGCATCCAAATGAGAATTTTGTAATTATCTAAAGAGAAAAAAAGTAGCAGGTTTCAGGGGAAAAGGCAGGGGAGTGGGTGGGTCCCGCTTTGTCACTCTCACGGAGAGCTAGGACAAGCCTGATGGGCCAAATGGATTCCATCTGGGCTGTAACCATTCTGTGAATTTATGGATCAAGTAGGACGGCACGGTAGCACAGTGGTTAGCACTGCTGCTTCACAGCTCCAGGGACCTGGGTTCGATTCCCGGCTTGGGTCACTGCCTGTGTGGAGTTTGCACATTCTCCTCGTGTCTGCGTGGGTTTCCTCCGGGTGCTCCGGTTTCCTCCTACAGTCCAAAGATGTGCGGGTTAGGTTGATTGGATATGCTAAAATTGCCCCTTAGTGTCTTGAGATGCGTAGGTTAGAGGGATTAGCGGGTAAATGTGTCGGGATATGGGGGTAGGGCCTGGATGGGATTGTGGTCGGTGCAGACTCGATGGGCCAGATGGCCTCTTTCTGCACTGTAGGGTTTCTATGTTTCTAAGAAGACGGGGTGTTTAAAACCTCAGTTATACTAAGACATCTTGCTGTGGAAACTTTGTGCTTTTCATGTACTTTTAGTCGGATAATGGTTGACTCTCCAGAAAAGTTCTGAGGAATCTAATGGAGTTGTTTGTTTTTTGAAGTAACTCCTCAGCCTCGTCACGGACGCCTGTCGGGTTCTGTCTCCCTTTCCCCTGAGCCTCACTGGTGTGTTTGTCTCTCTGTCTGCGTCACTGAGGGACTCTCCAGAGAACATGAGCTTACTCTCTGAGGGAATGTCTAACAGGCCCCAGACAACCATTACCTCATAACTCTTTGCCAATCTGTAAAGCCTGCTAGGGCCACTGGCAGTGGCTCCATCAAACCATGGGGAGCTCATTACAACATGACTTAATCTCTTATCATTGCCTTAACTGCTGATGTCAGATATTTGTAGGAAACAGTGCAGACTTGTTTATATCTGTAATAACAAGAACATAAGGACTAGGAGCAGGAGTAGGCCATCTGGCACCTCGAGCCTGCTCCGCCATTCAATAAGATCATGGCTGATGATGATGATGCTTGCAACACACCTCTCTACTTAAAGCTCTGAATTCTCCAACCCGCTGCCTACAACCCCACTCTTTTAAATGCAATGTTAACAATGCTAGTCCCATAGGCCAGTGAAGAGTTGATTACTATCCTATGCCCTGCATGTACAGAAGTTGACACGGGCGGCACAGTGGCACAGTGATTCGCACTGCTGCTTCGCACTGCTGCTTCACAGCGCCAGGGACCCGGGTTCAATTCCAGCCTCGGGTCACTGTCCGTGTGGAGTTTGCATGTTCTCCCCGTGTCTGCGTGGGTTTCCTCCGGGTGCTCCGGTTTCCTCCCACAGTCCAAGGATGTGTGGGTTAAGTTGATTGGCCATGCTAAAATGCCCCTTATTGCCAAGGGGATTAGTAGGGTAAATATGTGGGGTTATGTGGATAAGGCCTGGGTGGGATTGTTGTCGGTGCAGGCTCGATGGGCCAAATGGCTTCCGTTGGGATTCTATGATTCTATTCAGACAGAGATGAAAGGCCCAATTTTAACTCTAAGTGAAAATCAGGCCTGTTCAATCCAATTTTGTCCCTGCATGCAAAATGTGACAAAGTCACATAGAAACATAGAATCCTACAGTGCAGAAGGAGGCCATTCGGCCCATTGAGTCTGCACCGACCGCAATCCCACCCAGGCCCTATCTGCATAACCCCACTTATTTACTCTGCTAATCCCCCTGACATTAAGGGGCAATTTAGCATGGAAAATCAACCTAACCCGCACGTCTTTGGACTGTGGGAGGAAACCGGAGCACCCGGAGGAAACCCACACAGACACGGGGAGAACGTGCAGACTCCACACAGACAGTGACCCAAGCCGGGAGTCGAACCCGGGGTCCCTGGCGCTGTGAGGCAGCAATGCTAACCACTGTGCCACCGTGCTGCTTGAAGTAATCATGAAATAACCATGTTGTTCTTGATCTGCAGGTACCAGCATGATGGTGGACAACTCAGGGGTACAAGTCCTCCATGACATCATTTTCACTGCCTTCCTAACCCTTACTGCCATTGGCTGCCTGGAGCTCTGACTGTGACCACTCACCTGCATTGTTGCTGCACGCCATTTCCCAATGAAGGATGAGTCATCCAACACCAAACTGTTTATAGTATTAAAAGGAAATGTGACATTTGTCTTACGATTTTAGGTAGAATATTTCATACATTTGGTGACTGGGGAAAATCTTACTAAAGAAATGTTAAAAAAGCCTTTTTTTTTGTAAAAAAAATGCGTGTGGAAAACATCAACAAAATGATTTCATAATCGATTGGGTTTGAAGGTAGTAACGTGGGAAGTTAAATTGGACAATAATATTACCAGAGACTGCGCTGTATAGAACAATCTTTCTTTATACTATGCACAGCACTGTACATTTGTATATACAATGCATAATCCAAGCAAGCGTTCTTGGTTTTAGGGTTTCCAAGGCCCGAGTAGATTCCGTGGGGTACCAGCTACTTTGCAGAATGTGTTCCATTCACAAAGTTTCAAATCTCACTTCTTTTTTTTTTGACCCTTGGATCTTGAAAGTTCCTGGGCTTCTCTTCCCATTCATTTAAGCCAGTGAACCTACTTGAATGATATCTTCTTCCAAACAGCCCCACCCCCTACACAAAGCGTTAGATTCCGAGGAGAGGTTACAAACGTTTGGGTTGTGTCGCCGGGAATTTAGAAGGTTCAGGGGTGATTTGAGTGAAGTTTTCAGATTATTAAGGGGAATTTACAGGGTAGGTAGAGAGAAATGATTTCTACTGGCTAGGTGCCTAGGTCTAGTGGCCATCGTCTAAAGAATTAGAGCCTGACCTTTCAGGCATATATGTAGCAACTGTTTCAACTCTCTACTGCAAACTGCAATTCAGACTAGATCAAATGGGAATCTTAAAACTGAGATTGGTGACATTTTGATATCTAAAGATGTTAAAGGATAGGAGACTAAGATGAGTACATGAAGTTAGTTTGCAAATTGGCCATGATCTACAGGGTGGCACGGTGGGCACAGTGGTTAGCACTGCTGCCTCACGGCGCCAGGGACCTGGGTTCGATTCTAGCCTCGGGTCACTGTCTGTTTGGAGTTTGCACCTTCTCCCCGTGTCTGCGTGGGTTTCCTCCGGGTGCTCCGGTTTCCTCCCACAGTCCACAGATGTGTGGGTTAGGTTGATTGGCCATGCTAAATTGCCCCTTAGTGTCAAGGGGATTAGCAGGCTAAATAGGTGGGGCTACAGTGATAGGGCCTGGGTGGGATTGTTATCGGTGCAGGCTTGATGAGACGAATAGCCTCCTTCTGCACTGTAGGGATTCTATGGTCTCACTGAAAGGCAGAACAGACCTGAGGAGCTAAATGCCCTCCTCTTATTCCAATGTCCCTTTCCTCCAACCCCCACCCAACAGAGTTTTGCTTCTGAACCCATTGAGCTAACATCCCAGTCTGGCAGCATTTGGAGAGCAGTTTGAATGAACTGCTGCTCTAAGCTTGATCTTTGAGCAAATGCTGGATATTTCTATGGGTTAGTCAATGCATCCCTACCAAGGCCTGGGAGGCCTCAGTCAGCCCTATCTGGGTCAACAGCGTGGGAAAACCCAATTTGTGTTAGGTGGGGGCTATTAAGGGTCATGGAAGCAACAGGGCTGAGGGAGTTAAGATACAGATCAGCCAGGATCTAATGGAATGATGGACCAGGCTTGAGGGGCTGAGAGGTTTCCTCTTGTCCGTGTGTCCCTTTCATCTTGTGTGTCGGAGTGGTAAAGCCACCCCTGACTTGAGATCTCTGGGAGCCAGATAGAGAGATCACAGAATGGACAACATCAATACACCTGACACCATTAATTGTTCCATATAAACCAGAGTCATTCATTGATCATACTTAGCAACCCCCAGATATTCTCCTTTCTTTGGCGGAAAATTCTGATTGTTAAAACAGTAGGGAAAATAATGTATTAGTTTGTAACTGAGAGCAGGTGACCTAAATCAAATTCATCCAGTTCAGATCTGACTAGATGCAACTACAACCTGAAGTAGTAATATTGCCAGCCAATCATATCATGAGGACAGCTGTTTTGTATTTCAGATTAAATCATGCCATCATTTTGATGGCACTTGATGTTGTTTAGGTCACCAACACCACTTTCTGAATCTCTGGAATTCACTACCACAGAGAGTAGTTGAGGCCAAAACGCTGTGTGATTTCTAGAGGAATTAGATATAACTCTTGGGGCTAAAGGATCAAGAGATATAAGGGAAAGACGGGATCAGGGTATTGAATTTGATGATCAGCCATGATCATAATTCATGGCGGAGCAGGTTCGAAGGGCCGAATGGCCTCCTCCTGCTTCTATTTTCTATGTTCGTTTCTATGTATGCTTCATTCCAAGTGGAAGGCAGCTTAGCAACCAATCAAAGGTTGACATTCAAGATGTGCTATGCCTGGGTAGCAAACGAAATAATACTGTTGATATTACAATGAAACAGTAATTAGATTTTAGCCAGCCTTGTAGTTTATTGGCTATTGGTGCCTATTTGACAATGGATTCCACACAGGGAACCAATTATCACAGGGAAAGGAAGGGCAGGGTTGGTTAGGACAGGGTTGGGTTGGGGTTGGGGTTAGGTTGGGTTGGGGTTTTATTGGGGTTGGTTGGGATTGGATTGGGTTGGGTTGGATTGGGTTGGGTTGGTTGGGGTTGGGTTGGTTTTGGTTGGGTTGGTTGGCTTGGGTTGGGTTGTGGTTGGGTTGGGGTTGGGTTTTGTCGGCTTGGCTTGGCTTGGTTGGCTTGGGTTGAGTTGGCTTGGTTGGTTGGCTTATGTTGGTTTGGGTTGGGGTTGGGTTAGGTTAGGGTTGGGTTGGGTTGTGGTTGAGGTTGAGTTGGGGTTGGATTGGGTTGGTGTTGGGTTGGATTGGTTAGGTTGGGGTTGGGTTGGGTTGGGATTAGGTTGGGTTGGGGTTGGGGTTGGGTTGGGTTGGTATTGGGTTGGGCAGGATAGGGTAAGGTGAGTTAAGCTAAGTTAGGAAGGAGCAGTATCATGTTGAGGATGTGGAAGTTCAGTTGGGTAGGAAAGAGGCTGGTGATTGTTCTTTGAGAATGGAAGGATGTTGTAGTTAAGGTAAGTTTAGACTGTAGCAATAAGCGTGGGATGGGGGTTGGTGATAGAGGCAGTTTGTAGCATTGAGGCAGGCTTGACTATTGGTTTGTACAGGGTGAGGTCATAGTTCCACACTTTACTTGATGGAAAGGTGATTAAAATGATTAATTTATTTAATTCAATTTTATATTACATTTGCGCTTGAGAAACAAGCCAAGTTTTTGGGATGATGGTTCAATATTTGAGACTGTCAGAGTGAAGGGTCGCAGTGTTGCTAGTTGGATTCCCAGGACAATGCAACCAGAATCCCAATCATTGGGAATTAGGTGGGTGCTGGGAGTGAGTTAACCGTTACTGAATGGATCGTTTCGCAAGGCCAATTACAATGGAGGAAAGACTGCTTCTGTCCAATGTGTGACTTTCACAATGACACTTAATCCCTCTGGCAAACATAAGAGGACTGTCCTGGTTGGAACCCACATGAGCAGATCAATGGCGATCCTTTCCGGATCAGCGGGAGTTCCCAAAAAGTGCGCTGTCAGCCATGTGAAGCTCAATTCCCATCACATCCACGGTGGACAAAATTATAAAGACACTTGGAGAGTCGGAAGGGTTACACTTTAAGCTTCACTCAAAGGGAGCAGCAGGGAAGATAATGTCCAGAAATGTAGGGACTGCTCTCCCTGCCTCGGTCTCCGAGCCAGTCTCCTGTCAAGTGAAGCTCCACATTTAGAGCAGGTTCCCCCAGTCATCTATCGCTCACATTTCCTGCAATCCTGCTTCCATTTGGAGTCCCTTCTGCTCACTGGTAGCCTCTCCACATATCTCCACATCAGCCTCTCAAATGGCAGAGTGGGCGCGAGAGTGGAACTGACTGAAAGATTGTCAAGTGCGAAAGCAATCTGACCATAAGTAGGTTAGAGATAAAGGCAAAAGGCTGACGGGGGCTGATGAGGGAGAACAATTTGCACTAAGCTGTATACTGAGAAGAGGCGGGAAGCTGACAATATTAAGTCTCATTTTCATTGTTGCATGCTGAGTGAAGAAAAACCTAAACCAATTTCTCTTTATGAGCCAGACACAACCAGTGTATTATTGGACAGAAAGCCTTAGGTTTCATTCCCAATTGTGTTGAGTTAGCAACTCTCAAATACAGGGTCAGCAGAGGGTTCTTCATATACAGCAAAGGTCCTCTGGGATAGAGAGGGAAAATCAACCAGGATTCGCACTCCAGATCGCTAGTGATTAATTGCTGGAAAATGAAGGAGAGCAGAACTGAACTTGGCATTAATGTGCTCTGCATTTACAAAGCCTGCTCAAATCGCCCGAGCCAATTGAGGGCATGAAGTGCCAGGGGTTTTCTAACACCAATGGACTCCGCCATGAGGCATAGCCTCAGGGACACAGGGAGGAACGTGGATAAAGAGTTAATGATTTCTCACATCCCATGAGGCACGCACACACAACATGCACACACACCCACACAATACACACACAACCACACATACATACACACACACAATACGCACACACGCACACATACACACACACATTCTCACACACACAACACGCACAATACGTTCACACGCATTCTCACACACATACACACACACACATACACATGCACACACATACATACACACACACACACACGCCACACACACACACAACACACACAGACACAACACATATACAGACATACACACACGCACACACACAGACACACACACACACCGACATATACACACACACACACTCACATGCACACACACACACAGATACAACACACACGCAGACACACACGCACAACACACACAAACACACACACCCATTTACCATCATGGGCAAACTTGAAAATGTGATTGTGCTTTAGTTAGTAGTACAGTTTGTCAATGATATTCATGTGTTGGTATCGGGGTGGGGGGGGGGGGGTGGAGTTCATTAGTGATCACTGCGCTTCCCAATTGCAGTTACCACGAGACCTAAATGTAAATATTCTTTTGCCAGGCACAAATTATATAAATTAATTCTATTCCCTGAAGAAACATAAAGGTGGAAATGATGTTATTATTACATGCGCACCTAATGCAGAGAGGGAGGAATTAGATTTGTGTGTTGAGGACATTGGCTGTCGTAATCTGTACTCTGTGAACCTTCTTTTTTGAAGAGCATTGAAGATGTGGTATCATTATTTCAACTGTCACCATTGCTGCGAATAATGTCACCCTGTGATGGACACATTAATATTGGTCCACTTCTACAGAGGGGTTCAGCCCCTACTGAGTGAAGTCATAGATCTGAGGTGATGTTAGCAATCCTTTCAGCTAAATGGGCCTTTATATAAAATCAGATGGATAAAGAACCTAAGAATATACATGTCTGGAGCGGGGGTGACCATTCCCACTCATTTCATGGAAACTACAGTCTGAAGACACTATGTCTGAAAGATGTGCTGGTTAGGTACATTGGCCATGCTAAATTCTTCCTCAGTGTACCCGAACAGGCGCCGGAGTGTGCCGACTAGGGGATTTTCAGAGTAATTTCATTGCATTGTTAATGTAAGCCTACTTGTGACAAATAAATAATAAACTAAAAATAAACTAAACTACTATCCGACTCTACACTCTACTCTCAAACACTGATACACAAATCCTGCCCTCTCAACATGGAACCCTACACTCTTGCATTCTCTCCCAAGAAAATAAGTTGGCAGTTAAGCTGTGTATTGGAATTGTTATTGGAGCAAGATCTGTGGCTAAGAAAGCTTAAGAATATGGAAGTCTGGTACATCATTAGTGTGTTGAGATTTCAATTCACCCAACTAACAGCGTTGATGTGTGAGCAGTGAGTTGGATAGCATACAATATTCTTCAGAGAAGGGATTAAGTTGAGGTCACATCTGCCCATGCCAGTGGTTTAGATAAAGCATTCACGATTCCATTACAATATTTGAAATCGAACTGAGATTGAATCTTTTATTAATATTGGCAAAGGGTATGAGTGGCTTTGGAGCTAAGGCAGTTGGGATATAGATCAGCCAATATCTAACTGAATGGCAGAATGAGATCAAGGGGCTGAGTGGTCTATACCTGCCCCGATGTTCCTACAATTCAGCTATGGCAAAATGATGGGCTGTATCTGGTGGGATTTTATCCGATCTTGAGCTGGGGGGAACTCACTCGACAGAACAGTCCAGGAGATAAATGCCAATCATTAAGGCTTGGGTTATTATCAGTCAGACTCCCCACCAAAGTATGTTGGTAATTATTGCACCTGTACCTTTGGGAGCTGGGGAATGGTAACTGATGGAAATGTGTAAATAAATTTGCCAATTAAGATGAATGAAATTTACTTTCTTTAATTAACACCTCGTGTTAAGTGTAAAAACAATAGGACCCACATCTGCAATGCTGACAGAGAGTTCAACAATTCCATGCGCGAAACAGACCGTCTCTGTCACTGTTTGAATGAATCATCTTCATCAGCTCAGAATATCAGACACATTAATGTACTATAGTGTATTTGATTTATAAATAAAAGCCTGGCCTCCTCTTCCTAATAAAGTATTACAAAGACTACACGACGACTTGAACGGAATTTATTCTGAAACCATCTCCAAAATGGAGGCCACCTCCATCCCAACATGCCTGAACCTCTTTCACCTTAACCTCACACTGACAATACCCTATATCTTCCCTGTCAGCCCTCATCATATCCACAACACATGTCCATCTCCCTCAATCACCCCCAGCTCAACTCTTCCCCATCCAACTAATCTTCCCTCAGCCGTAAACTCACTGATATTGTGAACTGATATTGCTCTAAAGATGCTTTTCCCCATTAAACCCCTTCAACACCATTGCCAGCATTGTCCACTCCTACTGTTGGCCTCTTTGCTCTCTCTCTCTCTCGCTCTCTCGCACTCTCTCCGGTTATCTCTCCCCTCCCTTATTTCTAACTTTCCCTAAGGTTCTAGAATGCATCATTGCCATCCAGATCCATGCACTCTTCACCCTTTTCTCTCGTTGGAGTACCCTACTTCTGTCGACAGCACCAAGACCATTCTCATCAGTTACCGAAACAACATTCATTGCCATCACCAACATGCTTTGTGGCTGTGTGAACTCGGCAAGTCACCCCTCCCAGACCACCTCAATGTCTTTGTACCTTTCCATTCAGTTAACCAAACCAACCCTCACCATCACCACCTCTCTTGGTGAGACTAAAGCCTCACCAGTCTGGAGTTACTTGTCCCACGTAGTCAACGTAGCCCCCTTTCCTGTTGCTGGATCAGACTCCCTCCCTAACAGCACCGTGGGGTCCAGATATACCTCATGAACTTCAAGAAGGGCCACATCCTGTACAAAATTTTAAAAATCCTCCACACATGGCCACCACTGGCATTCACCAGAAATCCTAAAAGATCCTTTAGGATCCTTTTAATCCTAATGGCTAAAAGGATCTCAAGATCCTGGGGATCCTGTTAATCATTGCCTGCACTCTATCCTATGGTTAACCAACTTCTGCACAGGTAATTTTTTATATTCATTTATGGGATATGGGCAACACTGATTGGGCCAGCATTTATTCCCCACCCAGAGGCATTTAAGAGTTAACCACATTTGCTGTGTGGCCTGGAGTCACATGTAGGCCAGACCAGGTAAGGACGGCAGATTTCCTTCGCTAAAGGACATTAGTGAACCAGATGGGTTTTTCCGACAATCGACAATGGTTTCATGATCATCAGCAGGTTCTTCATTCCGGATATTTTTTATTGAATTCTCCATCATCTGCCATGGCGGGATTTGAACCCTGATCCCCAGAACATTACCCTGGGTTTCTGGGTTACTAGTCCAGTGACAATATCACTGAGCCACCGTCTCCCCTGAGTGGTCATCAAGTGACTGTCCAGCTTAGCACTGGAAAGATTAAATCTATCGATGCCAGAATCTCTGCACGCTATCCTACATTGGATTTACCCAGCAATTTAGGGCGGCACGGTAGCACAGTAGGGCGGCACGGTAGCACAGTGGTTAGCACTGCTGCTTCACAGCTCCAGGGTCCTGGGTTCGATTCCCGGCTCGGGTCACTGTCTGTGTGGAGTTTGCACATTCTCCTCGTGTCTGCGTGGGTTTCCTCCGGGTGCTCCGGTTTCCTCCCACAGTCCAAAGATGTGCAGGTTAAGTTGATTGGCCAGGTTAAAAATTGCCCCTTAGAGTCCTGAGATGTGTAGGTTAGAGGGATTAGCGGGTAAATATGTGGGGGTAGGGCCTGGGTGGGATTGTGGTCGGTGCAGACTCGATGGGCCGAATGGCCTCCTTCTGCACTGTAGGGTTTCTATGATTTCTATGATTTCTAATTCCGTTTTAAAAGTGGAGCACTCAGTTTGAAAATCATGCAATCCTGGAGCATGGGAACAGGAGGAGGCGACTTCAGCCTGTCCTACCATTCAATCAGAGCACAGTAGCACAGTGGTTAGCACTGCTGCCTCACAGCGCCAGGGACCCGGGTTCGATTCCCAGCTTGGGTCACTGTCTGTGTGGAGTCTGCACGTTCTCCCTGTGATGCGTGGGTTTCCTCCAGGTGCTCCGGTTTCCTCCCACAGTCCAAAAGGCGTGTTGGTTAGGGTGCATTGGCCATGCTAAATTCTCCCTCAGTGTAACCCAAACAGGCGCCAGAGTGTGGCGACTAGGGAATTTTCACAGTAACTTCATTGCACTGTTAATGTAAGCCTACTTGTGACACTAATCAATAAACTTTGAATTCATCAACTTGCCTCAGTTCTGTGACCAGTGATACACTTGCCTTTCAAAAACGTATCATTTTGAAATTTTCAATTGACACCCCACCCGCCCCCAACCCCCACCATTCCCCCCCCCCCCCCCCCCCCACCCCGTCCCCGGCCCCCACCAACCCCCAACTCCCTTCCAACACCCAGCCCCTCTCCCCCGGGTCTCCAAAGAATTATGAGGTAGAGAGCTCCAAATGTCCAGGACGCTGGGTCTGAAGAAATGGGTACACAAAGGACAAAGAACAGGAACAGGAACAGCCCTTCGGTCCATCATGTCTGTGCCGACACAGGTGCCTCTCTAACCTAATATTTTCTTGCCTCCACATTGTCCATATCCCTCTATTCCCTGCCTATTCATGCATCTATCCAGATGCCTCTTGAACGTTGTTATAGAATCTGCTTCCATCTGGCAGCACGTTCCAGGCATTCACCATCCTCTGTGTGAAACATTTGCCCCTTACATCTCTTTTAAACTTTCTCCCTCTCACTTTCAACCAATGCCTCCTGAGTAATTGACCCTTCGACCCTGGGAAAAAGACTCTCACTATCCACTCTATCCAAGCCTGTCATAATCTTGTAAACCTCTATCAGGTCCCCCTCTCATCCTCTGACACTCCAAAGAAAACAATCCAAGTTTTTTCAATCTTTCTTCATAGTCCATATCCTCCAAACCAGGCAACATCCTGGTAAATCTCTTCTGCAGCCTTTCCAATGGATCAAATCCTTCCAGTAGTGTGGTGACCAGAATTGTACACAATACTCCAAATGCAGCCTAACCAAAGTCTTATACAGCTGCAACATGATTTTCCAATTCCTATACCCAACTCCCTGACCGATGAAGGCCAGCATGCCCTATGCCTTCTTGACCACCTTGTCCACCTGAGTTGCCAGCTTCAGGGAACTGTGGATCTGCACACCTAAATCCCTCTGTATGCTAATATTTCTAAGGGCTCTACCATTTACTGTATACTTCCCTTCTGCACTCGACCTTCCAAATTGCATCACCTCACATTTGATTGGGTTAAATTCCATCTGCCATAATTCGGCCCAGGTCTCTAGCTGATTTATACCCTGCTGTATCCTCCGACAATCCTCCTCACTATCTGCTACTCCCCCAATTTTTGTATCATCTGCAAATTTACTAATCAGACCACTTACAATTTCATCCAAATCATTTATATATATTACAAACAACAGAGGCCCCAGCACTGATCCTTGTGGAACGCCGCTTGTCACAGTCCTCTGATTGGAAAAGTACCCCTCCACTGCTACTCCCTGATTTCTATGCCCAAGCCAGTTCTGTATCACCTCGGATCCCATATGACTTCACTTTCTGTATCAGCCTGCCATGGGGAACCTTATCGAATGCTTTACTAAAGTCCATGTATGCACCATCCACTGCCCTGCCCTGGTCAATTTCTCTTGTCACTTACTCAAATAACTCAATCAAGTTTGTGAGACACGACCTCTCCTTCACAAAACCATGCTGCCTATCGCCGATAAGCCTATTCTCCTCCAGATGTGAGTACATCCTGTCCCTAAGAATCTTCTCCAATAATTTCCCCACCACTGATGTAAGGCTCACAGGCCTGTAATTTCCTGGATTGTCTCTTCTGCCCTTCTTAAACAGAGGAACAATGTTAGCTACTCTCAACTTCTCTGCTACCTCACCCAAGACTAAAGAGGATACAAAGATTTTGACCAAGACCTCAGCTATTTCTTCCCTCGCCTCTCTCAGTATTCTGGGATAGACCCTATCAGGCCCTGGGGACTTGTCCACCTTAATGTTTTTCAAAACCTCCAATACCACCTCCCTTTTTATCTCAACATGTCCTAGAATGTCAACATCCTCCTTTCTACACTCACCATCCTTCCTTAGCTACCCGCTTCCTCCTTACATACGCATAAAAAGCCTTGGGATTCTCCTTAATCCTACCTGCCAAGGACATTTCATGACCCCTTTTTGCCCTCCCAAATCCCTGTTTAAGTTCTTTCCAGCTATCCTTGTATCCCTCAAGAGCCTTATCCGTTTTCAATTTCCTGAAATTCATGTATGCCTCTTTCTTTTTCACTAAGCTCACAATCTCTCTTATCATCCAGGTCCCTGAATCTTGCCATCTTTATCTTTCAATTTTACAGGGACATACTTGTTCTGAATTGTTGACAACTGACTTTTAAAAGACTCCCACATCTTGGATGTTCATATACCTTCAAACAGCTGCCCCAGTTTACATTCCCGAGCTCCTGTCTAATACTGTAGTAATTAGCCTTCCCCCAGTTTAGTACTTTCACTCTGGGACTACTTCTATCTTTTTCTACAAGTATCTTGAAACTGTTCCCAAAATGGCCCCCCACTGAGACATCAATCACCTGTCCGGGCTCGTTTCCCAGAACCAGCTGTAAGATATCCCCTTCCCAAGTTGGACTATCTACATATTGCCTCAAGAAGCACTCTTGGACACACTGAACAAACTCTGCCCCATCCACGCCCCTGGCACTAAAGGAATCCCAGTCTATGTTGGGGAAATTAAAATCGCCCATCACAACAACCCTGTTGTTTTTAACATCTTCCCATAATCTGCTGACATAACCAGTTCCTCCACTTCACACTAGCTGTCGGGAGTTCTGTAGTACAACCCCAACAGTGTGGTTGCACCGCTCCTGTTCCTGAGTCCTACCCACATGGCCTCACTGCATGATCCCACCAAGATGTCCTCCCTCTGTATAGCTGTGACATTCTCCTTAATCAGTAAAACACCTCCAATCTATTTTCTCACCCTCTTTATCTTGCCTGAAGCATCTAAATCCTGGAATGCTGAGCTGCCAGTCCTGCCTTCTTTCATCCAAGTCTCCGTAATTGCCACAAAATCATAGTTCCATGTAGCAATCCAAGCTTTAAGTTTATCCGCCTTACCTGTCATATTCCTTGTGTTAAAGCAAACACACCTCAGACCATCTGTCCTGTCATGTTTTGTACACTTTCCCTGTGTTTTACTTCTCTTAGCCTTACTGGACCCATTCACTGAGTCCTCCACTGTCTCTGTACTCTGTACTGTGACCCTTTTTGAGTTTTGTCTTTGATTTCTCTGCCTTCCACCTTTCTCCTTACCGCCTCTTGTTTCCATCCCCACTTTACTTCCCTCTGACTTCCTGCATCGGTTCCCATCCTCCTGCCACAACGTGTACTAGTGGACGCAGGTTTTCGTGCCGAGGTAAATCTCCAACGCAGGAGTAGACCCGGAGAGCCTCGGACACACAGGGAAAGCTGATACTCACTGAGTGGGAGTGAGGACCAGTGGAGCTACAGTGGCTCACGATCCAGCTTCCACCTTCTGGAAGTTGCGTGTAGGTGAGGGTCAGATTATGATTCCCCCTGTAGTCGAAGAGCCTACACGCGGTACCAGAAAGGGGCCGTTACTTGTGTAACCGTGCCTCCAGCAAGGGTCTGTGTGGCATAAAGCAATAACAACAACAACTTGCATTTATATAGCACTCAGACAAAAACTCAGTTTGCAGGTGCAGCAGGTGATCAAGAAGGCAAATGGAATGTTGGCCTTTATCGCGAAGGGGATGGAGTATAAAAGCAGGGAGGTCTTGCTGCAACTGTACAGGGTACTGGTGAGGCTGCACTAGAGTACTGTGTACAATTTTGGTCCCCTTATTTAAGAAAGGATATATTAGCTTTGGAGGGGGTACAGAGAAGGTTCACCAGGTTGATTCCGGAGATGAGGGGGTTAGCAAATGAGGAGAGATTGAGTAGACTGGGCCTGTACTCATTGGAGTTTAGAAGGTTGAGGGGAGATCTTATAGAGACATATAAGATAATGAAGGGGCTAGACAGGGTAGAAGCAGCGAGGTTATTTCCACTTACAATGGAAACAAGAACTAGGGGGCATAGCTTTAAAATACAGGGGAGTCAGTTTAGAACAGAGTTGAGGAGGAACTTCTTCTCCCAGAGGGTAGTGGATCTTTGGAATTCTCTGCCCAATGAAGCAGTAGAGGCTACCTCGTTAAATGTGTTTAAGTCACAGATAGATAGATTTTTAACCATTAAGGGAATTAAGGGTTATGGGGAGCGGGCGGGTAAGTGGAACTGAACCCACTATCAGATCAGCCATGATCTTATTGAATGGCGGAGCAGGCTTGAGGGGCTAGATGGCCTACTCCTGCTCCTATTTCTTATGTTCTTATGTTCTTAGACACTGTTCCTGACGGTGGGGTTTTTATAGTCAGAAATTCAACTCAGAGTCAAATGAGATGCTGGGGATGTGAACGGACTGGTTCAGGCTCCGTGGCCCTCAAGGAGGATGGAATCAGTGGTGAGGGAACAGAGTTTGTGATGCAGACACAGAGAAGAGTTCCTCTTGTCCAATCTGAGATGTGGGACTAACAGCCTGACAACTACCTGGAGGGAGAGAATCAAAGAACAAAGAAAATTACAGCACAGGAACAGGCCCTTCGGCCCTCCAAGCCTGCACCGGCCATGCTGTCCATCTGAACTAAAACCCCTTACCCTTCTGGGGGCCACATGGTGGCACAATGGTTCGCACTGCTGCCTCACAGCGCCAGAGACCTGAGTTCGAGTCCTGGCTTGGGTCACTGTCTGTGCGGAGTTTGCACGTTCTCCCCGTGTCTGCGTGGGTTTCCTCCGGGTGCTCCGGTTTCTTCCCCCGCTCCGAAAGACGTGCTGGTTAGGTGCAGTGACCCGAACAGGCACCGGAGTGTGACGACTAAGGGAATTTCACAGTAACTTCATTGCAGTGTTAATGTAAACCTTACTTATGATTAATAAATAAATAAGCTTTACTTTTATTACCATCCTATTCATGTATTTGCCAAGACGCCCCTTAAAAGTCACTATCGTATCTGCTTCCACTACCTCCCCCGGCAGCGAGTTCCAGTTAGCATCATGTTTTTAAAACCTGTTTTTCAGAGATGCATCATCTCAGGTTCTGGAGTCAAGAATCTGAAAGCAATAAAATTTGATCCGTGCCAGCTTCCAAACATTAGGATTGACTCCTAATTGGTCTGGAACCTTCACAACTTCAGTGTGTCAGAGGCAGACGCCAGGAGTGAAAACTGGGAGGAGCGGCAACGCAATAAATGAAGATTTACATTCGCATAGCGCCTTTCACCACCTCAGGGCATCCCAAAGTGTTTTACAGCCAATGGAATGCTTTTGTGAATTGTGATCACTGTTGTAATGAGGGAAACCAGGTTACATAAAGCCAACATCAGAATCAGACCTGTCTCCTGTCACAATATCAGTCAAGCGATAAACATTGGCCCCGTGACACTGGGGGAAATCCCCCCTCCCCCCCCTCCACACTCCCGCTCATCTTCAAAATGGTGGCCATGGAACCTTTCGATGTCAACCTGAGAGAACATAGAATCGTAGAATCATCATAGAATCCCTACAGTGCAGAAGGAGGCCATTCGGCCCATCGAGTCTGCACCGACCACAATCCCACCCAGACCCTATCCCCGTAACCCCATGCATTTACCCTAGCTACTCCCCCTGACACTAGGGTTAATTTATCATGGCCAATCCACCTAACCCGCACCTCTTTGGATCGTAAGGAATGGGAACAGGAGTAGGCCGTTCGGCCCCTCGAGACTACTCCGCCATCCAATAGGATCGTGGCTGATCCAACAACGTTCCTCACGTCCTCTTTCCTGCCCTGTCCCTGTAACCCTTGATTCCCTCACTGATCAAAAATCTATCTATCTCAGCCTTAAATATACACAAGGACTCTGGCCCCCCCCACACAGTGGGAGAGGGTGGAAGGGGCTATCGATTTAACCAGGGGGAGAGGGTGGAATGGGCTAACCAATATCTTATACGGAACTTGGCGCCTCTAAATGCATGCCCCTTCCATTCCTGGAATTGTCTGCTGGAGTTGACTAAGGGGAGGCGCGGAGGAGCCTCGGGACTTTTACCCAACACTGGACTAAACAGTTGCCGGAGCCCCGTAGAGGTGGATACGGCAAATTGGGAGAAGTCGTTTCCTAGGAGGGCAGCTCGGTGGCACAGTGGTTAGCACTGCTACCTCACAGCACCAGGGACCTGGGTTCGATTCCAATCTCGGGTCACTGTCTGTGTGGAGTCTGCGCATTCTCCCCGTGTCTGCGTGGGTTTCCTCCAGGTGCTCCAGTTTCCTCCCACAGTCCGAAAGACGTGCTGGTTAGGCACATTGGCCATGCTAAATTCTCCCTCAGTGTACCCGAACAGGCGCCGGAATGTGACAACCAGGGGATTTTCACAGTGACTTCACTGCAGTGTGAATGTAAGCCCACTTGTGACTAACAAATAAATTTTACTTTAAAAAATTGCTCACCAACTTCAGAGAGAGGTCTGTTTGGTGTGTTTCTACCCATGCCAGTGCACCTTTAATTAAACAACGCCACTTATCAAATGATGAGTTTGGGTTAAAAGCAAATTACTGCCGATGCTGGAATCTGAAATCCTGCAGTATAAATATCTCCCACTTTCTACGCCTTTTAGCTTTGACAAACGGTCGTCCGGACTCGAAACGTCAGCTCTTTTCTCTCCTTACAGGTGCTGCCAGACCCGCTGAGATTTTCCAGCACTTTCTCTTTTGGTGATGAGTCTGGCATGTCAGTCTCCGGACTACCGGATATACGAACCTATCGGCGCTCCTGAATAGTGCTGGCACTTGGGGAGTGTCGGTCTAGATTCTGCAATGGTCCATTGGCGTTCCCACTGTCGGAATTCAATCTCCGACCACTCAGGACACTCCCCACAATGCCACACACCCGAGCAAACACAGGGTTACTCCTCAAGTGAAGAGCAGTTATCTCTGGACCTGTTGCCCTGGTCTGTTATTTCACCCCTGACCAGCGGTGCCCTCTACACAAACACACAACGGAGGCTGTGGGGGGTCAGGCCGCTGCAATTAAGTATTCCAAGAAACAGCAGCACCATGTGTGTCTCTGCCCCTGGCCACTGAGCTCACTGCTGCTGAGATTGAGCTGTCGGGAGGTAGCTTCATGACATTTACAGAGTGTGATTCACTCAGCAGCCGCCTCTCAGCTCTCACTCAGGGAGACTGCAATGCATTGTAAATAAGCCACATGTCATTATCTTAAGACCTGTCGTTTGGGCAATTGCCTTTTGGCCTCTCTCCTTTAAACTGTGCTGGGCAGGGTATTAGTTATCTGATTGAAACAAGGATCAGGCCAAAGTTCTAGTTTGAAATGAAGGGAGAAAATGTGTGACGGAAACTGACCATAACACGTGTCTCGGAACCAATAAGGAAGCCAAAAGAAACGTAATTTAGAAATGTTTCAGGATAAAGAGGTTCACCGGGATGCTGCCTGGATTAGAGGGAATGAGTTATCAGGAGAGGCTGGACAAACTAGGGTTGTTTTCTCTGGAGCGGCGGAGGCTGAGGGGGAGACCTGATAGAAGTCTGTAAAACTATGAGACAGTAAGAAGTTTAACAACACCAGGTTAAAGTCCAACAGGTTTATTTGGTCACAAAAGCCACACAAGCTTTCGGAGCTCCAAGCCCCTTCTTCAGGTGAGTGGGAATTCTGTTCACAAACAGGGCATACAAAGACACAAACTCAATTTACATGAATAATGGTTGGAATGCGAGAATACTTACAGCTAATCAAGTCTTTAAGATACAAACAATGTGAGTGGAGAGAGCATCAAGACAGGCTAAAAAGATGTGTATTGTCTCCAGACAAGACAGCCAGTGAAACTCTGCAGGTCCAGGCAGGCTGTGGGGGTTACAAATAGTGTGACATGAACCCAACTATGAGAGGCATGGATAGGGCTGACAGTCAGAATCTTTTTCCCAGAGTTGAATGTCGAACACTAGGCCAAAAACGAGCACGACACAATGGTAAAGTTTTAATGTTCCCCACTAGCTTACTTTCATACTCTATTTTTCTCTTCTTAATCAATCCCTTGGTCCTTCTTTGCTGAATTATAAACTGCTCCCAATCCTCAGGCCTATTGCTTTTTCTTGCCAATTTGTACGCTTCTTTCTTGAATCTGATACTATCTCTAATTTCCCTTGTAAGCCTTGGTTTGGCTACAATTCCCTTACCACTCTTGCGCCAAACAGGAATAAATAACTTCTGGAGTTCATCTATTTGTTCTTTAAATGCCTACCATTGCCTGTCCACTGTCTTTCCTTTCAGTAAGGTTTCCCAGTCCATCCTGGCCAATTCATGCCGCATAACATCATAGCATCATACCATAATATCTCTACTTTTCACTTCTACCCCTGTGGAAATAAAGCCTGCTATGATATTAACAGTCCAGTTCCTGTAGCCGTAGTGAACCTCAATATAATGATCGGAAGCTGAGCTCTCACTGTAAAGGAAGACTTGTATTCTCATTTTGCCCAGTTATAAGAACATAAGAACTAGGAGCAGGAGTAGGCCATCTGGCCCCTCGAGCCTGCTCCGCCATTCAATAAGATCATGGCTGATCTTTTTGTGGACTCAGCTCCACTTACCCGCCCGCTCATCATAACCCTTAATTCCTTTACTGTTCAAAAATTTATCTATCCCGGCCCTTAAAAACATTCAATGAGGTAGCCTCAACTGCTTCACTGGGCAGGGAATTCCACAGATTCACAATCCTTTGTGTGAAGAAGTTCCTCCTCAACTCAGTCCTAAATCTGCTTCCAGTTACTCTGGGTGTAGATAAAAGTCATGATGTGGAGGTGCCGGCATTGGACTGGGGTAAACACAGTAAGAGTTTTAACAACACAACATCCTCGGCACAACATCGTGGGCCGAAGGGCCTGTTCTGTGCTGTACTGTTCTATGTTCTAACACCAGGTTAAAGTCCAACAGGTTTATTTGGTAGCAAATGCCATTAGCTTTCGGTATCTTTAAGACCTGGTTGGCTGTAGAGATTCACATTCTAATCAGTATTCTGTAACTTGATTTTTGTGTCTCTGTGCCCTGTTTGAGAGCAGATTTCCACTCCATCTGACGAAGGAGCAGCGCTCCGAAAGCAAATGGCATTTGCTACCAAATAAACCTGTTGGACTTTAACCTGGTGTTGTTAAAACTCTTACTGTAGATAAAAGGACACATTCTCAGAATGATCAGTAGGTACATTGCAGAGAATAGAAGTCTATTTCATATCGCTTTCAGGTTGTGCCAGTGGTTTTTGTTGCAAAGTTCAATGTCTGCTTTTAAGCAATGCTGATGATAGCAGCAGGAGTGTTTAGAGATTTAAGAGGGAGCAAAGAGCTTTCAGACAATGCAGCACTTCCTCACTACTACCCCCTGATAATTCAGTACTTGCTCAGTACTGACCCTCTGACAGTGCAGCACTCCCTCAATACTGACCCTCTGACAGTGCAGCATTCTCTCAGTACTGACCGTCTGACAGTGCAGCATTCCCTCAGTACTGACCCTCTGACAGTGCTGCACTCTCTCGATACTGACTCTGTGACAGTGCAGCACTCCCGCAGTAATGACCCTCTGATGTGTTCCCTTAACATTGCTCTGGAAGGATTCCGTGCTGAAATCTCTGATATGGATCTTTAAACTCCAGCGATGAAGTGAGAGCCTGTTCCCTGAACCATGACTGACACTGGCCAGGGGCAGGTGTGAGGACTGTGCAAACTTGCATACTTCCCTGAGAAACTGAATCCCTCCCCCAGGATCCTGAGAGACTGAACACCTTCCCCAGGTCCCTGAGAGACTGAACACCTTCCTCAGGTCCCTGAGAGACTGAACACCTTCCCCAGGTTCCTGAGACACTGTGCCCCTTCCCCAGGTCCCTGAGAGACTGAACACCTTCCCCAGGTCCCTGAGAGACTGAACACCTTCCCCAGGTCCCTGAGAGACTGTGTCCCTTCCCCAAGATCCCTGAGAGGCTTTTGACTACATTTTCTTAATATCCTCCCAGAAAGGAATATGGTGGCGAATATATCACGTACAGGAAGACCAGGTAACCTCTTGCAAATCTGCCCGTTTAAAGAGTCAACGTGACTTTGAGTTGTAAACTCTGAGGGAGAATTGGGCTAATGAAAGACTTTAAGCATCCAGATAGAATTTCATGTACAGGGCTGGATCTGCTTCCCAATAGCTATGAGCTAAATTAACCCCAGTCAAAACACAATCAATGTCCTGCTGGGCACAATGGGATTACTGGATTGACAGAGGGGGCGGTTGGAGAGGATTTCCGAAATCACTTCCTTCCACGACTATCAACTGCTTTGTAATTTATTTTCCAGAAAGCTGCAGCCCACGAGCCCTCAGCATGGAATAATTTATTCACCAAACATAGCGCGAGAGTATTAGGTAAAGCAGTCAGGCACATCACACCCTTCATTAGCACCAGCTAAAGCACTTTACGAGAAGCTTCAACTGGGGCCAGCCAGCAGGAAGATCTTCAAACACACTCAGCCTCTGCAGCCTCCCCCCTCCCCCCTCCCCCCTTCCCCCCTCCCTCCCCCTCCCCTCCCCCCACTCCCCTCCAATCTAAATAAACAAATTGTTCCTCATTAACAGCAGCTGTCCATTTCCTATCAGTGACACTGTTTGAGGGACAAGAGAGAGACAGAGAAAGAGAGAGCTCAGGAGAGGTCGCGGTTCCTTGACAGATTCCTCTCACATTGCGACTTTTGTCACTGCCAGCTTCAGGTTTCGTACACAGTTGTCACCCTTCACACCTCCGGCCGCGTTGCAGTGGTGGTACTGCTGCTGCCCTTATCTTCACATGACCACATTCAGGTAAGGGGGATCCTACCTTAACCAAATCAAGACATTGTGGGCAAGCACGGTGGCACAGTGGTTAGCGCCGCTGCCTCGCAGCGCCAGGGACCCGGGTCTGATTCCGGCCTCGGGTCACTGTCTGTGCGGAGTTTGCACGTTCTCTCCGTGTCTGCGTGGGTTTCCTCCGGGTGCTCCGGTTTCCTCCCACACTCCAAAAATGTGTGGGTTAGGTGGATTTGGCCGTGCTAAATTGCCCCTTCGCGTCAGGAGGACTAGCTAGGGTAAATACGTGTGGTTACGGGGATAGGGCTTGGGTGGGATTGTGGTCGGTGCAGCTTCGATGGGCCGAATGGCCTCCATCTGCACTGTAGAAACATAGAAGATAGGAGCAGGAGGAGGCCATTCGGCCCTTCGAGCCTGCTCCGCCATTCATCACGATCATGGCTGATCGTCCAACTCAATAACCTAATCCTGCTTTCTCCCCATAACCTTTGATCCCATTCGCTCCAAGTGCTATATCCAGCCGCCTCTTGAATACATTCAATGTTTTGGCATCGACTACTTCCTGTGGTAATGAATTCCACAGGCTCACCACTCTTTGGGTGAAGAAACGTCTCCTCACCTCCGTCCTAAATGGTCTACCCGGAATCCTCAGACTGTGACCCCTGGTTCTGGACTCCCCCCACCATCGGGAACATCCTCCCGGCATCTACCCTGTCTAGTCCTGTTAGAATTTTATAAGTCTCTATGAGATTCCCCCCTCATTCCTCATTCCAGCGAAAACAATGCTAAGCCTAGGTAGGTAGGGACATGACCGGCGCAACTTGTGGGCCGAAGGGCCTGTTTATGCTGTATTTTTTCTATGTTCTATGTTCTAACCTAGGGATTCTATGATTCTACAAAGAAAAACAGCTAAGATGTGACTTTGTATAGCGCCTTTTACAACCTCAGGATGACCTGAAGCTTCTTCACAGACAATGAAATTCCATTGAAGGGCAGCCACTGTCGTGATGCAGGAAACGCAGTGGCTAATTCGGGCACAGCAAGATCCCACAAACAACAACGGGATAATGGCCAGGTAATCGACTTTAGCAGCTTAGGCACGGGATAGATATTGGACAGGACATCAGTCCAACACCCATGCTCTTCTTCCAAATAGTGCCCATGGAATTGTTTATAGTCCACCCACGGGGTGGGTGGGGGTGTGGAGACAGGGTCTTGGATTAAAGTCTCATCCAGAAGGTGACATTCAGACAGTGCAGCACTCCCTCGGTACTGCAGTGGAGAGTCAGCCTGGATTTTGTACTCAAGCCTGTAGGGTATGAATTGGACCCACAACCTTCTGATTCAGTTTTAAAGTTAAAGTTTATTTATTAGTGTCACAAGTAAGCTTACATTAACGCTGCAACGAAGTTACTGTGAAAATTCCCTAGTCACCACACTCCGGTGCCTGTTTGGGTACACTGAGGGAGAATTTAGCATGGCCAATGCACCTAACCAGCACATCTTTCGAACTGTGGGAGGGAACCGGAGCACCCGGAGGAAACCCACGCAGACATGGGGAGAACGTGCAGACACCACACAGACAGTGACCCAAGCTGGGAATTGATTTGATTTATTATTGTCACATGTATTAACATACAGTGAAAAGTATTGTTTCTTGCGCGCTATACAGACAAAATATACCATTCATAGAGAAGGAAACGAGAGAGTACAGATTGTAGTGTTACAGTTATAGCAGGGTGTAGAGAAAGATCAACTTAATGTGAGGTAGGTCCATTCAAAAGTCTGACGGCAGCAGGGAAGAAGCTGTCCTTGAGTCGGTTGGTACGTGGCCTCAGACTTTTGTATCTTTTTCCTGATGGAAGAAGGTGGAAGAGAGAATGTCCGGGGTGCGTGGGGTCCTTAATTATGCTGGCTGCTTTTCCGAGACAGTGGGAAGTGTAGACAGAGCCAATGGATGGGAGGCTGGTTTGAGTGATGGACTGGACTTTGTTCACAAATATAAGATAAGGTTCTGACAGAACTACAATCCACGTCCAGTGGGATTTTCCAGTCGCACGCAACCCAAGACCAGGAATTCCCCCCCGGGGGGTTAATGGACCTTTAAACGGTCCGCCAAATTTCTGTCCCGCCCGCAAAATTCCCACGGCAGGTGGAACAGACAATCTCACTCACAGAAACCGTGTTGTCTCTCACTCTCTCTCTCCCCTTCTATCAGGCACAGTTCCACAGGTACTCTGAGAGAACCTGTAGCACAGTGGTTAGCACTGCTGCTTCACAGCTCCAGGGACCTGGGTTCGATTCCCAGCTCGGGTCACTGTCTGTGTGGAGTTTGCACGTTCTCCTCATGTCTGCGTGGGTTTCCTCCGGGTGCTCCGGTTTCCTCCCACAGTCCAAAGATGTGCGGGTTAGGTTGATTGGCCATGCTAAAAATTGCCCCTTAGTGTCCTGAGATGCGTAGGTTAGAGGGATTAGCGGGTAATATGTGTAGGGATATGGGAGTAGGGCCTGGGTGGGATTGTGGTCTGTGCAGACTTGATGGGCCGAATGGCCTGTTTCTGCATTGTAGGGTTTCTATGATTTCTAAACTCATCTGCCCTCTTCTTCTCCCTGGCTCCAACTGAGGTTCCTCCCTGTCCCAGGATGTGCGCCCTCTCGCTCCCGATTGGCTCGTCTTCCAGCGTGGCCACTCCATAGGGTCCGGCCCAATCACATGGACCTCGAAGGATCACCCCCTTAAAGGGGCCTCGTTACCACGAGAGGTCTATGCATGAGTGAGCTTCCATACTAAACCCAGCTTTCCTATCCCAATTGCACTCTGATACAACCTAGTTTTTTTTTAACTCTACCTTTGGGATTTCAGAAAAAAAAAGATTGGCAAAAAAAATTCCAGATTTACAGCGAGTCGTTGTGATCTGGAATTCGCTGCCTGAAAGTGTGGGTGGAAGCAGATACACTCATAACTTCCCAAAGGGGAATTGGGTATAATCTTGAAAAGGAAGATTTTGCAGAGTTGAGGGAAGAAAATCGGCGGCACGGTGGCACAGTGGTTAGCACTGCTGCCTCACAGCGCCGGGGACTCGGGTTCGATTCCCGGCTTGGGTCACTGTCTGTGTGGAGTTTGCACGTGCTCCCCGTGTCTGCGTGGGTTTCCTCCGGTTTCCTCCCACATTCCGAAAGACGTGCTGGTTCAGGTGCATTGGCTGTGCTAAATTCTCCCCCCGTGTACCCGAACAGGCGCCGGAGTGTGGCGACTATGTGTTGTGGGATAAACAATGGCCAGGAACTCTGCAGTGGGTTTTGAAACCAAAACCTTCTGACTCAGGAGTGACAGTGATACAAACTGACAACTAATAGACACGCGGGCACTTGCGTATGGAGTTGTCTATGTGTAATGTATGAATTGGTGTTCGAAAGATACTAACTGATCTGATTAAGAAGGAAAATGTTGTGTTCTTCACGTTGGCTGCTCTCTCAGACTAATGAGATTTGGCTATTTGTGATCCAGGCTGATAGACTTCAGGCTGATAAATAGCTTCGACCAGTCAGACCATTTGTCCAGATGCTGGCTACAAGCAACATCAGTGCCGAGCAGGTAAATGTTTCCAGGGGCCGTGTTAAATCACATTAGCAATGCCCATTACTCCACGGACAAAAGAAGTGGACAGCGAAGATGGAGGAGTGGCTGTTGGAGTGAAGTGTTCAGATGTTTCTGAGCCTCTGTATTGAGAGCTGCACTGTCGGCCGGGAAACTCAGGTACAGTTGTGTAACTGTGATGATACCAGACCAGGGTATTTACAGAGGGTCCCAGTGTTATTTACAAGGGGTTCCTGGGTGTGCATTAATATCTAAAGTCTTTTTTTAGTTTATTCGTTAGTGTCACAAATAGTGTTAATGTAAGTCTACCGATGACACTAATAAATAAACTAAAACAATACTGTTTTACACATGCAATATCTCATCTCGCTCTTGAGCACTGGAGAAACTTCACAATGCAATATAATGTTTTCATAAGGGGGGGGGCAATTCTCCCAGCTTCCTGTGCTGTATCCCCAATATTTTGGTCTAGTTTATTCCTATATAACAGACTCTATCAAATGCCTGTTCCCAGCATAACTGACTCTGTAAGAAAGCAAACCTCTTCTCCCAGCCATTCATTTACCTTTTGCTGTTGGTTCAGTCGCTTGCATGTTTTAAGGCCAAACTTATTTCGGACATTTTTCAACTTAAGCCTTCCTTTCTGAACATCTGTCGAAAGCCTATTGAAGATACACTTGGTAATCTCCGGCACACTATCCTACAACTCCCGGGATACCTCTCGCTCCAGGGTTGTCTGTTCAGACTGTCTATCGGTCGTTCCCTAGCTGATGCCAATGCCGCTGTGACTACCCCACGTGTGCTGAACTACAACTCAAAATAAGTCTCAAACGGTATCTCCACAGCTGTAGAATCCACTTCAGACGCCAATCTGTAAGATTTTGAGTTCTGGAGCCGCACGCAGATGACTAAGACGGGCATTTGAGTATTTGAAGATGATTTATAGTAATTTATTAAGTATATTAATAAGCATCAGTCTGGATACAATGCATTAATTGAATAGACAGGAAAAGTATACAATCTGTGACTGTGCAGAACGGTTCACTAATCCCACAGGACCAAAGGATGGTTGGCAAAGAGTGAATTGATCTCAGTAAGTTGCAATGGCAGCAAAACATTCTCTATCTGGAGTGGTCCGGAACTCTTACCTTCAACACCTCGACTTTCTCAGGAGACTAAGGAAATTTGGCATGTCCCCTACGACTCTCACCAACCTTTACAGATGCACCATAGAAAGCATTCTTTCTGGTTGTATCACAGCTTGGTATGGGCTCCTGCTCTGTCCAGGACTGCAAGAAAGTACAAAGGGTCGTGAATGAAGCCCAGTCCATCACGCAAACCAGCCTCCCACCCATTGACTCTGTCTACACTTCCCGCTGCCTTGGAAAAGCAGCCAGCATAATTAAGGACCCCACGCACCCCGGACATTCTCTCTTCCACCTTCTTCCATCGGGAAAAAGATACAAAAGTCTAAGGTCATGTACCAACCGACTCAAGAACAGCTTCTTCCCTGCTGTCATCAGACTTTTGAATGGACCTATCTTATATTAATTTGATGTTTCCCCACACCCTAGCTATGACTGTAACACTGCATTCTGCACTCTCTCCTTTTCTTCTCTATGAATGGTATGCTTTGTCTATATAGCGTGCAAGAAACAATACTTTTCACAATAATAAATCAGATCAAATCAAATCAAATACCCCTGTCCACCTTCCACCTGAACCCTACTGAGGATTTCCCCCTGACCAGGACTTTCCCCTGACCAGGAATTGTCTCTGATCAGGACTACCCCCTGTCTCCAAACACTCGTTAATATATTTTATTTCTAGGGATTTCTAGTTTCCCGGATGTCACTTACTCATTTGAACCTTTCTAATCAATAAATACAGGACCCGGGGTGTCTGAGTGGTCACCTCCCACCCGTCCATCCTTTAGCACGAGGTCACTTTTTGGTTTAACACTTGCTGGGGGTCATTTACCAGATACTCATATCAAGAAAGGGGAACGCGAGGCGTCACCTTATTGACTTTGTAATGTCAGCGTTGGAGCCTGAACCACGGAGCCTTGATATTTCCAGACACTGTTTGAGTCTGTTTCAGTGAGAAGAAAAGCAGTTTCTCTACCATCGGTGACTTATCAATTCCTGAAGAATTCTACACTTATTCTCAAAAGTATCATTTATTAAAGATCCCATTTCTTACAGACCCTATGCCAATTTGTTCATGGCTCAGATATTATTCCAGAGATCCAGGGCTGTGCCATCTGAACTGGAGCTATCAAACTGAATCCCACTTTCCAGATTCTGATCGTATAGGTTCTGGTGTCTCAAGTTTCATTTGATTTGATTTGATTTATTATTGTCACATGTATTAGTACACAGTGAAAAGTATTGTTTCTTGCGCGCTATACAGACAAAGCATACCGTTCATAGAGAAGGAAACAAGAGAGTGCAGAATGTAGTGTTACAGTCATAGCTAGGGTGTGGAGAAGGATCAACTTAATATAGGGTAGGTCCATTCAAAAATCTGACAGCAGCAGGGAAGAAGCTATTTTTGAATCGGTTGGTACATGACCTCAGATTTTTGTATCTTTTTCCCGACGGAAGAAGGTGGAAGAGAGAATGTCCGGGGTGCATGGGGTCCTTAATTATGCTGGCTGCTTTGCCGAGGCAGCGGGAAGTGTAGACAGAGTCAATGGAAGGGAGGCTGGTTTGAGTGATGGACTGGGCTTTGATTCACAACCCTTTGTAGTTCCTTGCAGTCTTGGGAAGAGCAGGAGCCCATACCAAGCTGTGATACAACCAGAAAGAATGCTTTCTATGGTGCATCTGTAAAAGTCGATGAGAGTCGTGGCGGATATGCTGAATTTCCTTAGCCTCCTGAGAAAGTAGAGGCGTTGGATATCCAAGTGGAGATCCAAGAGTTTTGTTTAAATGCAAAGAGGGTTTCTGACACTATCGTCCTTTCAGCAGTCAGTTCCAGATCTCCACCTCCCACTGAATAAAATAAATCCTCCTCAAACTCCCCCAATCCATTACCAATCCCTTTAAACCTACAACCCCCGGTTATTGACCTCTCTGCCAATAGAATCAAATCCTTCCTGTCGACCCTACCTGACCCCTCCTCATTTTATACAAACAATTAATTCCCCGCCCGGTCTCCTCTTTGTCAAAAAAAAACAACTCCAGCCTCTCCGATCTTTCCTCATTGTTAGAATTTTCCAACTCTCGGAGCACCTTCCAGAGTATGATCCTTTCCGTAATGTGCTGACCAGAACCACAATATGTCTCAGTGTCTGATGTTGCGAAGCACTTTGAGGGGTTTTAATCCTTTTAAAAGCCTGACACAAATGCCAAGTTGTCTTGCTTTAAGCCAGTTAGTGAAGGTAGTTGCCCCAGGGGGTTAATTATCCCAACAATCGCAACAGAATCCTTCACCAATAGACAAAACTGGTCCTCTGCTGCCTCTCGGTGGCAGGAGACATGAACAGCAGACAGTCATTTTGATTTGATTTGATTTATTATTGTCACATGTATTAACATACAGTGAAAAGTGTTGTTTCTTGCGCGCTATACGGACAAAGCATACCGTTCATAGTGAAGGAAATGAGAGAGTGCAGAATGTAGTGTTACAGTCATAGCTACTAGGGTGTCGAGAAAGATCAACTTAATGCGAGGTAGGTCCATTCAAAAGTCTGACGGCAGCAGGGAAGAAGCTGTTCTTGAGTCGGTTGGTATGTGACCTCAGACTTTTGTAACTTTTTCCCGATGGAAGAAGTTGGAAGAGAGAATGTCCGGGGTCCACGGGGTCCATAATTGTGTTGGCTGCTTTTCCGAGGCAGCAGGAAGTGTAGACAGAGTCAATGGATGGGAGGCTGGTTTGCATGGTGGATTGGACTGCATTCACGACCCTTTGTAGTTTCTTGCGGTCTTGGGCAGAGCAGGAGCCCATACCAAGCTGTGATACAACCAGAAAGAATGCTTTCTATGGTGCATCTGTAAAAGTTGGTGAGAGTCATGGCTGGCATGCCAAATTTCCTTAGTCTTCTGAGAAAGTAGAGGCGTTGGTGGGGCTTTCTTAACTATAGTGTCGGCATGGGGGGACCAGGGTAGGTTGTTGGTGATCTAGTCACCTAAAAGCTTCAAGCTCTCGACCCTTTCTACTTCATCTCCATTGATGTAGACAGGGGCATGTTCTCTTTTACGCTTCCTGAAGTCGATGACTATCTCCTTCGTTTGTTGACATTGAGGAGGAACTCATTGGCGCCTCATTGGAGGTTCATTGACATCAGGGAGCTGCCGGAAAGCATCAAGGTGAGCAGGGCGATGAGATAGGAATTCTCTAAGGAACCTCCCTTGGTCACCTCGACGTGTCAGAGTCAGAACAAACTGCTTTCTCTTTTGGAAGTGAGTACAAGTCTTAATTCGAGAGGAATAAGATTTTTAACAATTGCCTCTGATTTTTAAACCTGTCTGTGGCAAGGTGTGGATACTCAGTGCTGTGGATGTGAACTATCATCAGGTTTACAGGATTATTTGCTGTTTCCAGCCACAGTTCAGTGGGTCGCACTCTAATCTCGAATGCTAAAAGCTGGGAGGTTATAAATCGCTCTCCAGTGAGCTGAGCCCAATCTCTCGGCCGCCACTCCAGTGCGGTATGAGGGTTTTAAGTTTATTTATTAGTGTCGCAAGTAAGGCTTACATTAACACTGCAATGAAGTTACTGTGAAAATCCCCTAGTCGTCACACGCCGGCGGCGCCTGTTCGGGTACACGGAGGGAGAACTTTAGCAAGGCCCATCGCACCCTAACCAGCACGTCTTTCCGACTGTGGGAGGAAACCGGAGCACCCGGAGGGAAACCCACGCAGACATGGGGAGAATGTGCAGACGCCGCATAGACAGTGACCCAAGCTGGGAATCGAACCCGGGTCCCTGGTGCTGTGAGGCAGCAGCGCTAACCACTGTTCCACCGTGCCGCCTGCATGGTAGAAGGCGCAGTCTCTCAGACAAGATATTAAACTCAGGCCCTATCGAAAGTCTTGGGTGAGTGTAAATGATCACGTAGCACGGTTTTGGAGAAGAGCTGGGGAGTTGGTGCCCTCACCAAGCACCATTGAAAAAAGATCATCTACATACGAACGTACAAACTAAAAGCAGGAGTAGACCATTAGGAACAGGAGTAGGCCATTATTATATAGAAATAAATTTATATAGAAACTCTACAGTGCAGAAGGAGGCCATGTGGCCCATCGAGTCTGCACCGACAACAATCCTACCCAGGGCCTAGCCCCTCTATCCCTACATATTTACCCGCTAATCCCTCTAACCTACTCATCCCAGGACACTAAGAGGCAATTTTTTTTTTTAGCTTGGCCAATCAACCTAACCTGCACATCTTTGGACTGTGGGAGGAAACCGGAGCACCCGGAGGAAACCCACGCAGACACGAGGAGAACATGCAAACTCCGCACAGACAGTGACCCAAGCCGGGAATCGAACCCAGGTCCCCGGAGCTGTGAAGCAGCAGTGCTAACCACTGTGCTACCGTGCCGCCCTTAGGAGCAAGGGTAGGCCATTAGGAGCAAAGGTAGGCCATTAGAAGCAGGAGTAGGCTATTAGGAGCAGGAGTAGGCTATTAGGAGCAGGAGTAGGCTATTAGGAGCAGGAGTAAGCCATTAGGAGCAGGCATAGATCATTAGGAGCAAGGGTAGGCCATTAGGAATAGGGGGAGGCCATTAGGAGTAGGAGGAAGCCATTGGGAGCAGGAGTAGGCCATTGCGAGCAGGTATAGGCCATTAGGAGCAGGAGGAGGCCATTGGGAGCAGGAGTGGTCCATTGGGAGCAGGAATAGGCCATTGCGAGCAGGTATAGGCCATTAGGAGCAGGAGGAGGCCATTGCGAGCAGGAGTAGGTCATTTGGCTCTTCAAGCCGACTCCGCCATTCCATAAAATCGGATTTTAATCTTCAACCCCACATTCCTGCCGACCCCGATAACCTTTCACCCCATTTCTTATCAAGAATCTATTCACCTCTGCCTTAAAAATATTCTGAGGAAGAGAGTCCAAAGACTCACCACCCTCTCAGAGAAAAAATTCTCCTCATCTCTGTCTTAGATGGACGACCGCTTATTTTTATAGAGTGAGCCCTAATTCTAGATTCCCCCACAAGAGGAAATATCCTCTCCACATCCACCCTGTCAAGACCCCTCAGCTTCCAAAATGTTTCAATCAAGTTGCCTCTTATTTTTCTAAACTCCAGTGGATACAAGCCTAGCCTGTCCAACCTTTCCTCATAAGGCAACCCACCCATTCCTGATATTAGTCTGGTAAACCTTCTCTGAACTGCTTCCAGTGCATTTATATCCTTCCTTAGATAAGGAGACCAATACTGTACAACAGCACTCCAGATCTGGTCTCATCAATGCCCTGCATAACTGAAGACATAACCTCCTGACTATTAGCTCTGCCGAAGGGTCATCCAGACTCGAAACGTTGGCTCTATCCTCTCTCCCACAGATGCTGTCAGATCTGCTGAGATTTTCCAGCATTTCCTGGGCGGCACGGTAGCACAGTGGTTAGCACTGCTGCTTCACAGCTCCAGGGACCTGGGTTCGATTCCTGGCTTGGGTCACTGTCTGTGTGGAGTTTGCACATTCTCCTCGTGTCTGCGTGGGTTTCCTCTGGGTGCTCTGGTTTCCTCCCACCGTCCAAAGACGTGCAGGTTAGGTTGATTGGCCATGCTAAAATTGCCCCTTCGAGTCCTGAGATGTCTAGGTTAGAGGGATTAGTGGGTGGGATATGGGGACAGGGCCTGGGTGGGATTGTGGTCGGTGCAGACTCGATGGGCCGAAGGGCCTCTTTCTGCACTGTAGGGTATCTATCTTTCCTATTTTTGTTTCAGATTCCAGCATCCGCAGTATTTTGCTTTTATCTCGGTTCTTCCAGGCTGGACAGGAACTGTTTCTATAAATAGTTTGGTTCTTGTTAACAAGACGGAGCGAACATTTACCTCGAAAACCTTCCCTCAGAATTGGAAATGGAACAAATACAAACCTTGTTGGAGAACCGAGCAGGAGATCTTCAGTGTGGACGTTCCTGAGAGAAAGTGGCAGCGAGTTAAACACTAAAACAAAGATTTTTTTAAAATGTGTCTCTCACAGACGCAGCGCACGTGTAGAATTTCCTGTTTTCATTTCTAGTTCCCAGAATCCGTGACGTTTTGCTTTTTTACTGGGATCTGTCAGCTGTCCGTGGCAAAGGATGATCACCTTCACAAGATGTGGAGAAAAATTGGGGGAAACGGGACTAAGAAAACAAGCAATTCTCTCTAAAGATTGCAAGCTCACCAACTTGTACAGATGCCCCATAGAAAGCATTCTTTCTGGTTGTATCACAGCTTGGTATGGCTCCTGCTCTGCCCAAGAGTGCAATAAACTACAAAAGGTCGTGAATGTGGCCCAATCCATCGCACAAATCAGCCTCCCATCCATTGACTCTGTCTACACTTCCTGCTGCCTCGGCAAGGCAGCCAGCATAATTAAGGACCCCCACGCACCCCGGACATTCTCTCTTCCACCTTCTTCCGTCAGGAAAAATATACAAAAGTCTGAGGTCACGTACCAACCGACTCAAGAACAGCTTCTTCCCTGCTGCTGTCAGACTTTTGAATGGACCTACCTTGCATTAAGTTGATCTTTCTCTACACCCAAGCTATGACTGTAACACTACATTCTGCACTCTGTCGTTTCCTTCTCTATGAACGGTGTGCTTTGTCTGTATAGCGTGCAAGAAACAATACTTTTCACTGTATATTAATATATGTGACAATAATAAATCAAATCAAAAGCTGTGATCGGTGGAGAGGAGATGGCCTAGTGATATTATCGTTAGATTATTAATCCAGAAACTCAGCTAATGTTCTGGGGACCTGGGTTCGATTAGTGAACCATTAGAGGTTCACTAATGTCCTTTAGGGAAGGAAATCTGCCATCCTTACCTGGTCTGGCCTACATGTGACTCCAGAGCCACAGCAATGTGGTTGATTCTCAACTGCCCTCTGAACAAGGGCAACTAAAGTTTATTTGTTAGTGTCACAAGTAGGCTTACATTAACACTGCAATGAAGTTACTTTGAAAATCCCCTCGTCGCCACACTCCGGCGCCTGTTGGGGTACACTGAGGGAGAATTTAGCATGGCCAATGCACCTAACCATTATGTCTTTCGGACTGTGGGAGGAAACCGGAGCACCCGGAGGAAACCCACGCAGACACGGGGAGAACGTGCAGTCTCCACACAGACATTGATCTAAGCCGGGAATCGAACCTGGGTCCCTGGCGCTGTGAGGCAGCAGTGCTAACCACTGTGCCACCGTGTGGATGGGTAATAAATGCTGGCCAACCAGCGATGCCCATGCCCCACAAATGAATAAAAAATATTATCTGGCAACAAGTTTAGCTGTGTCCCTTCCGACTGCTGCTTGTCACCCTCCAATCTCCAGGAGACTGTCAGGAGCTGGACGTGGCCCTTGTGGCTAAAGGGATCAGGGGGTATGGAGGGAAAGTGGGAATGGGATACTGAGAGTGCATGATCAGCCTGCGGCTACATAAAGCACTCGGGGGCGAATGGGATCAAAGGTTATGGGGAGGAAGCAGGATTAGGCTATTGAGTTGGATGATCAGCCATGATGGTGATGAATGGCGGAACGGGCTCGAAGGGCTGAATGGCCTCCTCCTGCTCCTATCCTCTATGTTCCTGCATCTCCAGGATTAATTCTCTCTCCCTCATCAATCCATTTGCTCTTTAATGTTGTCTAACGTCATGCAACCTCTGGATTAAGCTAAAAGCCTTAGTGATTGCATTACGGAGTGCTTCAGTCTAGTTATTAAATCACATTTGGTTACTTGTACAACTGCCATCTGTGTTTTACATTAACCAACTTGCTCAATAATAGAATTACCTCGGCTGAATTCCCTGCAGATTCTCCCTCCTCCTGACCCAGGCCGCTTTCAACTCCAGTCAGCATTACGTTCAGCTGAAGGCTCACGAACCAGCTTTAATTTTGTTTCCCCGTCGGTTAAGATCACTCCAAAAGAAAGAACTCCACACAGACAATGACCCAAGCCGGGAATTGAACCCAGGTCCCTGGAGCTGTGAAGCAGCAGTGCTAACCACTGTGCTACCGTGCCGCCCCGTGTAACCTCTCACCTTCTCAGATTTGTCTGCTGATTTTTTCCCCACATTAAAAAGACGTGCCTTCCTCCTCCTCACCAACAACTTCTCCATGTCAGGACTGCGAGGTGGTGGACCAAGGGTAAGATGTCTCCTCACCACTCCACAATGCACTAACGTTCATCTGACAAAATTATCAAACTGATGTCAATAAAAATCTAATTTATTTATAGAACATTCAATTATTTGACATACATAAAAATATAGTACCAAAAACGAAAGCCAAAGCTACGCCTATCGCCAAACCGCTGGCAATCACTCGAACGGCCATGTTTGTGCTTCGGAATAGATCCTTTACTTTGTCCAAGAATGATTTCCCCTTCTTCTTTGTCACCTGATTCCCCTGAAGAATTTCCATCTCCTCCTTTTGTTCGGGTGTCAGGACTTCAAGATAATTCAGTTGCACCAAGTTCTCAGGAACGACACGGACTCCAATTAGTACTCGCTTGACAACTTGCAGTGTTTTTGAGTTCTGCACTTGGCACATATACGTCCCAGCATGCTTCTCTTCGATGGCCTTTATTGGTGGGATGGGGGTTAGTGGGGAGGAAAGGAAAATGAGGGTGGGGGTGGAGGGGTTGGCAGCACGTTGTCAATATCAGGCAAAAACGCATTCCAACTTACAGAGACAACATTTAAAAGCATGACTGCTTAGCACCTAAGAAAACAAAATGAGGGCAATCCGCTGAATAAGGCATTTGCACATTGAATAAGGAGTTTGCACATTCTCCCCGTGTTTCCTCCGGGTGCTCCGGTTTCCTCCCACACTCCAAAGATGTGCGGGTTAGGTCAATTGGCCATTGCTAAATTGACCCTAGTGTCAGGGGGATTAGCAAGGTAAATATGTGGGGTTATGGGAAATGGGCCTGAGTGGGAGTGTGGTCGTTGCAGACTCGATGGGCCGAATGGCCTCCTTCTGCACTGAAGGGATTCTATGAAGGCAAGAAGCCGTGTGTACATTTTTTTAAAATATGGAAAGCAAGATTGGGGAAATCATGGCTTTCGCTCTGAGATTTGCTTTATTGGTTACCGATACTTATGATGTGGAGATGCTGGCGTTGGACTGGGGTAAGCACAGTAAGAAGTCTCACAACACCAGGTTAAAGTCCAACAGGTTTATCTGGTAGCACAAGCTTTCGGAGTGTCGCTCCTTCTTCAGGTGAACAACTCTTCACTCACCTGAAGGAGTGACACTCCGAAAGCTTGTGCTACCAAATAAACCAGTTGGACTTTAACCTGGTGTTGTGAGACTTCTTACTGTATCAATACTTATCCAAAGGACACACCATATTCATTGCGCCTGAGCATGGGTCACAGACATTGTGGAGGGTGTAGGGAGGGGAAGGATTCAATGGGGGCGAATTAAAAGGCACTGTAGGGATTCTATAACATTTTTGGTCTCTAGTTTAGATTTTAAGGAACTTCTATTTTGCCACTCAGAAAAATGCATTACCCTGTCCAGAAGTATTTTTTAAAATCATCTCTTTCTGGGTGAGTTTAAGACTTGGGGACAGAGCCTTAAAATCAGAAACAGCGCATCCAGGGGAGGAGGGAGTGAAAATCATCTTCTTGCAAAAAGGCGGGGGTGAAACTATCCTACAGGAAGCAGTGAATCCAAACTCAATTGATCATTTTAAATTTGAAATTAGTTGAATTTCTTGGCCAAGAATAATAATGGTTGTGGAGCAGGTAAGTGGAGTTCAGATACAAATCAGGGTAAAATAACAAATAGGATGATTCAAAGGTATAGGTGAATTACTCAAAACAGCATCACAAGTGAGCAAATAAATTAACTATACAACAAAGCTCTGGGGTTATCTCCACGGGTATAGAATTCAAAAGGAGTGAAGTTTATGTTGAATTTGTGAAGGGCATGACGAGGCCACTGTACTGTGCACACAGTCCCCATCTCGGCAAAGAACAGTGGGGTACTGGAAAAACGTGCGTAAAAGATCGACAAGGACGGTGCCAGAACTGAGAAGTTACAGCTATTGGGAAAGATTGAGCAGTTTGGAGCTTTGTTCTTTACCAAAGGAAAGAATTCTTGGGTTACCCTCTGTGCAGAGCCTGCACATTCCCCCCGTGTCTGCGCGGGTTTCCTCCGGGTGCTCCAGTTTCCTTCCACAGTCTGAAAGATGTGCTGGTTAGGTGCTAAATTCTCCCTCAGTGTACCCCGAACAGGCGCCGGAGTGGGGCGACTAGGGGATTTTCAGTAACTTCATTGCAGTGGAAACCAGAGCACCCGGAGGAAACCCACGCGGACACGGGGAGAATGTGCAAACTCCACACAGACAGTGTCCCAAGAATTATTTTCTTTGGTAAAGAACAAAGCCCCAATCTTTCCCAATAGCTGTAACCTCTCAGTTCTGGCACCATCCCGTTCAATCTTTTTCACACTTTTCTCCGGTACTCCGCTGTTCCTTTCAGAGGTGGAGACACTAGGCGGGATTTTACGGCCTTGTTCGTCCCGAAACCATAAAATTCCGCCTGAGGTCAACAGACCTCCCCATTGTCTGCCCCTCGCCCGCTCCGATTCCCGTGGCGGGCGTGGCGGTAAAATTCCAGTCTGTGCGCACAGTACTGTGGCCTGGTCATTCCCTTCACAAATTCAACATAAACTTTGCTCCTTTTGAACTCTATACCCATGGAAATAACTCCAGAGCTTTGTTGCATAACTAATTGTCTTGCTCACTTATGTGATAGAGACGTTAAGCATTATGAATGCATTGGACAGAATAGATGGGAAGGGAATCAATACAAAATAATTACCAATAAATCCAAGAGAAAAATACAGAGATAGCTCTTCATTCCGAGTGGTTAGAACAAGCTACCACACGACATGGCTGAAGCATTTTACTGACTGGGGGAATCACTGGGGCCAGCATTTATTCACAGAATCCACAGAAGGAGGCCCATCGAGCCTGCACCAACCACAATCAAGGCCCTATCCCCGTAATCCCACATATTTACCCTGCTCCCTGACACTAAGGGGCAATTTAGCATGGCCAATCAACCCAACCCACACATCTTTGGACTGTGGGAGGAAACTGGAGCACCCGGAGGAACCCCACGCCCGACCCCAATTGCCCTTGAGGTGGTGGTGGGAGTTAGTTATTTATTTGTGGGACATGGGTGTCACTGGCTGGCCAACATTTATTGCCCATCCCTAGATGCCTGAGGGCAGTTGGAGAGTCGACCACATTGCTGTGGCCCTGGAATCCCGTGTAGGCCAGGCCAGGTAAGGGTGGCCAAATTTCTTTCCCTAAAGGACTTTAGTGAACCAGATGGGTTTTTCCGACAATGGTTTCACGGTCATCAGTAGATTCTTAATTCCAGGTATTTTTTATTGAATTCAAATTCCACCATCTGCCGTGGTGGGATTCGAACTTGGGTTCCCAGAACATTAGCCGAGTTTCTGGATTAATGGTCTGGCGATACCACTGGGTCATCACCTCCCTTGAAGTATCCCACCACACCCCTGATATAGGACTTGGGTACTAGTGGACGGAAGTTTTGATACAGCAATTTGATAGTCACCTTTATGATAATCATCCATGGTGTTTTTGTTTCCTTCAATAGGAAGATTTTGAAGAGATATTTATCCGTCGTCACAAGTCCTCTTGCGATCTTCCACACAAAGGTGAAGTCGGACGATCCTAAACTTTTGATGGTCGCATCCAAGCAGCTGATGCTGAGGGTGGCCCCCACTGTGGCGGTTTTGGCGATCAGGCCACAGTCTTCATTGATCAGACACAGGGTATTTGTTGACCTGCAGTTACTCACACGCGCCTCTTTGTCGATCTCGCAGTAAAACTCCGACCTCCAGCCCAGGCCGCAGGTTTTGCTGCAGGGGCTCGCGCTGAGCAGCAAGAGTCCCTTGATCGTGGCATTCTCCCATTCCGGTGGCAGGGTGCTAACGTCTTGGCAGGTGGCCAGATGAATCAGGAAAAGTGAAGAGACATGGGCGAGATAGATAGCGGCACACGGGACTGGCATTTCTTTCGGGGGAAAGGGATGGGGGCGGGGGGGGGGGGGGGCAGGGTTAAGGCTGTGGATATTCCAATTTTAATAAGTCTTTATTACATCAACCATCCACACAATGGAACTTTGGGGACAATGGAACTGAGGTTAGAATCATAGAAACCCTACAGTACAGAAAGAGGCCATTCGGCCCATCGAGTCTGCACCGACCACAACCCCACCCAGGCCCTACCCCCATATCCCTACATATTTATCCACTAATCCCTCTGACCTACGCATCTCAGGAAACTAAGGGCAATTTTAGCACGGCCAATCAACCTAACCCGCACATCTTTGGACTGTGGGAGGAAACCGGAGCACCCGGAGAAAACCCACGCAGACACGAGGAGTATGTGCAAACTCCACACAGACAGTGACCCAAGCCGGGAATCGAACCCAGGTCCCTGGAGCTGTGAAGCAGGGGACAAGGTATCACCATGATAAGGATGGAGATGCACAAAACGACGGTTGAGAATTTGATGTAAGAGTGAAGTCAGTGGGTCATTTATTCGAATTGAATGGTGCAGAAACTTCAGGTTGTAATTAGATGTACGGTTAAGCATTGCTGATCACACCTCATTACAAGGTGAACAAGGTTCACCAGGTTGATACCGGAGATGAGGGGTGTAGTTTATGAGGAGAGATTAAACAGATTGGGTCTGTACTCGTTGGAATTTAGAAGGATGAGGGGTGATCTTATAGAGACATATAAGATAATGAAGGGGCTGGATAGGGTAGAGGTGGAGAGATTCTTTCCACTTAGAAGGGAAACCAGAACTAGAGGGCACAGCCTCAAAATAAGGGGGGGCCGGTTCAGAACAGAGTTGAGGGGGAACTTCTTCTCTCAGAGGGTAGTGAATCTCTGGAATTCTCTGCCCATTGAAGTGGTGGAGGCTTCCTCGTTGAATATGTTTAAATCACGGGTAGATAGTTTTCTGATCGGTAAGGGAATTAGGGGATATGGGGAGCAGGCGGGTAAGTGGAACTGATTCGCTTCAGATCAGCCATGATCTTGTTGAATGGCGGGGCAGGCTCGAAGGGCCAGATGGCCTACTCCTGCTCCTATTTCTTATGTTCTTATGTTCTTATTATTCCAGCCGTACAGCTCAATTCATAAAAATGGGACTTTGCCTAATGTCTCATCAGTAAAATACGTTGACCAGTAAGTAGTATTTGTGTAAAAAGTAAAAGCAAATTACTGCGGATGCTGGAATCTGAAACCACAAGAGAAAACGCTGGAAAACCTCAGCAGGTCTGGCAGCATCTGTAAGGAGAGAAAAGAGCTGACGTCTTGACTCCATCCAGATGACTCTTTGTCAAAGCTGATCAGGCAAAGGGTCATCTGGACTCGAAACGTCAGCTCTTTTCTCTCCTTACAGATGCTGCCAGACCTGCTGAGTAGTATTTGTGTGATAGACACAAATTAAACTCCCCTTAGAAAGTTAAATCCCCAGCGTCTCAGTTTACATGCACTTTTTAATAATGTGAAAAAAGTTTATTCCTGCCAAACAAGCTCTCTGACACTGAAAATTAACCATTACACTTGGAGTCTCATTCCATTTTTGATTTGATTTGTCACGTGTATACAGTGAAAAGTATTGTTTCTTGCGCGTCATACAGACAAAGCATACCGTTCATAGAGAAGGAAAGGAGGGAGTGCAGAATGTAGTGTTACAGTCATAGTTAGGGTGTAGAGAAAGATCAGCTTAATATAAGGTAGGGACCATTCAAAAGTCTGACGGCAGCAGGGAAGAAGCTGTTCTTGAGTTGGTTGGTACGTGATCTCAGACTTCTGTATCTTTTGCCTGACGGAAGACGGTGGAAGAGACTATGTCCAGGGTGCGTGGGGCCCTTGATTATGCTGGCTGGCTGCAAGTGTAGACAGAGTCAATGGATGGGAGGCCGGTTTGCATGATGGACTGGGCTGGGCTTTGTTCATAACCCTTTGTAGCTTCATGCAGCCTTGATCAGAGCAGGAGCTATGCCAAGCTGTGATACAACCAGGAAGAATGATTTCTATGGTGCATCTGTAAAAATTGGAGAGAGTTGTAGCAGACATGTCAAACTTCCATAGCCTCCTGAGAAAGTAGAGGCGTTGGTGGGTTTTCTTAACTATAGCGTCGGCATGGAGGGACCAGGACAGGTTGTTGGTGATTTGGACACCTAGAAACTTGAAGCTCTCGACCATTTCCACTTCGTCCCCATTGATGTAGACAGGGGCATGTTCTCCACTACATTTCCTGAAGTCGATGACTATCTCTTCGCTTTACTGACATTGAGGGTGAGATTATTGTCATCGCACCATTTCACCAGATTCTTTCTTTCCTGTACTCTGCCTCATCACTGAGATCCGACGCACTAACAGTGGTGTCATCAACAAACTTGAAAATGGAGTTGGAAAAGAATTTGACCACACGGTTATAGGTGTATAAGGAGTATAGTAAGGGGCTAAGGACACAGCCTTGCGGGGCACCAGTGTTCAGGATATTCGTGGAGGAGTTGGTGCCGCCTATCCTTTCTCATTGCGGTCTGTGGGTTAGGAAGTCTAGGATCCAGTCTCAGAGGGAGGAGCCGAGCCCCAGGCCACGGAGTTTGAAGATGAGTTTTGCAGGAATAATGTTGAAGGCTGAGCTGTAGTCAATAAATAAGAGTCTGACATAGGTGTCTTTGTTATCCGTGTGTTCCAGGGTAGAGTTCAGGGCCAGGGAGATGGCGCCTGCTGTGGACCTGTTGTACTGATATATACTGTGAACAGCTCAGCCCCAAGTACTGATTCTTCTGGTACCCCACTAGTCACAGCCTGCCAATGTGAGGATCACCTGTTTATTCCTACTCTCTTTTCTGCCTGTTAGGCAATCTTCAGTCCATTGCCTCTTTTCCCACGTGCTTTTACCTTGATCGACCTCCCGTGGGGAACTTTAACAAAGGCTATTTGAAAATCTAAATATATGACATCTATCAACTCCCCTTTACCAGTTTTGTTAGTAACATCCTCACAAAGCTCACAGTTCATCAAACATGATTTCCCATTCTTAGATCCACAGTGTCCAATCAGATCTTTGTTATCCAAGTGCCCATATATAACATCCTTTATAATAGATTCCAGCATTTTCCCTACGCCTGATGTAAGGCTGGCAGGTCTATAGTTCCTGGTTTTCATTCTCCCTCACTTAAATAGTGGGGTGAGATTTGTTACCTCCCAAACTTTAGGAACTTTTCCAGAATTTTGGATGATGATCACAAGTGCATGCACCATCTCTACAGCAAACCTCTTTCAACACTCTGGGATGCATCATATTAGGTCCCAGGGACAATTAAAGTTTATTTGTGAGTGTCACAAGTAGGTTTACATTAACACTGCAATGAAGTCACTTTGAAAATCCACTCGTCGCCACACTCCGGCGCCTGTTCGGGTACACGGAGGGAGAATTTAGCATCTTTCCTCCCACAGTCTTTCGGACTGTGGGAGGAAACCAGAGCACCCGGAGGAAACCCACGCAGACACAGAGAGAACATGCAGACTCTGTAAAGACATTGACCCAAGCTGGGAATCGAACCCGGGTCCCTAGCGCTGTGAGGCAGCAGTGCTAGCCACTGTGCCACCGTGTCGCCCTTAGGGGATGGATCAGAAATCCCAAAGTACATCATGAAGCCCGACTAGACCCCAACAGTTTTCTATTTTGGCATTAGTGTGAGGATAAGATGTTTCACTCCAGGTGTGATTCTATTGACGCACAAGGAAACTTTTATCAAAACAAGCTTTATTTATCAATACAGTTTAACTGTAACAAATAAATTGGCTTAATGTTTACCAATTGAAATATTTAAACATGACAGGACACAATCTTAACTGCTAACCTATCTCTATTAGTTGAAATTCAAGCAATGTTCTTCTTATAGACTTAAACGCCTCTTCAAAATCAGTTAGCAACACACAGGCTTACATGCTTGTACTTGGGCTGCCAGTCCTCAAGCCTCCAGAATACCTCTGGAGAGCCAGACACAGGGAGAGAGACCAATTTCTCCTCGCAGGTTCCAAACAGCAGCCGCCAGAGAGAGAGAGACCTCTTGCTTCTTTCAGAACCCAGCAGTAACTGTGCACTTTCCCCTGCAAACTTAGCTCCTCCTCTTAAGCACATGACTGTCTCTGCCAATCAACCTAATCAAAACCCTACTCTGAAACCTCAGGGGAAAAAAAACACAAACAAAAATGCATTAACTCAGATGAAAACACACACATTCCTGGATAAAATCGATCATTAGTCTGCATTCTCAGCATGTGAGCTGCCTGGTGCCTTGACAAACCGGCAGCATGTTAAACCAAGCTGAATTTTAAACATACCCTTTGTAAGAGAGAAATTATAAATACAATTCTTAAAGGCACAGTATCATCACACCTATCATATTTCAGTCATATTTGTTTCTCCAATACCTTCCTGCTTCTAATAATTTCCTTCAACTCCTCTTTCTCGCTATTCCCTTGGATCTCTACATCAGATAGTCAAAGCACCCAATCTCTTGGGCAAGAACAAATGAACTTTCAGGTCTAAGAAAGGTCTCACTAAGCATGTCTGCTCATAACCCACTGGCACAATTTACTGATAGTAGAAACTCTTATTAAAAAAAAGTGCCAAACACACTTAAAACCAGGTAATGTTTATTATATACAGGAATAAAAAACACTGTATACACAATTGCGCAAACCATCCTTGCATTTGTGTTCTGTACAATGACATTGGTTACCAAATATCAGGTCACCTCAATACACTCGAATCAATGACACATTTCCTTGAAGAGAAATGATCTGAACGCAGCAGAGGATCGAGCAGGTATTGTTCTATCAACATTTTTTTTAAAAAAATCATTACAAAACAGCCCAACCCCCAAATGGAAGAGAGAAGTTTAACAACAGCAGCTGTTAACAAGGCCAGGGACTGCTGGGTCTAACACATGGTATTTCTTACCAGCCCAAGGGCCACACACCAGTAGCGTCAGACTACAGCATCCCAGGAGAAGGAACAGCAACTGTCCAGCCTTGAAATGACAATGTCACAGAACGAATCTGGAACTCTGGTCAGCCCTCCTCTGAAGGAGCCATTCATCATCGAAAGGGTCATAACCAAACACACTGTGGTCGGTGCAGACTCGATGGGCCGAATGGCCTCTTTCTGTTCTGTAGGGTTTCTATGACACTCAACCCAAAGTATCCACTGCCCAGATTTTGATATCATTAGTTTCTTTTTTAAAAAACAGCAGGAATATTTTCTTCTCTCTGCCTACAAGTGCCGAGTTGTTTATCTTCCTCGAGTCAAACAGAAACACTGGATTTTTAGAACAATTCAGAAGATGGACCATTTCTTAAGAAAGATGAAAACTGCAAATCAAGCGACTGATTGTTGCTGCAAACAAGACACCGTTTAATATGCCTACTGCTGCGTGGAAGGAACTAAATGGGTTGCATTTATCTAGTCCTTGCCTCGTGACCTCTCCTGTTAAAGCAGGTTTACATAAACGGGGATAATTTTAAATGATGAGAACAAAGAGAAACAGGGTGGCGAGAATACGGAGCTCGCTGAGTTAAGTTTTTTAAGTTTATTTATTAGTGTCACAAGTAGGCTGACATTCACACTACGATGAAGGTACTGAGAAAATCCCCTAGTCGCCACACTCTGTTGCCTGTTCGGGAATCGAACCCGGTTCCCTGGCGCTGTGAGGCAGCAGTGCTAACCACTGTGCCATCGGACGGATGGACAAGGATTGGGTGAGGCTAATAACATGGATGCATCTAAGAGGAAGCTACATAAACATGGGAGGAAGTTATAAAGGATATTCTGATGGAGATGGATGAAGAGGAGAGATGTTGTGCAGAACATATACATTGACAATCAGAGAATCCCTACAGTGCAGAAGGAGGCCATTCTGCCCATTGAACCTGCACCGACCACAATTCCACCCAGGCCCTATTCCCATAATCCCACCTATTTACCCTGCTGATCCCCCTGATACTGCGGTCAATTTAGCATGGCCAATCAACCTAACCCACACATCTTTGAAGGGTGGGAGGAAACCGGAGCACCCGGAGGAAACCCACATGGACATGGGGAAAACGTGCAGACTCCACACAGACAGTGACCCAAGCTGGGAATCGAACCCGGGTCCCTGGCGCTGTGAGGCAGCAGTGCTAACCACTGTGCCACCCCAGCATGGACCCGACAATGGACCCGTTGGGTCAAACGGGCTGGTTTCAGTGCTGTAAATAGCATGTTACTCATTCTATTTAGATTTAAAGGGCACACATTTCATTGTGACTATTTATCTTTTTATTTAAAAGTATACAATCGCCAGGATGGGTCTTGTTTGCTGCTTCGAGGTGGTGCTCAGTGGAGTCTGAACAGAAACGAATTTGCCATAACCATTCAAAATGGAGCTCTGCAATTTTGCAACTGAGTCACAAGTTTAATGCATTAGAGAAATGGAACCACGGTTCATTCAGAGAATCCGTACAGTGCAGGAGGCGGCCATTCGGCCCATCGAGTCTGCACCGACCACAATCCCATCCAGGCCCTATTCCCGTAACCCCATTTATCTACCCTGCTAATCCCCCTGCCCCTAAGGGTCAATTTAGCATGGCCAATCAACCTAACCCGCACATTTTTGCACGACGGGAAGAAACAGGAGCACCTGGAAGAAACCCACGCAGACACGGGGAGAATGTGCAAACTCCACGTAGGCAGTGACCCGAGGCCGGAATTGAACCCATGTTCCTGGCACTGTGAGGCAGCAGTGCTAAGCACTGTGCCACCATGTCGCCCCAAGCCATTCCTTGGGTAGCTTGACATGGATAAGACAAACAGCGTGGTTTTTCAGAATCATTCAGCACATTACTGTGCGAGTCATACTTTCGGTCTCTTTTTCTGGGATTGGGAACCTGAAGGCGTGACGTGTTTGTCCCACTGCGTGCAGTATGTGAATGCTGCTTGTTTTTTTTTAAAGTGAGCGGAAACTCCAGAACCAAGTCACTTCAAACAACCAGTGGTTTTACTGGAAGGAAAAAAACAAAGCAAGTTAAAACACAAAGGAAACTTGTGGCCCAGACAGGAAAGAAAGCAACAATACTGCAAAATAACCAGGCAGCTTCTCTCCGTTTGCACAGGAGCTTTGGATGTTTGTACATGGGGCTAGGCTTTGATTTTCTTTGCTAGATGATGTACAGTTCCAGTAGTAGGGGGAGGCTCACATTCTAGGAACCATGGGGCTTGAATGTGCACCAAGTTTGGGGGGGGGGGGGGGGGGGGGGGGGTAAAGGATATTGTGCGTGAGGATCTTTGGACTGTTTGTGAATTGGAATGGGGAAGAGGGAGCATGTTACATTTTGCGTATGAACACATCAACCCACTCATTAGCTGTGACACATGGGTCTGGCCAAGTGATGAGTTCTTGTAGAGAGTCGTGGAACTTTGAAACAGTTCTTCATTCTTCCATTCGTGAAGTTGAATAAATGAGAATTAATCAAAAGATTTAATCGTCAGAGAATCTTAGGAAGTTTTTTTCAGATATATATATATATATAAATTAATTTGCAGTTCACCATCATATGTTCTGACTTTGCCCTTAGATTTTGGGTGACTTTTCTTGTCCTCTACATGATGAACAGCAGAGGGAGATGGAACATTCGCATTTGGATCCTTAGACCTTAAATTTATTCAAGCCGTGACCCCGACGGTACTTCCCTGGACTGACTCTCCCAGAGTAACCCTGGCAGTGCTCTCCAGGGCTTCCCAAGATCAGTGGGAAAGACAGCTCATCAGCACGGGCACATTTCTGGCATTCGCCTCCTCTGTGCCTTCGTGATCTCTGACCTTATTCCTTCCACGCTGGGGCGGTAGAAATTCGCGACAGGAAAGCCCATAGAACAGATGGTCCAAATGACTTCCGTGTCTGAGGGAGCGATTTACAGCTAGGCAGGCTTTGAGACCGCTGGCCTTTTGGACGCTGGCCCAGCTCACTCTCCACTGGGTGTACTGACCGTCCACTCCAACTTCAGGCTCCATTTGGAGCAAAATTGTGGCCAGACTGCCGTCATCTGCTGGTCTCCCACCAGAGTTAGACCAGTGGAAACCCCAGGGGAATTTCAGGCCCTCACGGTTTTGGGGGGGCGGGGGGGGGGGGGGGGGGGGTGTAGAGTTACAACTGTGCACCAATTAAGTGCAGCCTGCCCTTTTTGGTACAGATTGGTAGGACTGGGAAGGGGGCAACTGGGTCCTGCTGCCTGAGACAGAGAGCACTGCAGAGTGGACGTGCTCGACTTAGAAAGTCTAGGGGCAAAATAAAGATACCAAACAAAAAGCCAACCTTCCACTTCAATAAAGGCATCAATTAAGAGTCCAAAATGGTATAAACGGCCCAGTTCATGGGACAAATGAATAAAAAAGCTACAATATTTAGCCTCTCATTGTCAGCTTGTCGTACAGCAATACAAAAGATATTCATCCAATTAGAATATAAACACTCAGGCATCTAAGAATTACCACAAATAGTTTGTTTAAAACAGTGGAGAAGCAGAGACTTCCAGCCTCAGGAACTGGACTGCTTGGATCTTCCCAGTGAACCCGACCAGTCTTGCGATGTAAGCGATTCTGTTGCAGCATACGAAAATAATGCCCATCGATAATAATTACTTCAAATGCAAAGCCGGTGGATAAAAGAAACCAAAAATAGTTTTGTGCGCTTTGCCGTGCCTTGTTCTCGCTTCAGTCATGAGTGCCTTTCTGCTATGGTTCCAAATGAAAATCAACGGCACCGTGTAACACGTGAAGACAGAAATTACACCTCAGCTCGAGTTTCCTGGTGATCCGGCCAAAGATCTTCAGTTGGCTTTATTTATTTTTTTCAATGCCCGTAGTTTGAGGAGGGATGAAGGGAACCATCCACATCCACTCCCGGAGGTTCATGAAGGTTCCTTTAATGCCTTGGCCCACAAACTGACCAAGAGCCACACTCTTTCTAGATGCTGCGTCGTACCGCTGAAAAGCACGAAGGCAGCGCGACAACTTCAGGGACGAAGAATCGTCATCACCCAACGTTCACAGTAGGTCTGAAATAACACCACCTCCTGAAAACCCCCCCAAAAAAAAGAGGAGAGGGGAATTAAAACTGAGGCAGCGAATGGAACAGCAAAAATGAAACCAAGGTCTCAGAACGAGTGTATTTTCCTAATTACAAGCCACAAACGGACACAAAATTAACTTGCTCATCTACTGGCATTCATATGACAGTGGTTTTCAAATATGGGTTCATAAACTAATAGCTAGTGAGTGATGGAGAAAAACTCCGTCGAGAGAAAGAGGTGAGAGGGCAAATGATTCAAACACACCTCTCTCTCTCTCGTGAACAAAACTGCATCAAGCAAGGAGGGGGTAAGGAAATGGGAGAAATGTAACATGATGCTGATGATGGGTTCTGAATACCGTTTCATAGAATCCCTACAGTGTGGGAGGCGGTCATTCGGCCCATCGAGCCTGCACCGACAGGAACCCACCCCTATTCCCGTAATCCCACACATTTACCCTGCTACATCCCCTAACACTAGAGTCAGTTTAGCACGGCCAATTCACCTATCCCTGTAAACCCCATATCTTGACCTTGCTAATCTTCCTGACACCAATGGACAGTTTATCGTGGCCAGTTCACCTAACTCTCACATCTTTGGTGTGTGGGAGGAAACTGGAGCACCCGGGGGAAACCCACGCAGACACGGGGAGAACGTGCAAACTCCACACAGACAGTGACCCAAGCTGGGAATCGAACCCGGGTCCCTGGTGCTGAGAGGCAGCAGTGCTAACCACTGTGCCACCCTCAAAGGATTTGAAGGATTCTCAATGGTGAATGCAGTTTTTGAGATCTTGATGCCCTTCCAGGGCTCTTCAATCACGTAATAATCTCCCCATGAAGCAGAATCCAGCTCGGATAGCCCAATTAAATACATCACTTGCTACGTGTCTTTTCAAAGACTAACACAGCACAAACTTTCTGTTGTCCAAATCCTCTTGTCGAATCAGTACAGTTTCTAACACACCAAAAGCAATGAGATGGATGATTCAGAAAACACTATCATTTTAGATAAATACTAGAAATTAAATCTCTCTTTATGGATAAGTTTAAGATTATTTATTAGTGTCACAAGCAGGCTCACATTAACTCTGCGGTGAAGTTACTGTGAAAATGGGCATCAGGTTACAATTAACATTGCATGGCAAAATAATTATAGTTGAGGCCATTCATTATCTCTCAATTTATTATAGAAAATCCAAGTCTCTCTATTCTCGCACGCATTCTGCTGCCTTCAGCATTCTACCTGGAAGTCTATACCACATGTTGATAGTTGCTGTGTGAAGAATTTGTGTCTTCAATCGTCCAATTACCCCTTACTATTTTGACCTCGTGCCCCTTTTACTCCTATATTTTAATCTGAAGTAGTTTTTCTTAAACACAAACCCTTAATTTAGAATCTTGTATCAATCTATCAGATCGCCCCTCAGATGGATTTTGACAATGTCCCACATGACAGACTGATCAATTGAAAGCTCCTGGGATCCAAGGGAATGAGGCAAGTTAGCCAAGTGGCAGAAAGCAAAGGGTTATGCTTGACTTTTTTTTCCTCCCCCTCCATTGGGGTTCTATGAGGTTCAGCGCTGGGTTGCTCACTGTCCTGTTGCATATCAATGATAGAGACTTAAATGCAGGCGGTGTGTTTAAGAATTCACGGTTGCTGCAAAAATTGGGCATGTGGTTGATAGTGAGGAGGGAAGCTATAAGACTTCAGGAAGACATCAATGGACAGACTGGTTAGGTGGGCAAATAGAACTCAATCCGGAGAAGTGCAAGTTAATGGACTTGGTGACTGCAGACAAAACAAGGGAATCTTATTGAAACTTACAGGATACTGCGAGGCTTGGATAGAGTGGATGTGGGGAGGATGCTTCCACTGGCAGGAAAAACTAGAACCAGAGGGCACAACCTCAGGCTAAAGGGACGATCCTTTAAAACAGAGATGAGGAGGAATTTCTTCAGCCAGAGAGTGGTGAATCTGTGGAACTCTTGGCAGCAGAAGGCTGTGGAGGCCAGATCATTGAGTGTCTTTAAGACAGAGATAGATAGGTTCTTGATTAATAAGGGGATCAGGGGTTATGGGGAAAAGGCAGGAGAATGGGGATGAGAAAAAAATCAGCCATGATTGAATGGCGGAGCAGATTTGATGGGCCGAGTGGCCTAATTCTGCTCCTATATCTTATGGTCTTACACAATTAATGATAGGATACTGAGAAGCGTAGAGGAACAGAGGGAATTCTCGTCTACAAACCCTTGATGGCAGCCGGACAGATTGATGAAGCCAAGAAGGTACACAATATTTTATCTTTACTGATCAAAGCCTAGAGTATAAGAGCAGATTGGTTATACTAGAACTAGTCAGACCACAGCTCGAGTTCAGGTCAGGGGTGCATTCACACTACAGAGGATGATTTACAAGGATGTTGTCAGGAATGGAGAATTTAGTTACGAAGGATGACTGGATAGGCTGGTTTTGTTTCCTTTGGAACAGAAGTGGCTGAGGGGGGGGGGGGCTTCGATTGAGATGTGTAAAATTATGAGCAGCCTACATACTCTGTTAGAAAAGAAATCAATGGATGCAATGTAATTGTTGGAAGGTTTAGAAGAGAGTCGAGGAGTGATTTTTCACGCAGAGGGTGGTAGAATCTGAAACACTCAGCCTGAACAGGTGGAGGAGGCAGAAACCCTCATCGGACAGGCACCTGAGATGCCCTCCCCTCCAGAACTATGGACCAAGAGGTGGAAGGTGGATCGCGCTCAGCCAGCACAGATATAAATGGCATAAATTTTCCTGTTCCTATGCCTTCTCTTCAAGGTGAAATACCGAAGTTTCTTCCATAATTCTAACCCCTACAAATCAGTCTCTTTTGCACTGTCTCCACAGCTTAACTGTCTTCATTATCTCTCGGTGGCCAGAACTGGACACAGTATTGAAGGTATGCTCTGACCACAGCACTATAATCACTGTTTCCTGAGCCTTGTATTCTATTGTTTGGGCTATATGGTTCAACATTCTAACATGCTTTATTAATTGCTGTTTTTATTGTTTGGACATGATCAATTTTGAGTCAACTTGGACTCCCGTTCAGTAAGTTTTAGGCAAAGGGCCCATAAATGGTTTAAAAACCACTGCTATACTCAAATAAATAACAAAAAGCTGACGATTTATAAATAGAGGCATGAAGTATAAAAGCAAGCAGGTTGTCTTAAATCTTTATAAAAGATATAAGGAGTTTGATCTCAGCTGGAATATTGCAATCATTTCTAAACACGACACTTTAGGAAAAACATGAGGCACAAATTACACACCAAAGGTGAATGAGCAGGGTAGCGGGATTAATTGGCGAGATCATCCCAAGAGCTGGCAGGGAGCAGACGGGACAAGTGGCCTCCTGTGTTGCATCATAAAAATACTCGAAACAAATTGCATGGATGAATTTAATGGGATCCATCAATAAGCAAACGAGGGTGGAAGGAATAGGAGGATATGTTGATCGGGTGAGATGAAGTAGGAACACAAGGGTTGACAATGACAAACTAGGCCCGTCTCTCTGCTGCTAATACTATATACTTCAATGCACTTCAAACAGCAAACCCGCATGCAAAAGCCGGACCAGAAACTAGAGGGAGCGGTAGGGATGAAGGACGGGGGGGGGAGGGAGGGAGGGAGGGGGGAAAAGCACAGGTACCAGGCAAGCTGCGGGAGCTCCCACCATGGTCCTTACCTGCGGGTGGCTCAGCCACTTCCGCTAGCTCCTTGCCCTTCACTGCTCCTTCCAAAGGCTGACCTCTGTCCCCTTTGAAGGTTTTCGACTTAATGAAATCTTTCTCTTTACCTTTCGTTCCTTTCGGCCGTCCCGCTTGCTTTTTCTTCGACTTGCCGTCGCCCTTCACACCCAGCAGCGGGTGAACCTCTGCAGGAGGAAAATTAAACCCGTCAGTGACTGTCACTGAGCTCACCTGACACGGCAACACAGGCTCCCGGTCAACGAGAAAGGGGAAAGGATGGCATGGGGAAATGGTGGAGTCAGCATTTCTGCTCGATTCCTCCTGGCTTTGCTAATCCGGACACTTATAGACTGGTTTAAAAAATGTGGAAAGATATATCAAAACTGCTTCTTGTGTGAACGAAACTGTGTGCACAACAAAGATTTTCTGGTGGCAATCTTGGAAGCTTTTCCCCCCAGGGCAGAAATGACAATTACAAGGGAGGCACAAGTTCAAAATAAAGGGGGGGGGGGGAGAGGGTTCAGTGGAGATGTGCGGGGGAAGTTTTTTTTTTTTTACACAGAGGGTGGCGGGGGCCTGGAATGTGACCTTTGCGTAAGGTGGTATAAAAACAAATTCTAGCTCTGCTCAGTTTCGTTCAAGGTAATCGGTGCCATTAATATTCCCCAGTGGTTCAACAGCAGGGACTAACTCACCATATATAACTCTACAGCAACTGGGGCCACTGCTCACAAGTTATCAAGGACAGGCTGTGTTGTTAAAACATTGGTGATTTGGACAAAGTCCTATATGGATATGGTGCACCATACGCCCCTGAAGCAACGCTCACTGCGCCAAGCACACTTTACATCATAAGTTTAAGTAAAAATCTTAAAAGTTAAACAAATAAAGCTCTCACCTTGCTAAGGTAGTCAGTCAAAGGTATATTGTATTTATGTAGACAGTTTGAAGATCACCAAGGAGCAAAAAGCACGGCAACTAATAGAGGAGCGATTAAAATTGAGAGGATAAAGAGGTTAGAGTTAACAAAGTACAGATGGCACCAAGAATTGTGGTGCTGAAGTAGACTACAGAGATAGTGGGGGGAGCAAGGCCATGAAGGGCTTGAAAGCAAGGATAAGAATTTAAAACTGTGCCGCTGCTTAACCTGAGCCCTTTGAACTAAGGAAGCCTAACCATAAGATACAGGAGTAGAATTAGGCCATTCAGCCCATCGAGTCTGCTCTGCCGTTCAATCATGGCTGATATGATTCTCATCCCCATTCCCCTGTCTTCTCCCCATAATTCTTGATCCCTTGTTGATCAAGAACCTATCTCTGTCTCAAAGACACTCAATGACCCGGCCTCCACAGCCCTCTGTGCCAATTAGTTCCACAGATTCACCACCCTCTGGCTGAAGAAATTCCTCCTCATCTCAGTTTTAAAGGAGCGTCCCTTCACTCGGAGGTTGTGCCCTCGAGTTCCAGCCTCTCCCACTAGTGGAAACATCCTCTCCACGTCCACTCGATCTAGGCCTCTCAGTATTCTGAAAGTTTCAATTAGATCCCCCCTCATCCTTCTAAACTCCATCGAGTACAGACCCAGACTCCTCACCGCTCCCCACACGACAAACCCTTCATCCCTGGGATCATTCTTGTGAACCTCCTCTGGACCCTTTCCAAGGCCAGCACATCCTTCCTTAGATACGGGGCCCAAAACTGCTCACAATACTCCAAATGGGGTCTGACCAGAGCCTTATACAGCCTCAGGAGTACATCCCTGCTCTTGTATTCTAGCCCTCTAAAAATTTAGGTTAGAGAATACAGAGGCCATGAGTGAACGGAACTTAGTGTGAGTTAGAACATGGGCAGCAAAGTTTTGGATGTGTTCAGGTTTAGAGGGTGGATTGCAGGAGGCTCATCGGTGCACTGAAATAGTTGAGGGGTAACAAACAACTAGCATCAAAACCTCAGAACCCATGGGTGAGGGGGGGAAAATCGATTAAATTCAGCCAGCTTTCCACCTGTGATCACCAGCCAGCAACCCTTGCAGGAACTGCGCTCTACTTCAGCTGTGATGCCCTGCATTTTCAACCGAGCTGCCGTCACGCGCTCATTAAGATTTGCTACTCGCATGAGGTATCAGACCGTGACTGGTACTCCTGGAATCACTCCAGCAGGAGTCAGCGCCTTCAGAGAAGCAATCAAAATAAAACAGACTTGTATTTCCATGACGCCTTTTTGCACCCTGCAGACATCCCAATTAGCCCTCCTCATACCTAATGGAGGGCGTTAGCTATGAGGACAGGTTGGAGAAACTTGGTTTGTTCTCACTGGAACGACGGAGGTTGAGGGGCGACCTGATAGAAGTCTACAAGATAATGAGGGATAATGAGAGTGGATAGTCAGAAGCTTTTTCCCAGGGTGGAAGAGTCAATTACTAGGGGGCATAGGTTTAAGGTGCGAGGGGCAAGGTTTAAAGGAGATGTACGAGGCAGATTTTTTACACAGAGGGTAGTGGGTGCCTGGAACTCGCTGCCGGGAGAGGCAGTGGAAGCAGATACAATAGTGACTTTTAAGGGACGTCTTGACAAATCCATGAATAGGATGGGGATAGAGGGATACGGTACCCGGAAGGGTAGGGGGTTTTAGTTCAGTCGGGCAGCATAGTCGATGCAGGCTTGGAGGGCCGAAGGGCCTGTTCCTTTGCTATAATTTTCTTTGTTCCAAACTCAGCCAATGAATGACTTATGAAGTGTTGTCACCAAGAATGGGGTTGAGAAATTTGGAAAGCAGAGAGTTATCAATATAAAAAGAGCAAAAATGCTAGAGATAATTGGTCTAATGAGTAGCAGCTAAACCAGTTACCATCGCACGGTACTCCTTGTAGCTCAATGTTGGTCATCTTGGGTTTCTTCTTTGGAGGCTGCGATCCATCAGTGGACGCCTGCCGCTTCTTCTCTGGATTGTTCAGGTCATCAGTTCCGGAATTCTGCCAAAGCACAAGATGTCATGCAAAAGCCTTAAGACATGGAGTACAATTTTATTCACTCTGTAAGAACCATCCTGTGTACGTTTGGCTGACAAGTCTCGGGATCATGAAGTTAGTCCAGGACAGAAGCCCCATCAGGGTGAGCGATTACTCTGTGGTAGGACCAACCTACAATGTGGAGATGCCAGCACTGGACTGGGGTGGGCACAGTAAGAAGTCTCACAACACCAGGTTAATGTCCAACAGGTTTATTTGGTCTCACGATCTTTCGGAGCGTTGCTCCTTCATCAGGCGAGTGGCTTTCACGAGCTTTTGGAGCAGCGCTCAGAAAGCTCGCGATACCAAATAAACTGTTGGACTTTAACCTGGTGTTGTGAGATTTCTTACAGGACAAACCCAAGACTAGGATCAGCATCCACTGCCAATGTACCCCTCCCCTCACCCCATTTCTCTGATTGGAGTATTCCATTGATGCTTTTTTTCCCTAATTATGCCACAATGAGCTGTCTCACAATATTCCACCGCATTAAGATTTTAAGGAAAGGCCAACATTTATATAGTATCTTAAAGGCCCTCAAGATCTCCCGAAACCAGTGGAGTGCATTTGTGGAGTCTAGTCACTGATGCAATGTAGGAAATGTGGCAGTCAATCTGGGCACGTCAAGGTCTCAACAGCAATGTGATAATGGCCAGATCATCTGCTTCAGATGTAGGCTGCAAGATAAATATTCACCAGGGAGAAACACCCCTTCTTCAACTGATGACATGCATTCTTTTACATCTAACTAGGTGGCACGGTGGTTAGCACTGCTGCCTCACAGCTCCAGGGACCTGGGTTCAATTCCCGGCTTGGATCACTGTCTGTGTGGAGTCTGCACATTCTCCCCCGTGTCTGTGTGGGTTTCCTCCGGGTGCTCCAGTTTCCTCCCACAGACCAAAGGATGTGCGGGTTTGGTTGATTGGCCATGCTAAATTGCCCCTTAAAGTGGCAGGGTAAATATGTGGGGTTACAGGGATAGGGCTGGCTGGAATTGTGGTTGGTGGAGGTTCGATGGGCCGAATGGCTTTCTTCTGCACTATAGGGATTCCATGATTTTATCCTGCACTTTAATTGTATTTTCTGCAGTGACCTGATGCACAAGCAGCAGTTTTCATTTTGGAATGCTGAGTATCAGAATGATTAGACAAAATAAAAAGAACAAGGTCTATCCAGTTCACCTTCTACCATGCTTGGCAGTCAGGTGGAACGGTTGCTAAATGATAGCAATCAATAGAAACATAACATAGAAACATAGAAACCCTACAGTGCAGAAGGAGGCCATTCGGCCCATCGAGTCTGCACCGACCACAATCCCACCCAGGCCCTACCCCCACACATTTTACCCGCTAATCCCTCTAACCTACGCATCCCAGGACTCTAAGGGACCATTTTTAACCTGGCCAATCAACCTAACCCGCACATCTTTGGACTGTGGGAGGAAACCGGAGCACCCGGAGGAAACCCACGCAGACACGAGGAGAATGTGCAAACTCCACACAGACAGTGACCCGAGCCAGGAATCGAACCCGGGACCCTGGAGCTGTGAAGCAGCAGTGCTAACCACTGTGCTACCGTGCCGCCCCTATCTCGACCAATAAGCCTATAACACACCCCAGACATGAGGCAAGGAAAATTCCAGTGGCGACGAGTTTGGGACCCACAGACAAAACTCACCCACTCCTCCCAAGTTTGCTTCACTGGCTTGTCTGAAATTATTCAGAAACAGAACCCCAAAATATTAAGGGATAGCAGGATATGGACCAAGGGCAGACAGAAGGGGTTAGTTTAATTTGGCGTCATGTTCGGCACAACATCGTGGGCCGAAGGGCCTGTTCCTGCGCTGTACTGTTCTATGCATTATTAACCCAATACATCATTAACATCTTTAAACACTGGGCAAATATTGAAAAATCTACTGACATAATACCCCTCCCCCTGCAAATGGAGGGCTATATCTCAGGAAAATAAACATTCTTCTGATAATAAACATAGTTACATCATGACATAGAATCCAAATTAAATAATCTATTTCTGGAAAAGGGCATGCTGTCAAAGCTTTTCATCTTGCATTCATCAGGACAGACGCAAGAATGCCAAATTTCGAAGAGAACTACAATTTATATTGCATGAGAAAAGGGTGCCAAGTATAGACGACCATTCATGCAACCCCTTCCCACCATCACTGCTGAGTTACGATGTTATTCCCAAATCCCACCTGGACTGCTTCAGGGGGAGGTCCGTAAGGATTCTCTTCAGGATCCTCCACTTCTGGAGATATTGGGAGATACAGCAAGGCTTTGCAGTCTTCAAACTCTTCATCACTAAGGCAAAACAAAGAATGCAGCATATGAAATCACCGACATTGTCCCCAAGTTATTGGCTGCTCTATTCACAAGGAGAGAAAGCAACTCTCTCCCAGCTGGGCTTCCATAAGAAGTGTTACAGAGTCTCGCTTAAGGCAAATGGAAAGTGACCAAGGCTGTGCAGTTAATCAGAGAAACAGCCCATTCCAGTCTGAACTCATGATTCACTAACTGCAGGTTCCTTCTCTCGAGGAAGGTATATAGTTTTTTAAAAACTTCTTGAAGGTTTCAATTCTTGCTGAGGAAATATTCAATAAGCAACAGAAACCAACAAGCTAATAGACTATTAGACATAGAAGGCATGGCACCAATCCAGTACACAAACACACTCCAGTGCTGAGCTGGACACTTCCCAGCAGGAGCTGCTGGAAAACAAACTGGAGAACCCTGACCAGCTCGGAATCTAACCATCTCCCCTTGACATTACCATCACTGAATCCCCCACTATCAACAACCTGGCAGTTACCATTGACCAGAAATATAACTGGACCAACCATATGAATACTGTGGCTACAAGAGCAGGTCAGAGGCGAGGAGCCCTACAGCAAGTAACTCACCTCCTGACTCCCTAAAGCCTGTCCATCTACAAGACACAAGTCAGGAGTGTGATGGAATACTCCCCACTTGCCTGGACAAGTGCAGCTTCAGCGACACTCAGCACACCACCTAGGACAAGGTAGGCTGCTTGATTGACACCCCATCCACAAAGATTCACTCCACCACTGACGCTCAGTAGCAGCAGTGTGCACTGATACACTGCAGGAACTCACCAAGGATCCTCAGACAGTGCCTTCCAAACCCATGACCATTACCATCTCAATGGACAAGGGCAGCAGATACATGGGAACACCACTACTTGGCAGATCCCCTCCAAGCCACTCACCATCCTGACTAGGAAATGTATCACTGTTCCTTCACTGTTGCTGGGTCAAACTCATGGAACATCCTCCCTAATAGCACTGTGGGTGTACCTACACCACATTGAGTGCAGCGATGCACAAAGGTGGCTCACCACCTCCTTCTCAAGGGCAATTAGGAATGGGCACGCAATGCTGGCCTAGCCAGCAATGCCTAGAATGAATAAAAGAAAAACTATTTCACAAAATGGTGCATCCACATTTGCTAGCATGGTGCATAATCACAATGTGTATCTAAGAATACAACAGTGCATTAACGATAGAACAGTATTTCTACACTGGAGAAGCACTCACTTTCTTTACATGACGAGTGTTACTAACCACTGTAAACAGCCTGGAACTCTCAGACATATTGGGACGGTCTGCTTTAGTCCCTTTGCCTTAAAAAGAATATACTGGAGATAGTCCAAAGGAGATTCACCAGGCTAATTCCTGGGATGAGAGGGTTGTCCAATCAAGACAGACTAAATAGTCTGGGTCTGTATACCTTGCTGTTAGAAGAGTGAGGGGTGACCTTATTCAAACATAAAAGATCCTGAGGAGATTGACAGGGTAGGTGGTGAGATGTTTTCATTAGTGGGAGAGTCTCAAACAAGGGGACATGGCTACAAGATAAAGGACCGGTCATTTAAAACTGGGGCGCGTAGAAATATCTTCTCGCAGAGGGCAGTGAATCTCTGGAATTCTCTGCCCCAAAGGGTAGTGGAGGCATTAGAAGTATTTAAAGTGGAGGTGGATAAATATTTGATAGATCAAGGAGTAGAGGGCGATGGGGAAATGGCACAGAACAGGAGCTGAGGCCATGGTCAGCCATGATGGTATTGGATGGTGGGGCAGGCTTGAAGGGCCTGGTGGCCATTTCTTGTGTAAGGGTGGCACAGTGGTTAGCCCTGCTGCCTCACAGCGCCAGGGACACAGGTTCGATTCCCGGCTTGGGTCACTGTCTATGTGGAGTTTGCACATTCTCCCCGTGTTTGCGTGGGTTTCCTCCCACAGTCCAAGACACGTGCTGTGCTAAGTGGCCGTCCTTGTGACCATCACCACACAGGCTGCAGTGGTTGAAAACAGAGGCTCACCACAAACTTTCCAGGACGATTAGGAAGGGGCAGCGTAGCCAGTGCTGTAACGCACCAAGGAGAAATAAACTGAAAAAAAAACTATATTAAAATTGTCAGGAGGAAGAGGACAATTTGAAGCTGAAGCAAGGTTTCTGAAGCACTTCTGACAATGTACTCACTGTGCCAGCTCAGAGGAATTCCACAGCTTGGGTTCTAAGTTCATGCATTCCCCATTACACAGCTTATATTCCGTTAGAGTTTACCTACCTGCTACAGAAAGCAGCAATAGGGTCTACAGATGTGACATCAACCTCTTCATCCTCTGCCGCATCGCCACCTAAAAGTATTTCACACAGAAATAGGTCAAAGTTTAATAACAAAACTGGGATGTGCACTTTAGTATACAAATATATATGGGACGCGGCAGTGCAGGAAAGCACTTCATCGACAGCTCACCCTACTCAAAGAAGCAGAATCTTCACGGCCCAAAGCAGCACAATCCATCTTTTAAGGACTGGCAAAATATTAAAAACTTAAAATGGTCTTCTGTGAAATTTATTAAGAGCAATGCTTTGTCTTTGAAGAAAAATAAAAATTTCCCAGAGGAATCTATATTCCAATGGAGGTTAACTAGTCCATGCTGTTTTCTGGACACTTGTATGTCGTGATAATGACATCAGCAAATCCTTCACGTTTTTGAGAAGTTAGTGCATGCAAACCTGTAGACTCACATCAGACACTCAAAACTCTTCTTAAAACCACGTTGACAAGAAAAGCAAAGCTTTTGATAGGGAACCGAGTTAACATAAATCACTCAAATGGCAGGACTTGTATAATGTCCGACAGAACTGCTAAATAATAATAAATGCCTGAATAATGAGAAAAACATTATTTGATTCTTGTATGTAAAATAACATTGGAGTCACAGGTGAACCAATGAAGATTTCCCAGTTTGGCTAGTAGGGGGACTCCATGGAAAAGCAGGCAGCACATCTAAAGCACACTAAGATTTAGAATAATTTAAACGTGGTATTGTGAAGTGCTGTGCTACTAGTTCCTTACTGTATCCTTTCATTTAAATTGGGCGGCACGGTGGCACAGTGGTTAGCACTGCTGCCTCACAGCGCCAGGGACCCGGGTTCAATTCCCGGCTTGGGTCACTGTCTGTGTGGAGTCTGCACGTTCTCCCCGTGTCTGCGTGGGTTTCCTCCTGATGCTCCAGTTTCCTCCCACACTCTTAAAGATGTGCTGGTTAGGTGCATTGACACGAACAGGTGCCGGAGTGTGGTGACTAGGGGAATTTCACAGTAACTTCTTTGCAACGTTAATGTAAGCCTTACTTGTGACTAATAAATAAACTTTACTTTAAATTAATTTCTTTTAAAAATCGTGATTATTATATTCACTTCGAAAAACAAATGATTTTCATTGTGGGATCGTTCCAAAACGTTCCCTTCTCCCATTCTAACTATTTTCACTAGTCCCAGTGCAAGGCAGAGGTTAGTCCTATAGACAGCTCCCAACCACCTTAATCAATCCAGAATTAGTCTGCCAGCAGAAACGAACCTCAGCTGGAAGGAAAGAATCTTTCTCTTCCCCAACCCATTCTACCTATTTCAACTAAAACTTTTTTTAAAAATTCATTGATGGGATATGGGCATCGCTGGCTGCCCAGCATTTATTACCCATCCCTAGGTTGCCCAAAGGCTGGCACTGCAAGAATGCCCATGCCCAGGGGACACCACTCCCTCCCCCCCCCCCTACCCGACCCCCTGGGGGGAGGACCCGATTGTCTCCCCCCCCCTTCACTCCAGCGGGGTCAGGCCGCTAATGGGGAGCTAATGTAATCTCCGCTGGAGTGAAATGCTCTGGCGGGGAGGAGAGGCTAGGGGCCTATGAGATCCCTATGAGGGGAGCCTACTCCCAGTTTAGATACCGCATTTGATTTGATTTATTATTGTCACATGTTCATAGAGAAGGAAAGGAGAGAGTGCAGAATGTAGTGTTACATCCCCTACTTCCTCTCATGACGCTACATTATATTTCTCTTACCCCAGCCTTGGCTCAGTTTCAGCTCTCTCACCTCTGAATCAGAAAGTTGTGGGTTCAGGTCCCACTCCAGGAAATTGAGCGCATAATCCAGACTGACAGGTTAGTAGAATGCTAAAGGAGTGCTGCCCTATCGGAGGTGCCATCTTTTGAGAGAGACATTGGGGGGGCGATTCTCCCACCCTGCCGCGCTAATTTTCTAGTGCAGCGGTAGGATGGGGGGTAGAATCTCATGGCCGGAGATGCGTGGGATTCACACATGCGTTCCCGTCACGTCCGCATCTCCTAGCTCCTGATTTCCGGCACCATCAGGCAGGAAGACCAAGTAAGTAATTTAAATCTTATTGTAATGTAATTAGCAGGCGGGGGATTGAATTCGCCAGGCCCCTAGCCTCTCCTCACCGCCAGAGTATTTCACTCCAGCGGAGATTACATTAGCTCCCCACCAGCAGCCTGACCCCGCTGGAGAGAAGGGGGGGACAATCGGGCCCGCCCCGCAGGGGGCCAGGTGTGAGGGGAGGGGAGTGGTGCCCCCGGGCATGGGCAGCCTTGCAGTGCCAGCCTGAGCCCCCTGGCACTGCCCAAGGGGCAAGTGCCCATGCCCGGGGGCAGTTTGGCACTGCCCATCAGGCACGGGGCATTGCCAAGAAGGCAGGGCCTAGGGGGCGATCGGTCAGGGTGCCGGGGGGGGGGGGGTTCAGTTGCCACTCTGCATTGGGATCAGCCGGGGCCAGGAGGGAGGCCAGCGATCGGGACGGGTTGGGGGTGGAATGAGGAGGTTTCAGCGTCCCGGCCTTGAATAGGCCCCACCCCCTGAAATTTAACGATATTCGCGCTGGTGACCTCTGCATTCCAGAGTGTGGGAGATTCTTGGGAGTTCACAGCGTGAATTACTCCAGTTTGCCCACGAATTCAAAACTTAGAATTTATTTGGGAGAATTCCGGCCGTTAAGTGGAGGCCCTGTCTTCTCTCTCAGGTGGAGGCAAAAGAACCCAATATCATCTGATGAACAGGAAAGTTGGACTAATATTTATTCCTCCGCAACATCACTAAAACACATGGTCTGTTTATTATCCGACAGCACTTTGTGGGATTTTGCTGTGCATAAATTAGGCGCCAAATTTCCTACATTACAATGCAGTGACTACACTTCAACGGTATTCTGCTTTTTGTAAAGAGCTTTGGGACATCCAGGCACCATATAATTGGAAGTCTATCTTTTAGTGTTTCTAGACTATCTCATCACACTTCATGTTACTTCATGAGCAACTTCTTCAAGAACAGCATTAGCAATAATCTGGAAGCAGATACTCCAGGTTGCAGCGGTAAAGCAGATGTTAGGGGAATGAATAGACTTAGTAAAAGTCACCCTGACTTCAACTAAGAGCAGATGTTAGTCAAATGCTTATATGCCAGTGAATTTTACACATCCGAAGGCAATGGTTCCCAAACTTTTTTCACTGGGCCGCACTTTCGGAATAAAAATTTGCTCGCGCCACACCGAATTTTTTATTGATAAGAAATACATTCAAAAACAAAAAAAAAACAACTCCTAGCAGTGCTTGATTCATAACATAGAACACAACTATTTTATAATATGATCATGGGACATCCAGAAAGTATAAAACAATCACTTTGGAGAAATATCTAAACCATGTTTAAATGTTTCTTTGATTGTCCTTGAATCTTCCCGCCACACTTGCCATCCTCTCTCGCCGCACCAGTGTGGCGCGCCGCACCCTTTGGGAACCACTGTCCTAAGGATTTGAATTAGCAAGACCTTGGTTGTTTACTGCTAAGACAGACATCGAATCAGACCAGATTAAGTGCAGCCTCTCGGAAGATAGGAAAAGACAGATAATCTCTCATTAGGAAGAGATAAAATCTGCTTCGGGTGAAAGGTTGAATATGTAAACAAGATTGGAATTTAAACAATGTTCTACGTACATGACCGGTGTATGAATATAGTGGAAATCTGTGATTTGGTAGAGTGCTACATCAGAGGAGAGTGCTGTTGCAGGGGTCTGTCTGAGATAGTGCTCCCTTTGCAGAGTGCTGTATTAGAGGACAGTGCTGTTTCCACAACACAGTAAGAAGTCTCACACCAGGGTTAAAGTCCAACAGGTTTATTTGGAATCACGAGCTTTCGGAGCGCTGCTCCTTCCTCAGGTGAGTGGCTCAGCCACTCACCTGAGGAAGGAGCAGCGCTCCGAAAGCTCGTGATTCCAAATAAACCTGTTGGACTTTAACCCTGGTGTTGTGAGGCTTCTTACTGTGCCCACTCCAGTCCAACACCAGCATCTCCACCTTATGACATCCACAACACAGGCACATGGCATTAACACGACCATCTCCCAGCTGAGCTTACAGTGCACTCAGCAGTACGTAGCCACCACAACTAAAACAGGACAGACGTGTCTTACCGGTCTGTTCTGGCTCGCTCTTATCTTCATCTTCAATATCAAACTCCGATTCTCTCTCTTCATATTCAACGTTTTCATCCAACTCTTTGAAGTCTGGGGCAAATGCACTCCAGTTTTCCTGAGGGAGAAGCAATGACCGCCTTAGTCAAACCGTCTACACCAGGAGAACCAACCGCCACAAATCTGAAACGGAATTAAAGGCTTCTGGGAGGCGAAAGGGAAGAATTTAGGAAACAATGGGCGGGTGGGCTGAGAGGGAAGGAGGGGAAAGAGAAGGAACCATTTGCTCCACAGCTGGTCAGGCCAGTCTTGCATTGTGGGATAGTTTATTAAAAATTCTTTCATGGGATGTGAGTGTCGCTGGCTGGACCAGCATACCTTGTCCATCCCTAACTATCCTTGAACTAAGTGGCTTGCTAAGCGCCCATTTCAGAGGGCATTTTAAGACCCACATTTGTGGGTCTGAAATTACATGTAGGCCAGGCCAGGTAAGGAGGCAGGGGGCAGCACGGTGGCACAGTGGTTTGCACTGCTGCCTCACAGCACCAGGGACCTGGGTTCGATTCCCGGCTCGGGTCACCGTCTGTGCGGAGTTTGCACATTCTCCCCGTGCCTGTGTGGGTTTCCTCCGGGTGCCCCAGTTTCCTCCCACACTCCAATGACGTGCTGGTTAGGTGCATTGGCCGTGCTAAATTCTCCCTCAGTGTACCCGAACAGGCGCCGGAGTGTGGCGACTTGGGGATTTTCACAGTAACTTCATTACAGTGTTAATGTAAGCCTACTTGTGATTAATGAATAAACTTTAACTTTTATTTCCTTCCCTCAAGGACATGAGCGAACCAGATGGGTTTTTGTTTTAAAACAACAATGGTTTCATGGTCATCAGTAGACTTTTTAATTCCAGATTTTTATTGAATTCAAATCTCTCTTCCTCACCACCCACTGATCATCCCGCTTTTTAAACTTCAGCTGGGGCCAATGAATACAGGGGTTCCCGACAAGGGGAGCCTATTATCAATTTATAGCTATTCCATCACGCATTTCCTTTCCTCAGCTCCCAATCTCAGTCAGGACTGACTTGGGTGACAGTGAACTGATAGGAAGGCCAATGAGTTATAAATAACTCAACCGTAAAATCGACCTTTGATGTTGTCAGGCTGGAAAAGAATAAAACAAGAGACAGAGGACGTATCATAGAATCCCTACACTGCAGAAGAGGCCATTCGGCCCATCAAGTCTGCACCAACTCTCTGACAGAGTATTTTACCCAGGACTTCTCCCCGCCCCCTCCCTATCCCTGTAATCCCACACATTTATCATGGATAATCCCAGCCAACCTACACATCTTGAGACACTAAGGGGCAATTTAGCACGGCCAATCCACCTAACCAGCACATCTTTGGATTGTGGGAGGAAACCGGAGCACCTGGAGGAAACCCACGCAGACACGGGAAGAGCATGCATACTCCACACAGACAGTCACCCGGGGCCGGAATTGAACCCGGGACCCTGGAGATGTGAGGCAGCAGTGCTAATCACTGTGCCACCCTGCCGTCCATGTCCAGCAAATGTTCAGCTTTTAGACACTCCATACTCATCTGGACTTGGCTGCCGCCTGTTACTTGATTACTTTCCAAGCCAATCGGCCAAGCGGTCGGGTGGAGAAACACATATTAAATATATATTTTAATACGTTAACATACAAATAAATTGTACAACTGCTTTTTCCACCGGCTGTCTGTTGAAAACTCTAGTTCATGTTGGAGTTCTGGAGCTGAGAGACACCCTCTCCACAATGACCATATCACACATGGGAATCGAGACACCAAGTGTGGCCTAGACAGGTACCATTCACCCTTCACCTAATGCACGCACGCCTTCCAGCATGGGCCACTATCAGCAATGAGGATTCTGGTGTGGGTATCTATCATGTGACAGTACTCGGTCTGACGGATCGCCCCACAGATCCCAGCTCCAAGAAGCTAAATTCAGCCCCGGCACTTACCACTTGATTCTGAGCCCAAATGGACACGACCCCACTCGATATCGAGGCTATTATCGGTCGAACCGGGTGCCACTAAAGAGAAATTTTACAGGCAAAGGAAAATAAGTTAGTTAACCTTTATCTTAATTGCAAACATGTCTGAGTTTTAGTGAAATAAGGACTTTTGTCAAAAATGAATGAAGAGTCGAATATTCAATGGGAAGCTGTAATTTTACACATGTTTACAGTACAGACTGCCTGCCACTGTTGAAACATAAAATTGGGAACCTGACAGGAGCAAATGATCACTGGCCAAAGCATTGAAATTATAGGAAGTTCCCTCGGCTCAGAAGCAACACATCTCTTATACTACCTTCCACAACCGAAGTTAGCACCTCTGAACGGTCACAACATGCAGTTAACCAACACAGAAACATTTAGCTTCATTCCCACTAAACCAACAGGGTGGGAGGAAACTGGGCAGGAACATAATTTGATTTGATTTATTATTGTCACATGTATTAACATAGTGAAAAGTATTGTTTCTTGCGCGCTGTACAGACAAAGCATACCGTTCATAGAGAAGGAAAGGAGAGAGTGCAGAATGTAGTGTTACAGTCACAGCTAGGGTGTAGAGAAAGATCAACTTAATGCAAGGTAGGTCCATTGAAAAGTCTGACGACAGCAGGGAAGAAGCTGTTCTTGAGTCGGTTGGTACGTGACTTCAGACTTTTGTATCTTTTCCTAACAGAAGGTGGTGGAAGAGAGAATGCCCAGGGTGCGTGGGGTAACCTTAGCACAGGCCAGTTAGAACAGAATCATAGAATCCATACAGTGCAGGAGGAGGCCATTCGACCCATTGTGTTGCAACGACCACAATCCCACCCAAGCCCCATCCCCGTAACCTCATTTATTTACCCTGCAGTGGAGGAGGCGGCCATTTGGCCCATCAAATCTGCACTGACCACAATCCCATCCAGGCCCTATCCCCATAACCCCATGCATTTATCCTAGCGAGTCCCCCTGACAGTAAGGGGCAATTTAGCACGGCCAATCCACCCAACCCACACATCTTTGGACTGTGGGAGGAAACCGAAGCACCGGAGGAAACCCACGCAGACACGGGGAGAACGTGCAAACTCCACACAGACAGTGACCCAAGCCAGGACATCGAACCCCGGGTCCCTGGCGCTGTGAGACAGCGGTGCTCACCACTGTGCCACCCGTGCTGCGTCTCAATTTGACTGCAAGCGCCAGTGAATACCCAAATTCTTCCACAGGAAATGGCCACAATCCTCAGACTAAAATGTGGAGTCTGTAAATCAAGTCAAGTTGGAAAAAGATTTGAGACAATTTCTGGACAGTCGTCAGATTCAGTGATTCGGCTGGGCAGTAAGAATTGAGATGGATGATTATAAACGACCAACTGATTGGCAGAGCAGCGGCTAATCTTGCACCGATTTTATTTGCCCTTCAATGTGGGAGAGCCCATAGAACCACAACTCAAATCAGAAGAACTCAGTCATTTTGAGTGTGGCTGTGATCAAGAACGCACCAAAACTAATTAGCCACCAATCGTCACTTACCGCTACATCCAGCAGCAGCTCTCCCCGGGTGCCGTGTAGAATCTTCACCAGGTTCCCTATGCTCTTCTCCCAGATGTAAAGTGCGTGCTGACGTGCCGAGCCAGCACAGATATACTCCCCATCACCGGAAAAACAGCATTTCTTCCAGGGAGTCCTGAGATTGAGATAAACCACCAGGTCATATATATATTAAAAAAACATAACCTGCACAGAATCTCTTCACATCTCATTCTGGTGTTAAAGGTAAATGATACATCGACGCTCACCGTACTAATGACTTGTGATTTCTATAAACAGAAAGATTCGACTAATTGAATGAAAACAGGAGATCTCAACGTTTTTCCATGATTAACATAAGCAAAAAGGATCAATTTTGAAAGAGTCATAGAGGTTTACAGCATGGAAACAGGCCCTTCGGCCCAACTTGTCCATGCCGCCCTTTTTTTTTTAGAACCCCTAAGCTAATCCCAATTGCCTGCATTTGGCCCATATCCCTCCATACCCATCGTACCCATGTAACTATCTAAATGCTTTTTAAAAGACAAAATTGTACCCGCCTCCACTACTGCCTCTGACAGCTTGTTCCAGACACTCACCAAGGTGCCACATCTGACAATAATTCATCAATGGAAAGCCATTAGATAAAAACAAGAATTCTGTCATCTTTCATTAATTTGATGAAGAATTAATTCAATCAAACAAAGATCTGACACTCTGGGAGTCGACTCAGTCTCCTCAACATTAACAATTTTCGTATGAAAATGGTTAAGGCCCATAGCAACACACTGCTGTATTTGTACCTGCTGTACACATCTGTACCTGCTGTACACATCTGTACCTGCTGTACACATCTGTACCTGCTGTATACATAGTTACGCTATCGTTAACCAACTGATAGCGCATCTCCAGTTGTTTAATTAAGTACCTACCTGTTCACCAAGTCCTGCAGCTTCTGCATAGGCTCAGGCTCCCCGTCGCGCCCGCATGTCAAAATCTCCCGGCCGTCGTACACTCGAATGATTCTATCTGCTGTGTTTATGAGGAAACAGCTACCGAGATAAAGGCCATAGTTTAGAGAAGGCAGATAACATCAGTGCGTTGAGGCAGAGAGAAGCTGAATCAATGGCTCTCACCCAGCATGGAAATAAAACGCAGTGAGATCTATCTAATGACCGCAACGAAACATCAAAAATCAAATTGAACCGAGGACGACACAAGTGCTCGAGGATGAAGGTTCTCACTTGTCTCACTCGGCTTTAAGTCAGGAGAGAAAAGAGAGAAATTATTAAACGGGTTAAACTGAATATTTTGTGGGGACAGGGCAGGGGTAAATGTTAGATTAATTTCACAGCGTTCAGTAATCCAGATTGAAATATGTTTTCCAAACTTCAATACAAAATAAATAATCTTTATCTCTTGCATTTCCTTTTTTAAGACGCACACAAACATTTGGAAAGGAAGGCAAGAATAATGCCTTTGGTGTAGAAGTCAAAGAACTGCATGGATTACTTACCCTTTTTTTATGCAGTATGGTCGAATATCAATGATTTCCAAATGTCCATAACGAAGATATTGCACCCTCTATCTGAGTCCATCAGGACTACATCTCTACTTCCCACACCAACTAACCATGTCACATTTTGGGAGAGGAGGTTTCTAGTGCGTCACCAGCCACGTTCTGTTGCTGTCTCATCTCCTTCTCGCCCAAGTCATTTAGCATCAGATTCGTACAGCCAGCATGGTTAGTCTGGGACGGCTAAATCCCAGGCTCCAGGGATGTGTGACAATCTAATATACCAAGTGCCCTGCAGCACATTCAACATCTATCCTGCTTCTCGAGTGAAAAAGGACTGATCCCCTCTCAGCATAAGAAGGGGTGGTACATTGTTCTACCGTTTAATTACATGAACTGGTATAATGCAACGCAGTTCCCCCAGTGGTTAAGGCAGAGTATAGCTGAGCTTAAATAAAAATAGAAAAGTGCCGGAAATTCTCAGCAAGTCAGGCTGCATCATCAGGTGAAATATCATCCACCCGAAATGTTAACTGTTTCTGTCTCCACAGATGTCGCCAGTGCTGAGTATTCCTAGAATTTCCTGCAAGAATTTAACTGCACCTCCCCCCTCCACCTGCCGACACATCGTTCAAGCTCACACAAAAAAAAACAACCATTGGAAAACGTGCCAGTGTGTTCCCAGCACTGACAAACCTATGTTCATAGAATCATAGAAACCCTACAGTGCAGGAAGAGGCCTTTTGGCCCATCGAGTCTGCACCGACCACCATCCAGGCCCTACCCCCATATCTCTACATATTTACCCGCTATTCCCTCTAACCTACGCATCTCTGGACACTAAAGGGCAATTTTAGCACGGCCAATCAAACTAACCCGCACATTTTTGGACTGTGGGAGGAAACCGGAGCACCCGGAGGAAACCCACGCAGATACGGGGAGAATGTGCAAACTCCACACAGACAGTGACCCAAGCTGGGAATCGAACCCAGGTCCCTGGAGCTGTGAAGCAGCGGCGCTAACCACTGTGCTACCGTGCCACGTACCGTGTTCAAGCAAGGAAACAATTCACTGAGGGGATATGAGGAGAGGGAGCTGGCACTAAAGTTAAAGTTTATTTATTTGTCACAAGTAGGCTTATATTAACACCACAATGAAGTTACTGTGAAAATCCCTCAGCCACCACACTCTGGCGCGAGTTCGGGGTACACTGAGGGAGAATTCAACATGGCCGATCCACCTAACCTGCACGTCTTTGGGCTGTGGGAGGAAACCAGAGCACCCGGAGGAAACCCACGCAGACACGGGGAGAACGTGCTGACACTGCACAGTGACCCAAGCCGGGATTTTTCGCTGTGAGGCAGCAGTGCTGACCACTGTGCCACCGTGGAGGGGGACACAAAAGTACAAACCTGCGAATTCTGCAAAGCAATACACACGGAGTTTACATGGTGCAACACCTCTCCAGACCTGTCATTCTGATCACTGGCCAGTCATTCAATAAATACACTGAGGTGTTGGTACCAGGTCCACGTAGACATGCGCCATTGATTGAAAATAAAGCCCATTCTAAAACTTCTTGCGAAATCTGAAAAACAGTAAATGCCTCACCTTCCTTTCCTCGCGAATTCGATAGATTTAATAGCGGTGGTGTTACTGGTGCCTGTCGTGACTCGGAATGAAGCTACCAGCTCCTGTGTATCCGTCTTTAGAACCAAGATCTGAAAATGCAAGTATGTTTCAGCATCACCAACAGATGTAGAACAATTGAGTAACAACACAGGAGCCAGAGTGGGGACAAAGTTCCTCTAAATGCAGCATCACAGATATCTCTGCTCATTTTACACCAATCACACAAATTTAGTATAGAGTCAGAGAGGTTTACAGCACGGAAACAGGCCCTTCGGCCCAACTTGTCCATGCCGCCCTTCTTTTTTAAACCCCTAAGCTAATCCCAATTGCCCGCATTTGGCCCATATCCCTCTATACCCATCGTACCCATGTAACTGTCTAAATGCTTTTTAAAAGATAAAATTGTACCCACCTCTACTACTACCTCTGGCAGCTTGTTCCAGACACTCACCACCCTGAGAGAGAAAAAATTGCCCCTCTGGACACTTTTGTATCTCTCCCCTCTCAACTTAAACATGTGCCCTCTAATTTTAGACTCCTCTACCTTTGGGGAAAAGATGTTGACTATCTCGCTGATCTGTGCCCCTCATTATTTTATAGACCTCTATAAGATCACCCCTCAGCCTCCTACGCTCCAGAGAAAAAAGTCCCAGTCTATCCAGTCTCTCCTTATAACTTAAACTATCAAGTCCCGGTAACATCCTAGTACATCTGTTCTGCACTCTTTCTAGTTTAGTAATATCCAGTGTGCAGATACAACAAGTGATTTGAAATGGAATGCTGGCATTTGTTGCAAGAGGAACGGCATATAAAAGTAGGGAAGTTTTACTACAGCTGTACAAGACATTGATGACAGCACATCTGGAGTGGTGGGTGCAGTTTTGGTCTCCGTATTTAAAAGACTTCCTTTAGAAGGAGTTCAGAGAAGGCTCACTGAATGCATTCCAGAGATGAAGAGCTTGTCTTATGAAGAAAAGTAGAACGGGTTCAGCCTACGCCCACTGAGGGTTTAGAAGCACGAAAGATGATCTTATTGAAACATACAAGATCCTGAGGAGATTCGACAGATGAATACCCAGAGAGGATGTTTACTTTTGTACGAGAGATTAAAACTAGAGGACCTAGTCTAAAAATAAGATGTCTACCCTTTTAAGTTAGAGATGGGGAGAAGTGTTTTCTCCCAAAGGGTTGTTGCTATGTAGAGGCTGGATCTTTGCATTTACATGCAACACCAGGCACGTGAGCTCTCTGTAAAAGGCAAAAAACGTGACAGCCCTGTTCTGACAAAAGGTCTGAACTCAAACCGTCAGAGCTTTACTCTTCTGGGGGAAGACAACATGCCCATCCTCAATAACAGCAACTAGACTCAACATCTATGGGCTATCATAGAATCCTACAGTGCAGAAGAAGGCCATTCAGCCCATCGAGTCCGCACCGACCACAATCCCACCCACGCCCTAACCCCATACATTTACCCTCGCTAGTCCCCCTGACACTAAGGGGCAATTTAGCATGGCCAACCCACATGTCTTTGGAGTGTGGGAGGGAAACCGGAGCACCCGGAGGAAACCCACGCAGACACGAGGAGAACGTGCAAACTCCACATAGAGACGATCCAAACCAGGAATTGAACCTGGGTCTCTGGCGCTGTGAGACAGCAGTGCTAACCACTGTGCCACCCGTGCCAGTACGGAAATAAATTTGACAAAAACTATCCAGGATTTCCAATCCTGACCATCTCTGGCACTTTCTAGGAAATGCCCAAGAACAGGGGCACGGTCAAGCCTTCTGTGTCTCTCTTTCTCTCCCTCTTCCCTCGCCAGTGTTGGTTAACAGTCTTGGATAACCCTCTGACTTCACTGATGGAGGATGCCACTGGGACACGTCATTGGAGAACTTCTGGTGTCTGTGGAACTACACCATAGCCACAAGGGGGAAGGAAAAGAGCTGACAATGAGGGAGGCAGAAGAGTTGGATTGGATTGCATCAAAATCTCTTTCCTTAATGGCAGGAAGATCACTGTATACCAATAGATACGGCCAGTGGTGACAGAACATTGGACCTTTAGGACTTTAGTTTCTATGTTTTAGAAAAGGAAATTGAAGAAAGAGAAAAAGAAACCTTTAAAAATGTGTTTATTTAAAGATTAATGTTAGGGACAATTAACTTTTCCTTTACAAGTATATTGAGAATCGACGTATCTAATCTGCCATTGATAAAACTAGGTAAATGAAGCAAAAGAGAAAACAAGTTCTCCTGTGATACTCACCTTTCCTTTGGCATTCCCTGTGTAAATATACTCTCCGCGCCGGTCAAAAGATGCCACAACGTTAAGATCTGAATCATCATCTACAGGTAGAACTACGTGCTTAGAGTCAGAGAGCGTTAACAACACCGGAGCACATTTCATCGGGCAGACAAGGACCCTGTTCCTGTTGATTAGGTGGAAATACAAATCAGAAACAAATACATTTATTATTACTTATTAGTGTCACAAGTAGGCTTACATTAACACTTCAAAGAAGTTACAGCTTCTTGCTTCTATTTCAGATTTTCAGCATTCGCAACGATTAGGTTTGGCTTCTGTGAGAATCCCCTAGTCGCCACACTCCGGTGCCTGTTCGGGTACACTTAGGGAGAATTTAGCATGGCCAATCCACCTAACCAGCACGTCGTTTGGACTGTGAGCGGAAACCGGAGCACCCGGAGGAAACCCACGCAGACACGGGGAGAGCGTGCAGGCTCCACACAGACAGTGACCCGAGCCGGGAATCGAATCTGAGTCCCAGGCGCTGTGAGGCAGCAGTGCTAACCACTGCGCCACCCCATCATCAAATACATCACCTAAAGGCAAGCCCGTCATTATCAAACAGAGCTAACCTATGATTAGCCCTCAGAAGCCAAGTAGGAGATACCGAACACACAAAGTTATTAATGGCAATGTCATTTGTATTCATATCAGTGATGTAGGGACGATTATAAACTACTCATTCCAGAAGACCAGTTTATTGTAGATCATAAATACTACTCCCATTTTATTAGACAACAGGTGCCAACAATAATTCTGCTGTTATTTATACCTCCTCTGGACCCATCTTTTGTTTCTTTATTTATCCCATTACATCGCCGTTTCGCCTTGCAACATCATCTCATTTGCTGCTAACCTGCACCCAGTCACAGACCTTTCTTCTTGTTCTTTCCTCTGCTCCTTCGAGCCCTGCCTCTGGACTTGGCAACAAACAGTTAAATCTTTTCTACTTCTGACGAAAGGTCATGGGAACAGAGTTAAGGTTTCAGGTCTGCCGTCACAGATGCTGCCTGACCTGCTGAGTACTCATGATGTGGGGATGCCGGCGTTGGACTGGGGTAAACACAGTAAGAAGTCTAACACCACCTGGTTAAAGTCCAACAGGTATATTTGGTAGCAAAAGCCACTCGCTTTCGGAACAGGCTGTTCCTTCATCAGGTGGGTGGGAGTTCAGAACTCCCACCCACCTGACGAAGGAACAGCCTGTTCCAAAAGCTAGTGGCTTTTGCTACCAAATAAACCTGCTGAGTACTCCCAGCAACTTCTGGCTTCTATTTCAGATTTTATCCATTTGCAGAGATTAGGGTTTGGCTTCTGTGGCTCCCGGCACAGAGTTTCTGATGATGGCGAGGCAGCTGAACGGAGACTAAGCAGGTCCCCTCGGGGTGGCAGCAACAACAGTGCAGCAACGGCGGAGGTTCCCACCGACTGTCATTCACGAAGGAATAGCGTTCACCAGAATCAGGCAGTAAGCTTCTCTTGTATACTGGGACATGAGAAAGGAAGGCCTTGCCCTAAAGCTCTGTATAATTTGTGTCACGTCTGGACAATGGCAGACTTTCTGATGCTCACTCAGAAGCCAAAGGACGTTACCAAAAGAGAAAACGCTGGAAAATCTCAGCAGGTCTGGCAGCATCTGTAAGGAGAGAAAAGAGCTGACGTTTCGAGTCTGGATGACCCTTTGTCAGCTTTGAAACATCTGGCTTTGACAAAGGGTCATCCAGACTCGAAACGTCAGCTCTTTTCTCTCCTTACAGATGCTGCCAGACCTGCTGAGATTTTCCAGCGTTTTCTCTTTTGGTTTCAGGTTCCAGCATCCGCAGTAATGTTCTTTTATAAAGGATGAAAAGCTGCCTCACAATCGACAACAACAGAGCGACTCAGCCCCAAGACCGCACTAGTAATATTAAAGGGACATTTCCCACCACTGCTACCTGCAGCTTAATTTAAATGCGAATCAATGTCCCACTGGTCCCACACCCACCCAAAACTGGACTGATTGTCCAACCTCACGTCACGTAGGAAATTTGGAGAAGAATATAAACAGGAAAATTAGAAAGACATTTCACCCATCTTCCTTTCATAGTTCCAAGGAAGTTCTTTAGGTCAAAGATTTGAAACTTTCCATGCAAGTTTTCATTGTAAATCCACACAAACCATTGGGTTACTTACTGATCTCTGGGATGGAACTGCACTTTGAGAACTGGCGAGGGAAAGCGGAACCTCTGGTCACAGTCTCCGGACAGAACATCCCACAGTGACACAATGTTATCAGTCGAAGCACTGACGAGTTTATGCCCATCTCGACTCCAACTGTAAAACACACAAGAACAATAATGCCAAAAGATGTGCAGGTTAGTTGGATTGGTCATAGTAAACTGCCCTTAGTGTCCCAGGATGTGTAGGTTAGGTTGATTAGCCATGGTTAATGTGCGGGGTTATGGAGCTGGGGTGGGCCAAGGGTAAGATGCTCTGGTTAAGAGAGTCGGTGCAGACTCGATAGACTGCACTGTGGGGAGTCTATATTATTTAAAATTTATTCTTTCAAGGGATTATGGCCGCCGCTGGCTGGGCCAGCATTTGTTGCCCATCCCCGAGTGCCCTTGGGAAGGTGGTGATGAGCTGCCTCTTGAACGGCTGCAGTCCCCGAGGTGTCGGTACACCCATAGAGCTGCTAGCAGGGGAGTTCCAGGATTCTGACCCAATAACAGTGGGACAACAGCAATATAGTTTCATAAGAAATAGGAGCAGGAGTAGGCCATCTAGCCCCTTGAGCCTGCCCCACCATTCAATAAGATCATGGCTGATCTGAAGTGAATCAGTTCCACTTACCCGCCTGCTCCCCATAACCCTTAATTCCCTTACCGATCAGGAATCCATCTATCTGTGACTTAAACATATTCAACGAGGTAGCCTCCACCACTTCAGTGGGCAGAGAATTCCAGAGATTCACCATCCTCTGAGAGAAGTTCCTCCTCAACTCTGTCCTAAACTGACCCCCCTTTATTTTGAGGCTGTGCCCTCTAGTTCTGGTTTCCTTTCTAAGTGGAAAGAATCTCTCCACTTCTACCCTATCCACCCCCTTCATTATCTTATATGCCTCTATAAGATCACCCCTCAGCCTTCTAAACTCCAACGAGTACAAACCTAATCTGCTCAATCTCTCCTCATAATCTACACCCCTCATCTCTGGTATCAACCTGGTGAACCTTCTCTGCACTCCCTCCAAGGCCAATATATCCTTTCGCAAGTAAGGGGACCAAAACTGCACACAGTATTCCAGCTGCGGCCTCACCAATGCCTTGTACAGATGCAGCAAGACTTCTCTGCTTTTATATTCTATCCCCCTCGCAATAAATGCCAACATCCCATTTGCCTTCTTGATCACCTGTTGCACCTGCAGACTGAGTTTTTGCGATTCATGCACAAGGACCCCCAGGTCCCTTTGCACAGTAGCATGTTGTAATTTTTTTTCATTTAAATAATAATCCAATTTGCTATTATTTCTTCCAAAGTGAATAACCTCGCATTCAAGTCAGGACAGTGTGTGCCTTGGAGGGGGGCTTTAAAAATTGTGTAAAACGATCGCAGAGATAACATACCAGCATTTTGTAAGATGTGCACTTTTTCCTTTATAATTTTAATGCCATTAAATCCTCATGAATTGTAGTCACAATGTGGGATACTGAGACACTTGCACAAATCTATTGAAATCAACTGCCTATCACCTAAAGGGGAACGATCAAAATGAGGGCTTTTGGTTTAATGAATGGAACCACATGCAATGTTGCCCATAACTTGAGAAATGGACACAATGAGAAACAACTTTAGAATTGGGGCAGCACGGTGGCACAATGGTTAGCACTGCTGCCTCACAGTGCCAGGGACCCGGGTTCGATTCCCGGCCTTGGGTGACTGTGTGGAGTTTGCACATTCTCCCCGTGTCTGCGTGGGTTTCCTCCCACACCACAAAGGCGTGTGGATTAGGTTGACTGGCCGTGGAAAATTATCCCTTAGTGTCAGGGGCACTAGCAGGGTAGATATGTGGGGTTACAGGGATAAGGCCTGGGATTGTGGTCTGCCCAGGCGTGATGGGCCAAATGGCCTCCTTCTGCACTGTAGGAATTCTGTGACTCGAAATGAATCAACAAAAGACATAGAACATAGAACAGTACAGCACAGTACAGGCCCTTCGGCCCACGATGTTGTGCCGAACCTTTTCCAAAACCAAGATCAAGCTATCCCACTCCCTATCATCCTGGTGTGCTCCATGTGCCTATCCAATAACCGCTTGAAAGTTCATAAAGTGTCTGACTCCACTATCACAGCAGGCAGTCCATTCCACACCCCAACCACTCTCTGAGTAAAGAACCTACCTCGTACATCCCTCCTATATCTTCCACCACGAACCTTATAGTTATGCCCCCTAGTAACAGCTACATCCACCCGAGGAAATAGTCTCTGATATCAAATATGTTGTGGTAACAAATTTTCACTACTTTTTTAGACTTTAAAAATATTGCAAATATATAAATCAGGACAAGAAGTGCTTTTCCTTTTAGAGTCAGAGGTTTGCAGCATGGAAACAGGCCCTTTGGCCCAACTTGTCCATGCTGCCCTTTTTTTTTAAACCCCTAAGCTAATCCCAATTGCCCGCATTTGGCCCATATCCCTCTATACCCATCTTATCCATGTAACTATCTAAATGCTTTTTAAAAGACAAAATTGTACCCGCCTCTACTACTACCTCTGGCAGCTTGTTCCAGACACTCACCACCCTCTTTTTAAAAAATTGCCCCTTGGGACACTTTGTATCTCTCCCCTCTCACCTATGCCCTCTAGTTTTAGACTCCCCTACCTTTGGGAAACGATATTGACTATCTAGCTGATCTGTGCCCCTCATTATTTTATAGACCTCTATAAGATCACCCCTCAGCCTCCTACGCTCCAGAGGAAAAAGTCCCAGTCTACCAAGCGGCTCCTTATAACTCAAACCATCAAGTTCCGGTAGCATCCTAGTAAATCTTTTCTGCATTCTTTCCAGTTTAATAGTATCCTTTGTATAATAGGGTGACCAGGACTGTACACAGTATTCCAAGTGCGGCCTTACCAATGTCTTGTACAACTTCAACAAGACGTCCCAACTCCTGTATTCAATGTTCTGACCGATGAAACCAAGCATACTGAATGCTTTCTTCACCACTCTGTCCACCTGCGACACTTTCAAGGAGCTATGAACACGTACCCCTAGATCTCTTTGTTCTGTAACTCTCCCCAACGCCCTACCATTAACTAAGTCCTGTCCTGATTCAATCTACCAAAATGCATCACCTCGCATTTTAACAGCAGTCAAAACTATATTTCAAATTTGCTGAGAATTCTCTTTGAAGGATGGAGTGGATGATGTCTTAATATTCCTGCACTAATGAATCTTGAATAAATTTAGACCCAAAGCTAATGAGCTTTGATATTCAACTTCAATAATCACAGAAGTGCTGAATTAAGACCAAGGATTTGGAATGAAGGAGGAGAAGATGAAAGAGATGGTCAGATGTCATTCCATTACAGACCCAAACTCTTGAAACTGCTGCCTCACAGTGCCATACACCTAGGTTCAACTCTGGCCTTGGGTCACTGTCTGATTTGATTTGTCACATGCATTAGTATACAGTGAAAAGTATTGTTTCTTGTGCGCTATACAGACAAAGCATACCGTTCATAGAGAAGGAAAGGAGAGTGTGCAGAATGTAAAGTTACAGTCACAGCTAAGGTGTAGAGAAAGATCAACTTAATGCAAGGGAGGTCCATTCAAAAGTCTGACGGCAGCAGGGAAGAAGCTGTTCTTGAGTTGGCTGGTACATGACCTCAGATTTTTGTATCTTTTTCCCAACGGAAGAAGGTGGAAGAGAAAATGTCCGGGGTGCGTGGAGTCCTTAATTATGCTGGCTGCTTTGCCGAGGCAGCGGGAAATGTAGACAGAGTCAATGGATGGGAGGCTGGTTTGCGTGATGGATTGGGCTACATTCACGATCTTTTGTAGTTCCTTGCGATCTTGGGTAGAGCAGGAGCCATACCAAGCTGTGATACAACCAGAAAGAATGCTTTCTATGGTGCACCTGCAAATGTGCGGAGTTTGCACGTTCTCCCGGTGTCTGCGTGGGTTTCCTCCGGGTGCTCCAGTTTCATCCCGTAGTCCGAAAGACGTGCTGGTTAGGTGTACTGGGCGTGCTAAATTCTCCCTCGGTGTACCCGAACAGGCTCAGGGATTTTCACAGTAACATCATTGCAGTGTTAATGTAAGCCTACTTGTGACACTAATAAATAAAAAAGATACTCTCAAACAAGTAGAAATGTGGGAGAGCAAAGAACAGCTCTTCCAACATGGGGGAGGGAATCAGATAAGGGGGAAAAGAGTGGGGGAGAGTGGGATTTCTTAAAACATGTAGCAAATAAATTTGCAAAAATTAAATTCGTTAATATTTACCTTAATCAAGTCCAAATGTGTCACATCCTTGTGCAAAATACACAGCACGCTACACTGGGAAGAAACTGAGTTTTTAAAAGAGGGATGAGTGTGCACTCGCAAGGGGAGGCAGGTGGTTGTAAGCAAGAACCTCATGGCTCAGTATCTGGATCCCGGTTGTTGCTTGTTGACACAAAGTGACCTTGATGCAGAAAGCAACTATCGGATCCAGCTGTGGAGAACATCGACTTGAGACTGCAATAGAGCCAAAGAAAACTCAAGTTTCACCGGGCAATTTAGATTAGTTGTTGAACTAGGCAGACAAGTGATAAACGGAATTTAAACACCGATAAATGCAGAGGATCGCATTTTATGAAGAATGACAAGCAAAGATTATATACTCAAGGCAAAAGAATTAGCATAAAGAAGTATTGAAAGAAAGTTATAGTAAACTTGCTGCTTACAAGTTTAGATTTTTTAAGTTTATTTATTAGCGTCACAAGTAGGTTTACATTAACACTGCAATGAAGTTACTGTGAAAATCCCCTGGTCGCCACACTACGGCGCCTGTTCGGTGGGAGGGAGGGAGAATTTAGCATGGCCAGTGCAACTAACCAGCACGTCTTTCAGACTGTGGAAAAACACCGGAGCACCCGGAGGAAACCCGCACAGACACGGAGAGAATGTGCAAACTCTGCACAGACAGTGACCCAAACCGGGAATCGAACCCCCGGGTCCCCGGCGCTAAGAGGCAGCAGTGCTAACCACTGTGCCACCATACGAGATCAAAACAGTACAAGAAGTGATTTACAAAGTAAACGGGTGTTGGGCGAACTGGAATTGTGCAGCAGGAGCGTACAGAGATGACGGTGCTTGATAATGCATCGAGCAAGTCTTACTTCAAATACCACGAGCAATTCTGACATTTCGTAGCAAAGGAGGCAGATGTGCATTTGAAAATGTGCAGAAGACAGTAACCTACCTCAAATCTAAGTGGTGATGAGCTACTAAACAGGCCAGAGAAGGTTACGCTCCAGCACCAGGAGGAAGGGAGATCTCACTTAGATACAGAAAGTATTTAACAGCATAGATGGGTGATCATAGAATACAGAATTAAGCTCAATCAAAGCCAGTAGATTGAGGGAAAATTAATTTAAATTAATCAAAAGTCAATTCAGAACCAATCTTGAAAAACAAATTTGTCCCTCACTGGGGGATAAGTGGAATAATGTGCCTCGTAAGACAGCTGAGGTGCAAAGAGCCATTGGATTCTAAATTAGTTTTTAGATGTGTACTTCATTAATTACTGATAGGTGACTGCAACGGGAACTTCATGCGACAGGCGAGTAAAGGGCTGAACAGTGAAGATTTAGACGCAGCTCCTTCTGACTGGGGTTCTGAAACCTTACCTATCTTATCTCCTTCAGGTATTAATCAGCCTGCTTTGAAGTTCCAGAATTTTCTATTCCTATTTCAGATTTTATCCTTACCTGAGAACAAACTACCAGCGATTCTCCCAGGGACACTTGAATGTCACCTAACCTCTGCAAAACGCTATCCCATAGCGTGCACGGCTAGTTAACAGCAATCACCAACAGAGACTGTTCCCTGTGAAGATCGGATGCACCCGGACACGGCACGCACTCGGACACGCAAGATCAATTACCATAGTGAACACACAGGATGGATGTGTGCGCTGATGATTTTGGCAATACCCCTCGTCAGGAAGTCCCAAATGACGATACGCCCATCGTTGCACCCCACAGCGAGCAGTGTACCCCACCTGTTAAATGTACAGGTGAGGGCCATGCTAATACAGTCCAGGGTTCCATCCGCCTCCTGCACAAAAGAAATTACACCAAGTCACATTTCAGACTCGTACACAACAGCCACAAACTAGCATTTATACAGTGCCTCCGACGCAGTGAAACCATCCCGGGTACTTCATAAAAGCATAGATATTAATTAGGACAGGTAAACAAAAGCTTTGTCAAAGAGGTAGGTTTTTAAGGAGCACCTTAAAAGGAAAAGAGAGAGGCAGGGAAGCATTGAGAGGGAATTCCGGAGCGTAGGGTCGAGGCAATTAAAGGTACAAGTGGAGAGGAACTGGGGGTGAGCAGTGTCAGACTTGGAGGAATGGACGATTCCCAGTGGGTTGTAGGGCTGGCAGAGGTTTGTGAATTAGTGAAGGGCAAGAGAATGGAGGGATCTTAATAGAAAAGGAAGAGAATTATAACATTGAGGTTTTGCCAAACCATGTTAGCACATACAGCAAGCACGGGATAATGCATTGAAAATAGTTTTGTGCAAGTAAGGCTAGAATCATAGAATCCCTACGGTGCAGGAGGCCATTCGGCCCATCGAGTCGGCACCAACCACAATCCCACCCAGGTCCCACCCCCATAACCCCATGCACTTACCCTAGCTAATCCCCCTGACACTCAGGGGCAATTTAGCATGGCCAATCAACCTAACCCGCACATCTTTGGACTGTGGGAGGAAACCGCAGCATCGGGAGACAACCCCACGCAGACACGGGGAGAACGTGCAGACTCCGCACAGACAGCGACCCAAGCCGGGAATCAAACCTGGGTCCCTGGCGCTGTGAGGCAGCAATGCTAACCACTGTGCCACCAGAGACAGAATTCCAGATTGCAGAGAGTTCAAGGTGGAAAGCCAGCCGGCAGGGGGGACCGAGGCAGTGACAGAGGTGAGCAATATTACAGAAGTGAAATTAGGTGCTCTTGGACGAGGTCAGCTCAGGGTCAAGCAGGAGGCCAAGACTGCAATGAACCTAGTTCAGCTTCAGACAGTGGCACAGTAAAAAGGGTGGAATAGATGGCTAGCAAGTAGAGCTTGTGGCAGGGTTTGAAGGCCATGACAGATTGGAGTGTGTGGTGCCTGGGAGAAGCAGGTTATTGATTTGATTTAAATTATTGCCACATGTATTAGTACACAGTGAAAAGTATTGTTTCTTGCGCGCATACCGTTCATGGAGAAGGAAAGGAGAGAGTGCAGCAGTGTTAGTCACAGCTCGGGTGCAGAGAAAGCAAGAGATTGAATTAAAGCATTGTTAGAGTTTAAAAGAGTGAGAATAAAGTTTGAGAAGCACAGACAAGAGTAAAAGATAGAATGAGAAGGTATGCTGGGCACAGCTTGTAAGAAGTCGCCACACTCCAGCGCCAACCTGGATGACATTGGACTTGTGATTCCCAAGTCTATCCACCACAGGGGGGTTTTCCATGCCATGTGCCTGGGTCTGTTGTAGACTCATTGATAGGGATTAACCCCTATGAAGAGTCAATACATTCGTTATCATTGTATAGTGTAACCACAGGAGAACTAGATGGACCCCTGGTCTGCCCGTCTTCCAGCAATTCCTCTGTTAGGGAGGAATACTAATCAGGAGCCAGAACCACTTTCCTTCAAACTTTCCCATGGGATCACTTTTTTTTTAAATTCTTTCATGGGAGGCTGTCACTCCCAAGGATGTTGCCCATTGCAAATTGCCACTGAACTGAGTAGTTTCCTAGACCATTTCAGAGGGCAGTCAACCACATTACTGTAGATCTGGAGTCCAAGACCAGACCAGTTAAGGATGGCAGATTTCTTTCCCTCAGATACATTAGTAAATCCTAGATGGGTTTTTTGATGATAGTTTCATGGTAACCATCAGTTAGACTTGGGACTGAATTTTGCCAAAAATAACTGAGGGAGGGAGGACGATTTTCCAACCTCGCCACGTCTGGCGCAGATTGTGTCGATCCTGGAGAACAGTGTGTGGTTATAAAAACTGGTTCCGCGCCCAACGCCAAACAATTGGTAATCTTCCCGTCCCGGCCCCTTTCTACGGGTGCAAACTGGATCGCGCCCTTTGATTAGCATGCGATTGACTTGATTTCAATCTCATTAGCGAGTTCGGCACGTGGTTGTCCCACCTCAGGAATGTTCCCACCTCTCCAGACACGAAGGGACATGTCCGGGCAGTACTCACCTGGCAGTACCAGTTATGGCACTGGTTTTGGGGGAGAGAGAAAATTCCACCCTAAATCACATAATGCCAAGAATACTGGAGTGATCCGCGCCGTATGGTCAAGGGCGATCCGAACCACAGTCATTGCAGTCATTTTTTGGGACAGTGGTGAGTTTTGCAAAGGCGCCCTGATCTCTCAGTACACCGGGAGACCGCTTCCTTGGCGGCATGCTCCCCCATCCCCTCCCCGGGTCATCAGGGCTCTTCCAACGGGTTCCCCTACCTAATCTACAACATCCCCCCCCATCATGACCACTGATATAGTTCCCCCCATTTTAGACTCCACTCAAGACTCGTGGAAACCAGAACTGATTCAGCCTGCGACACATCCCATCAGAGCTGGAACATTCCGGCATGGGGGGGAAACAACAGCGTGCCGAACACAGAGATTGAAATCAAGTCAATCTCATGATAATCAGCCTTGCGCCAGTAGAAAGGACCCAGGATGATTGCAAATTGTTTGGTGCCTGGCGTGGAGCTGTTTAGGCCCTATTTTCCAAAATTGGCAAGATCAGCACCAGGTACGAGGTTGGAAAATTGCCCATTTGGTCTCAAATCCGGACTTTATTAATTGCATTTAAATTCCACCAGCTGCCTTGATGGGATTTGAACCCATGCCCCAGGACATTAGTCTCAGGATTACTTGTCCAGTGACATTACCACTAAGCCACTGCCTCCACTTGAACATGGTCTGAAGAGGTCGCAGATTTTGACTTCATCTGAAATACAACATTTCTAGAAGTCCAGCACTTACGCACCAAACTGTCAGAGACTGCACAATATCAAGATCTGTGCTTCTTCTGAGTCACATCAGGTCATTCTGTAATCTGAACTTTTCATCACCTAGCACCAAGATGTTATGGTTCTGAGGTGACAGCGTAGTGGTATTATTGCCAGAGTATTAATCCAGAAACTGGTTTTGGGGACCCAGATTCAAATCCCACCTGGAATTTGAATGCAATTTTTAAAAAAATCTGGAATTAAGAATCTACTGATGACCATGAAACCCTTGCTGATTGTCGGAAAGACCCATCTGGTTCACTGATGTCCTTTAGGGAAAGAAATCTGCCATCTTTACCTGGTCTGGTCTACATGTGACTCCAGAGCCACAGCAATTGACTCTCAACTGCCCTCTGAAATGGCCCAGCAAACCACACAGTTCAAGGGCAATAAACGCTGGCCGGCCAGCGATGCCCATATCCCCCACGTCAATAAGAAAACTGCCAGCTGACAGAGAAGTCAACCCTATACCATAACAAATGACAAGCTGCAGCTTCTGCAACATATTTACTGCAATATTCAGACTCAAGACCATTTTCATTGTTGAAAATGTGAATGTTGCCAGGATGGTTACTAACTTAAAAAATAAAAGAGAACTTCAACAGCAATTGCTAAAAACACGAGTGTTTCAAACGTACCTCTGGGTAGTTCTGTCCAAAGGACTCTGTTTGAAAGAAGGAGAATGAAAATAGATCAATTTAGATGCCAGATTTTGAAAACTTCTGAAGATGTTTTTGCACTGACACAGATATAAGTTGTCACGTTTCATCATTTATAGGATATTCTTCCACTCCCCAACGTCAACCTAGCAGTATCCACAGATTCAAGAGTACAGGAGGAGGCTATTTGGCCCATCATGCCTGCGCCTTCCCCACTCCCTTTTCCTCATTCCTTCCAAATTCACCACTCCCTCATTCTCCCTTATTTCCTCCCATTTCCCTCCTCCTCATTCCCTCGATTCCCCCCTCCTCCTCCCTCCTTTCCTCCCCCCTCCCTCCCCCTCCCTCCTTTCCTCCCCCCTCCCTCCCCCTCCCTCCTTTCCTCCCCCTCCCTCCTTTCCTCCCCCCTCCCTCCCCCTCCCTCCTTTCCTCCCCCCTCCCTCCCCATCCCTCCTTTCCTCCCCCCTCCCCATCCCTCCTTTCCTCCCCCCTCCCTCCCCCTCCCTCCTTTCCTCCCCCCTCCCTCCTTTCCTCCCCCCTCCCTCCCTCCTTTCCTCCCCCCTCCCTCCCTCCTTTCCTCCCCCCTCCCTCCCCCTCCCTCCTTTCCTCCCCCCTCCCTCCCTCCCCCCCTCCATTCCTCCCCCTCCTCCATTCCTCCCCCTCCTCCATTCCTCCCCCTTCCCTCCATTCCTCCCCCTTCCTCCCCCTCCTCCTCCCTCCTCCTCCCTCCATTCCTCCCCCCTCCATTCCTCCCCCCTCCTCCTCCCTCCATTCCTCCCCCCTCCTCCTCCCTCCATTTCCCCCTCCTCACCCAGCAGCTCCAGGTTCATCCTCTCTCTCTCTCTCTCTGTGTATTTTGGGCAGTGTTTTCTCTCCGGGACGCCGCTCTCTCACAGCCCGCCCTCCTCACTCGGGGCCTCCGCCTCTTCCCGGTCCCACAGCAAAATCCGCCTCCCCGCTGAGCCGCTCCGTCCCCATAAACCGTCCCCGCCGCGGAGAGCGCTGAGCGCCGCCAAAGGTTCCGGCCCGCGGACTGCGCAGACTCAAATGCAAAACCCTGCTGCTGGAAAGCTGCATTAAACTCAGAGTGCTGGAAAGGCTCAGTGGGGCAGGTCTGGCAGCACCTTGTGGAGACAGAAATAGAGTTAACCTTCCAGACCACCCACCTTTCATCATGAATCTGAAACGTTTCATAGAGCAATAGAGCTTTACAGCACAGAAAAAGGCCCTTCGGCCCATCATGTCTGTGCCAGCCATCAAGCACCTATCTATTCTAAACTCATTTTCCAGCACTTGGTCAGTCCACCTTGAATGCTACGGTGCTCATCTAAACACTTCTTAAATGTTGTGAGGTTTCCTGTCTTTATCACCCTTTCAGACAGAGAGTTCCATATTCCCACCACCCTCTCGGTGAAAACATGTTTCGTTTTTTGATTTATTATTGTCACAGCTATTAACAGACAGTGAGAAGTATTGTTTCTTGTGCGCTTTACAGACAAAGCATACCGTTCATAGAGAAGGCGAGGAGCGGGTGCAGAATGTAGTGTTACAGTCATAGCTAGGGTGTAGAGAAAGATCAACTTAATGCAAGGTAAATCCATTCAAAAATCTTAACAGCAGCAGGGAAGAAGCTGTTCTTGAGTCGGTTGGTGCGTGACCTCAGACTTTTGTATCTTTTTCCTGACGGAAGAAGGTGGAAGAGAGTATAGAATCCCTACAGTGCAGAAGGAGGCCATTTGGCCCATCGAGTCTGCACCGACCACAGTCCACCCAGGCCCTATCCCCATCACCCCACTTATTCGCCCTGCTAACCCCTAACACGAAGGGGCAATTCAGCATAGCCAATCAACCTAATCTTTGGATTGTGGGAGGAAACCGGAGCACCCCCGGCAGCGAGTTCCAGGCATTCATCACCCTTCTGTGTTAAATAAAACTTGCCTCGTACATCTCCTTTAAACCTTGCCCCTCGCACCTTAAACCTTTGCCCCCTAGTAATTGACTGTTCCACCCTGGGAAAAAGCTTCTGACTATCCACTCTGTCCATGTCCCTCATAAGCTTGTAGACTTCTATCAGGTCGCCCGTCAAACACCAGTGAGAACAAACCAAGTTTCTCCAACCTCTCCTCATAGCTAATGCCCTCCATATCAGGCAACATCCTGGTAAATCTTTTCTGTACCCTCTCCAAAGCCTCCACATTTTTCTGGTAGTGTGGCGACCAGAATTGAACACTATATTCCAAGTGTGGCCTAACTTGACAATTTTTAAACTCAATGCCCTGGCCGATGAAGGCAAGCATGCCGTATGCCTTCTTGACTACCTTCTCCACCTGCATTACCACTTTCAGTGACCTGTGTACCTGTACACCCAGATCCCTCTACCTATCAATACTCTTAATGGTTCTGTCATTATCTGTATATTTCCTATCTGTATTAGAACTTCCAAAATGCATTACCTCACATTTGTCCGGATTAAACTCCATCTGCCATCTCTCCGTCCAAGTCTCTAACTGATCTATATCCTGTTGTATCCTCTGATGGTCCTCATCGCTATCCGCAAATCCATCAACCTTTGTGTCATCCACAAACTTATTAATCAATCCAGTTACATTTTCCTCCAAATCATTTATATATATTACAAACAGCAAAGGTCCCAGCACTGATCCCTGAGGAATGCCACTTGTCACAGCCCTCCATTCAGAAACGCACCCTTCCACTGCTACCCTCTGTCTTCTTTGACCGAGCCAGTTCTGTATGCACCTTGCCAGCTCACCTCTGATCCCATGTGACTTCACCTTCTGCACCAGTCTGTCATGAGGCCTTGTCAAAGGCCTTACTAAAGTCCATGTAGACAACATCCACTGCCCTACCCTCATCAATCATCTTCGTCACTGCCTCGAAAAACTCGATCAAGTTAGTGAGACATGACCTCCCCTTCACAAAACCATGTTGCCTCTTGCTAATATGTCCACTTATTTCCAAGTGGGAGTAAATCCTGTTTCAAAGAATCCTCTCCAATAATTTCCCTACCACTGATGTAAGGCTCACCGGCCTGTAATTATCTGGAGTATCCTTGCTACCCTTCTTAAACAAAGGAACAACATTGTTATTGTCACTGTCAGAGGTGATGTTAAACTGAGGTCCCATCTGTCCCTCAGGTGGACATCAAACATCCTGTGGCACCACATTACAGAACTGCTAGGGCTTCCTCCCGTTCCACTCGTTCAAAAGAAATGTTCATCAGTGTAACAACAACACCTCAAGTTATAATTAGTAGCCTGAGAAAAGTTATATGAATGTGCTAAGTGGCACAGTGGTTAGCACTGCTGCCTCACAGCTCCAGGGACCCGGGTTCAATTCCCGACTTGGGTCACTGTCTGTGTGGAGTTTGCACGTTCTCCCCGTGGATTTCCTCCAGGTGCTCCAGTTTCCTCCCACAGTCCAAAAATGTGTGGGTTAGGTGCATTGGCCATGCTAAATTGCCCCTGAGTGTCCCGGGATGTGTAGGTTAGAGGGATTAGCAGGGTAAATATATGGGATTACGGGGATAGGGCCTGGGTGAGATTGTTGTCGGTGCAGACTCGATGGGCCGAATGGCCTCCTTTTGCAGTGGAGGGATTCTATGATTCTAACTGTTAATATCACGGAAGAGTGAGTTCCCCCCAAAAAACATAGGTTTCTACATCAAGGAGTGATGTCCTTTAGGCATCAGCTGGTAAAATGGCTTGCTCATTTTCTTCCCACTTAGAACCACAGAAACCCTACAATGCAGAAAAAAGCCATTCAGCCCATCGAAACTGCACTGACTCTCCAAATGAGCATCTCCACCCAGCACCTCCCCTCCACCCTATCCCCTGTGCATTTACCATGGCTGATCCACCTAACCTGTGCAACTTTGGACTGGGGGAAAGGGTGCGGGGTTGAGTAGGGCTCCAATCTAGCATAGACTTGATGTGCCGAATGGCCTCTGTCTGCACAGTATGAATCTGGGCTAATGAATGTTCCATATGTGAGGCCACTTTGTGCAGTCCCTTCTTACCCCAGGATCTTAACGCAAAACCCAACGCAGGAGCTTTAGCTGAATTTAATTTTCTCAGATTACTGGAAGATTTAAATACAATGATACTAAACAAAAGGCTGCAGGATATTCCCATGAACATTCACGTTGCTTGTTCAGCTAAAGCACTGAACAATCAGAAATACCCAATCAAAAACCCTCTCACGCACCAGGATTGCAAACCTTCCAAGAAAACAACCTGCATTGAGGCAGCGTCTTGGGTTACCAAAATCAGGATTACTGGAGCAATCAGGAATCAAAGGTTTATCTCAAGATCACTACACGGGAGAAAGGTCACGGGGCAGTGAAAACTGTAATTCTTACAAAATTATTTGAACCCTTTGTTTTGCCAGTTATAAAAATATTGGATAAACCCAATCACTAATCAAGGACGGAATTGAATAAGAGTCCAAAGATGTGCGGGTTAGGTTGATTGGCCAGGTTAAAAATATTGCCCCTTAGAGTCCTGGGATGCGTAGGTTAGAGGGATTAGTGGGTAAATATGTGGGGGTAGGGCCTGGGTGGGATTGTGGTCGGTGCAGACTCGATGGGCCGAATGGCCTCCTTCTGCACTGTAGGGTTTCTATGATTTCTATGATTCTTCTATGAAATCTTTTTCCATTATCGTTGGTCAGTAAGTGAGTCATTCTGACGATGGATGTGGGAGAATGAGGTCAGACTTTCCAAGTGTGACTTCCCTCCAGTACCTCACCGTCAGGGGCAATCTCATTGCTAAAATCCAGGAGGTGAAAAATTGACAGTGCCTCCCAGCTCTCTGAGCACTCATCATTGCAGAGAACGCATGCACAGAGATGAATCGTTCAGACTGCAAACATTGATTCTGTTTCGGAAAATCGAGCGGCTAGATAAATAGGGTTCCACTAGGGACAACCCACTACGATGGTTGGAGGTGGAGATGATGTGGTGAAACCTCCATATAAACGTTCAAACAGGGTTGTTCTGGTATCTCAGGAACTGAAGATTAATCTCCAGGACATTGCAAAGCCGCAGAGCAGGGGTTTTAAAATCATGGGGGGAGGGGGTCACAACCCCCACTCCGAGGCAGTGACGACAGCAGCTGAGTGAGCAGTGACGCTGCAATGATATGAAATGAGCGTGAAATTGGATGTGAAATTTTTTTCACAAATAATTCATCAATGGAACAGCTTTTGGTTGCACTGATTGGTCATTCAGTCAATGCCCTGATTGCCCATTCAGTTCACTGCTCCGATCAGCCCCTACTGAGCAATCCTGATTGTGCTCATAGGGAGGCACGGTACCTAGGGCGGCACGGTACCGCACAGCGCCAAGGACCCAGGTTCGATTCCCGGCTTGAGTCACTCTCTGTGCAGAGTCTGCACGTTCTCCCCGTGTCTGCGTGGGTTTCCTCCGGGCGCTCCAGTTTCCTCCCACAGTCCGAAAGACGTGCTGGTTAGGGTGCATTGGCCATGCTAAATTCTCCCTCAGTGTACCCGAACAGGCGCTGGAGTGTGGCGACTAGGGGATTTTCACAGTAACTTCATGACAACATTAATGTAAGCCTATCTGTGACACGAATAAATAAAATAAATAAAATAAGCTACACTAACAACCAGTTGAACTCGTAACATGGCTCATAGAATTAAAATTGCTACTGTGCAGAAAAGGCCATTTGGCCCATCGAGTCTGCACTGACTCTCTTACCCAGGTCCTCCCTGCCGCGCCCCCATCCCTGTAACCCCACACATTTCCCATGGCCAAATCCCCCTAATCTACACATCTTGGGTTACTAAGAGACAACTTCGCATCTCCAATCCACCTAAGCTACACATCCTTTGGCTTATTTACTGTTGCAAGAAGCGACATGCATTTGCACACTGGGACCCGTTCTCAGCAAACAAAAGGAATATGTTCAAGACTTGCACCTTTCCCCATTAACTTCTCCATGGCAACACCTCAGTCAATTAGCGCTGACCAACCATCACTCTTTTCTCGTGCAGTATAAATTGGTCTGGTCGTTTGAAATTTGGCATTCTTACATTTGTCCTGATGAGTGTAAGATGAAAAGCTTCAGCAACACATCTCTCTTCCCAGCAATGTCGAACTTCTGTCCCTTGTTTTTGTTCTCTCAACCTCTATCCATAAAAGCCGAAACCCTGTAAAGATAAAGTTCAAAGTTTATTCATTCGTCACAAGTAAGTCTTACATTAACACTGCAATGAAGTTACTGTGAAATCCTCCTCGTCGCCAATCCTGTTCTGACTACTTTCTCAACCTCGCCTGCCACCATCGCCAATTTGTACACGTGTATCCAGAGGAATCTCTGTTTAGAAGAACTTCATTGAATCCCTACAGTGCAGAAGGAGGCCATTTGGTCCATCGAGTCTGTACTGACTCTCCAAAAAGAATCTTATTCAGACTCAGCTCCTGCCCTATCCCCACAACCCCGCACATTTCCCATGGCTAATTCCTCTAACCTACACATCTTTGAAAATTAAGGGGCAATTTAGCATGGCCAATCCCCCTAACATACACATCTTTGAAAATTAAGGGGCAATTTAGCATGGCCAATCCCCCTAACATACACATCTTTGAAAACTAAGGGGCAATTTAGCATGGCCAATCCACCCAACCTACACACCTTTGGACACTAAGGGGCAATTTAGCATGGCCAATCCCCCTAACTTACACGCCTTTGAACACTAAGGGACAATTTAGCATGGCCAATCCCCCTAACCTACACATCTTTGGACACAAAGGGACAATTTAACATGGCCAATCTCCCTAACCTACACATCCTTGCACAGTGGGAGGGAACCGGAGCAACCGGAGGAATGGGTTGGGCCTCTCCAATTTGGGGCGGCATGGTGGCACAGCTGTTAGCACTGCTGCCTCACAGCGCCAGGGATCCAGGTTCAATTCCAGCCTCAGGTGACTGTGTGGAGTTTGCACATTCTCCTTGTGTCTGCGTGGGTTTCCTCCGGGTGCTCCAGTTTCCTCCCACAGTCCAAAGGTGTGCAGGTTAGGTTGTTTGGCCATGCTAAATTGACTCTTAGTGTCAGGGGGATTTGCCGGATAAACATGTGGGGCTATGGGGACAGGACACGGGGGGATTGTTGTTGGTGCAGGCTTGATGGGCCAAATGGCCTCCTTCTGCACTGTAGGGATTTTATGATTCAATTCCTCCCAGGCCCTATCCCTGTAACCCCACATATTTATCCCACGCGTCCCCCTGACATTAAGGGACAATTTAGCATGGCCAATCAGCCCAACCCGCACATCTTGGGGTGGCACAGTGGCACAATGGTTAGCACTGCTGCCTCACAGCGCCAGGGACCCAAGTTTGATTCCCGGCTTGGGTCACTGTCTGTGTGGAGTTTGCACGTTCTCCCTGTGCTTGCGTGGGTTTCTTCCAGGTGCTACAGTTTCCTCCCACAGTCTGAAAGACGTGCTGGTTAGGGGTGCGTTGACCCAAATAGGAGCCGGAGTGTGACGACTAGGGGAATTTCATAGTAACTTCATTGCAGTGTTAATGTTAGCCTTACTTGTGACTAAAAAATAAACTTTACTTTTTTATCTTTGGGAGGAAACCTGAGCACCCGGACGGAGGAAACCCACGCAGAGAACGTGCAGACTCCACACAGACAGTGACCCGGGGCGGGAATTGAACCCGGGTCCCTGGCGTTGTGAGGCCGCAGTGCTAACCACTGTGCCACCGCGCCGCCCAAGAGAGTGTGAACCCACCTGAACAGCTGGTGTCGGCTTCTCACCCCTCCCTTTCCACATCACCAAAGTCAACAGGTAGTAAGAATGTCAGACATGTCAGTGGCTGAGATGTCATTGTTATGGGCGTAGGGAACAGCCTCTGGCTGCTGCACACCTTTGTTCGTAAAATGGGTGGGATTACAGATTTGCACCACTGCCAAGATCTTTGGAAAATCTCAATAAACAAGAGTGCAGCACAGGTACGTCTGCTCCTCTTGTTTGCTGTCTCTGTAGTTTTCTTCAGCCACTGGGTTTGGTTTCTTGCCAGCTGTTGCCTCTGCACCACTCCATTCACCCCTGACTGAGCTACGAGAACTGTGTGCGGACCCATGCCCAGTGGAATGTCAATGCTGGGGGGAGTTCTCCCGCCCGCATGTTATTTTATCCTCTTGGTGATCTCACGTGTCGCTCCCAGACTGGCAGGCAGGAGCAGTTACGAAACCCTGGCGGTTTCCGACAGAACTGTGGAGAGTTGCACTCAAGACTGCTCACAGACGGTAAGACCTCTGCTCTTCCCTCCTGAGACGGGGCAAGGGCTGATTCCAAAGCCCAGCAAACACTGCGGCTGCTGAATGTTGTTACCGATGTACCAGCTCCAAGATTCACAAATAATCTCCTCCTAGAAAATTATCAATTCCATGAGATGTCACAATTCTCTTAACTATTGTTAAATGTTTTACATTAGTGGCAGGTTCTCTTTGTTACGTCTGCTGGGTTATATTGATTGCTTATATGTTATATCTTTTATGATTTTTTTAAATACTGCTGTGACACAGTGACACAGTGGTTAGCACTGCTGCCTCACAGCTCCAGGGACCCGGGTCCGATTCCAACCTTGGGTCACTGTCTGTGTGGAGTTTACACGTTCTCTCCGAGTCTGCGTGGGTTTCCTCCGGGTGCTCCAGTTTCCTCCCACAGTGCAAGGATGTGTAGGTTAGGGGGATTGGCCATGCTAAATTGACTCTTAGTGTCCAAAGATGTGTAGGCTAGGGGGATTGGCCATGTTAAATTGCCCCTTTGTGTCCAAAGATGTGTAGGTTTGGGAAATTGGCCATGTTAAATTGCCCCTTAGTGTCCAAAGATGTGTAGGTTAGGGAGATTGGCCATGCTAAATTGCCCCTTAGTGTCCGAAGATGTGTAGGTTAGGGGGATTGGCCATGTTAAATTGCCCCTTTGTGTCCAAAGATGTGTAGGTTAGGGGGATTGGCCATGTTAAATTGCCCTTAGTGTCCAAAGATGTGTAGGTTAGAGGAATTAGCCATGGTAAATTGCCCCTTAGTGTCCAAAGATGTGTAGGTTAGGGGGATTGGCCATGCTAAATTGCCCCTTAGTGTTCAAAGATGTCTAGGGTTAGAGGAATTACAGTAGGGAGTCTAACAACACCAGGTTAAAGTCCAACAGGTTTATTTGGTAGCAAACACCATTAGCTTTCAGAGCGCTGCTCCTTCGTCAGATGGAGTGGAAATCTCCACTCCATCTGACGAAGGGGCAGCGCTCCGAAAGTTAATGGTATTTGCTACCAAATAAACCTGTTGGACTTTAACCTGGTGTTGTTAAAACTCTTACTGTGTTTACCCCAGTCCAACACCGGCATCTCCACATCATGACTACCTTAGAGGAATTAGCCATGGGAAATGCGCGGGGTTGTGGGGATAGGGCAGGAGGTGAGTCTAGATAAGATTTCTTTGGAGAGTCGGCGCAGACTCGATGGGCCAAATGGCCTCCTTCTGCACTGTAGGGATTCTATTGTTCTGTAGTTTCTATTCCTTCTCCTGTCCTGGAGAATAAATAATTTTGTTCTTTGAGGTTTGACTGTGGCATGAAGAACCACAAAGGGCTGTTAAACAATGACCTTCAGATAGTCCATGAGGTTTTGAAGTAAAATGAAATGATTTGCCATTTTAAATCTTCCTCTGATGTCCCTGTCCAATAGAAATGAGAGAGGAAACCTTTGCAATATTCTAACCGCACAGCAACTGAATGAGACGGTTTAATGTTTCAACAACCATTTGCACACATATAATCATTCCTTTTTTCCAACATTACAGACACGGCTACACTTGCCAGGCTTTTAATTATTTAGGTTGCGCCTTGTAAATACTTTAATTAGTTGCTAGAAATGCTGATCGTGTAGTACCTAATATCTACCCAAGGCATTGTAACAACTCATCAAGGATCCTTTGTTCATAAGTTCATAAGATATAGGAGCAGAATTAGACCATTCGGCCCATCGAGTCTGCTCCGCCATTCGATCATGGTTTATATGCTCCTCATCCCCATTTTCCTGCCTTCTCCCCATAACCCTTCAACCCATTCCCAATTAAAAATCTGTCCAACTCCTCCTTAAATTTACTCACTGTCCCACCATCCACCGCACTTTGGGGCAGCGAATTCCACAGATTCACAACCCTTTGGGAGAAGTAGTTTCTCCTCAACTCTGTTTTAAATTTGCTGCCCCTTATCCTAAGACTATGACCTCTTGTCCTAGAATGTCCCACAAAAGGAAGCATCCACTCCACGTCTATTAAATTCCAGAGAGTAAAGGCCTAAACTGTTCAATCTCTCTTCATACGCGCTGAGTGAGGTTGTAAACTCCTGCCCTAGGTGTGTATAGTAGCTCTGCCAAACCCTTGTTTGAGTTTAGTTTATTTATTAGTGTAACAAGTAGGTTTACATTAACATTGCAATGAAGTTACTGTGAAAATCTCCTAGTCGTCACACTCCGGCGCCTGTTTGGGTAAACTGAGGGGGAATTTAGCACGGCCAATGCACCCTAACCAGCACGTCTTTCGGACTGTGGGAGGAAACCCACATAGGGAGAAAGTACAGACTCTGCAGACAATGACCCAAGCCAGGAATCGAACCCGGGTCCCTGGCGCTGTGAAGCAGCAGCGCTAAATTTTCAAATTTAATTCAATGCTAAATGGGCGGCACAGTAGCACAGTGGTTAGCACTGCTGCTTCACAGCTCCAGGGACCTGGGTTCAATTCCCGACTTGGGTCACTGTCTGTGTGGAGTCTGCACATTCTCCTTGTGTCTGCGTGGGTTTCCTCCGGGTGCTCCGGTTTCCTCCCACAGTCCAAAGATGTGCGGGTTAGGTGGATTGGCCATGGTAAAATTGCCCCTTAGTGTCCTGAGATGTGTAGGTTAGAGGGATTAGTGGGTAAATATGTAAGGATATGGGGGTAGGGCCTGGGTGGGATTGTGATCGGTGCAGACTCGATGGGCCAAATGGCCTCTTTCTGCACTGAAGGGTTTCTATGATTTCTATGATTTCTAACCACTGTGCCACCGTGTCGCCTTGTCTTGTATATGTACTGTATTGATGATAAACCATTCATTGCTGAAGCCACAATGAGTCGACTTCGACTTTAGTACAATTACCATTCCCTGATTTACTGAAATGATACTGGCAGCAGAACCAGAACCACAAAACACAATTTAAACTGCTGTGAAAATCTCCGTAGAGGCAGCAACTGCACTCTGGAAAATGTGATGTTCTTCACTGAACATATGTAGGTTAGGGGATTGGCCATGTTAAATTGTCCCTTAGTGTCCAAAGATGTGCAGGTTAGGGGGATTGGCCATGCTAAATTGCCCCTTAGTGTCCGAAGATGTGCAGGTTAGGGGGATTGGCCATGCTAAATTGTCCCTTAGTGTCCAAAGATGTGCAGGTTAGGGGGATTGGCCATGCTAAATTGCCCCTTAGTGTCCAAAGATGTGCAGGTTAGGGGGATTGGCCATGTTAAATTTCCCCTTAGTGTCCAAAGATGTGCAGGTTAGGGGGATTGGCCATGCTAAATTGCCCCTTAGTGTCCAAAGATGTGCAGGTTAGGGGGATTGGCCATGCTAAATTGCCCCTTGGTGTCCAAAGATGTGCAGGTTAGGGGGATTGGCCATGTTAAATTGCCCCTTAGTGTCCAAAGATGAGCAGGTTAGGGGGATTGGCCATGCTAAATTGCCCCTTAGTGTCCAAAGATGTGCAGGTTAGGGGGATTGGCCATGCTAAATTGCCCCTTGGTGTCCAAAGATGTGCAGGTTAGGGGGATTGGCCATGTTAAATTGCCCCTTAGTGTCCAAAGATGAGCAGGTTAGGGGGATTGGCCATGCTAAATTGCCCCTTAGTGTCCAAAGGAATGACTGCCCTGGCTCAGTTAGTAACACTCACAAGTCGAAGATGCAAGGTTCTGTGTTCCAGCCCCAGTCCAGGACTTGAGCACAAATATCAAGGCTGACAGTCCAGTGCTCTGAGAGGTGCCACCTTTCAGATGAAATGTTAAACCAAGGCCCCTTGTATGAATTTAAAATATCCCGTGAGACTATTTCAAAGAACAGCTCATTTTTATCTTGCTGTTTGTGGGAGCTTAGAATCATAACAGAATCACAGGATCCCCACAGTGCAGAAGAAGGCCATTCGGCCCATCGAGCCTGCACTGACAACAGGCCCTATCCCGGTACTCCCACATATTTACCCTGCTAATCCCCCCTGACACTAAGGGTCAATTTAGCACGGCCAATCCACCTAACCCGCACGCCTTTGGATAGTGGGAGGAAACTGGAGCACCCGGAGGAAACCCATGCAACCAAGGGGAGAAGACTCTACACGGACAGTGATCCGAGGTTGGGGTTGAACCTGGATCCCTGGCACTATGAGGCAGCAGTGCTAACCACTGTGCCACCGTGCTGGTTGCTGTGCACATATTTCCCATATTACAACACTTCATTAAAGCTTGGGTCACTGTCTGTACAGAGTCTGCACGTTCTCCCCGTGTGGGCTTCCACCCACAGTCCAAATGACGTGCTGGTTAGGCGCATTGGCCGTGCTAAATTCTCCCTCAGTGTACCCGAACAGGCGCTGGAGTGTGGCGACTAGGGGATTTTCACAGTAACTTCATTGGTTGTAACGTGGTTTGAGACGTCTGTTGGTCATGAAAAGCACTATATAAGTGCAAGTCATTCTTTCCTCAAATTCTTAACAAATTTTGTATTTCATGCAATTTATAATAACCTTACACACCCAAACCAGTAGACACAGTTCTGATGAAGAGATACAGTCCTATCAAATGGAAAACTGTCTGCAACTATCTAACCATTTAATGTTTTCTTTGTCATTTGTCTATTTGCAGAATCTTCCCTGCCGAGTAACTAAAGGTGGGTTTGGTGGTGAGATGATTTGCATTCGCTTTTTCCGTTCTAAATGACCGAGTTAATGGGTGGGATTTTCCGGCCACGCTCGCCCCAAAACTGGAGAATCCCGCCCGAGGTCAATGGACCTTTGCCTGGTCCGCTCCCCCTGCCCGCTACGGTTCCCGTGTCGGGCGGGACGGGAGAATTCCCCCCAATGTTTCATTGCTCTGTCACACAAAGGGCGCAAGAGGAAAGGAGTCAGTAGAACATTGGAGTTGATGAATGTACACCTGTGTGGACAAATCCTCATCCGACTCTCATTCTGACCTTGTGGAAACGAGGGATCGAGAGCTAGCAGCCGATGTACATCTCCCCACATTCATATTTCCACTGATGTCCATTGGAAGCAATGCAAAGAAGCTTGCCAATTATCAGTAGAGTTGTCGAGTTACGGCTGATCCAAAGTTGTACCTGTCCTGGGAGTGTTTGATGGGGACAGTGTAGGGGGAGCTTTACTCTGTATCTAACCCCGTGCTGTACCTATCCTGGGAGTGTTTGATGGGGACAGTGTAGAGGGAGCTTTACTCTGTATCTACCCCGTGCTGTACCTGTCCTGGAAGTGTTTGATGGGGACAGAGCAGAGGGAGCTTTATTTTGTATCTAACTGCATGCTGTACCTGGCCTGGGAGTGTTTGATGGGGACAGAGCAGAGGGAGCTTTATTTTGTATCTAACTGCATGCTGTACCTGTCCTGTGAGTATTTGATGGGGACAATGTAGAGGGAGTTTTACTCTGTATCTAACGCCGTGCTGTACCTGTCCTGGGAGTGTTTGATGGGAACAATGTAGAGGGAACCTTACCCTGTATGTATCCCCGTGCTGTTTCTGTCCTGGGAGTGTTTAATGGGCACAGTGTAGAGGGAATCTTACCTTGTATCTAACCCCATTCTGTACCTGTCCTGGGAATGTTTGATTGGGACAGTGTAGGGGAGCTTTACTCTGTATCTAACCCCGTGCTGTACCTGCCCTGGGAGTGTTTGATGGGGACAGTGTAGGGGAGGTTTACTCTGCATCTAACCCCATGCTGTACCTGTCCTGGGAGTGTTTGATGGGGACAGTGTAGAGGGAGCTTTACTCTGTATCTAACCCCATGCTGTACCTGTCCTGGGAGTGTTTGATGGGAACAATGTAGAGGGAACCTTACCCTGTATGTATCCCCGTGCTGTTTCTGTCCTGGGAGTGTTTAATGGGCACAGTGTAGAGGGAATCTTACCTTGTATCTAACCCCATTCTGTACCTGTCCTGGGAATGTTTGATTGGGACAGTGTAGGGGAGCTTTACTCTGTATCTAACCCCGTGCTGTACCTGCCCTGGGAGTGTTTGATGGGGACAGTGTAGGGGAGGTTTACTCTGCATCTAACCCCATGCTGTACCTGTCCTGGGAGTGTTTGATGGGGACAGTGTAGAGGGAGCTTTACTCTGTATCTAACCCCATGCTGTACCTGTCCTGGGAGTGTTTGATGGGCACAGTGTAGAGGGAATCTTACCCTGTATGTAACCCTGTGCTGTACCTCGATTTTGCTGTTAACACTGGGAGTTGGGTGCCGTTTCTTTCTCATTCTTGCAAAATTTTTTCTAGCTCTTATTGCCTTTCATCTTAAAGATCCTTTTCACACTCAGTGGTGAGGATCTGGAATACGTTGCCCGGAGACAGAGTTAATCGACACTTTCAAAGGGGAAATTAGAGTGTACTCTGAAAAGGAAGAATGTGCAGGGCTATGGAGTAAAGGCAGGCAATGGCAATAAGTGAATTGCTCATTCAGAGCCAGGGCCAACATGATGGGCTGAATGGCCTCCTTCGACAATGTAACATTTCTGTGATTCTGTGAAAGGCCACTTGCGCACTTGCCAGCACCTCAACTAAGAAGTTTTATTTTTTAATTATTTATTAATTCATGGGATATGGGCATTGCTGGCTAAGCCAGCATCTATAACCCATCCCTAATTGCCCCTTGAGGAGGTGGTGAGCTGAGACAGCTCTCAGTCCTTGCTGCCTAATGGCTGGATGTAAAAGATCCCACGGCATGATTTTGAGGAAGAGGAGAGAAGGTCTCTCCGGTGTCCCGGGCCAACATTTACCCCTTAATCAACGTTGCTACAACCTTTCCCTCAGCAGCATTTTGAGGGAGAGAGTTCCAGATTTCCACGACCTTCTGTGTTTTAAAAAATTCATTCGTGGGACATGGGCGTCGCTGGCTGGGCCAGCATTTATTGCCCATCCCTATTTGCCCTTGGAGAGCAGTTGAGAGTCAACCACATTGCTGTGGCTCCGGAGTCACATGTAGGCCAGACTGGGTAAGGATGGCAGATTTCCTTCCCTAAAGGAACCAGGTGGGTTTTTCCAACAATCAACAATGGTTTAACGGTCATCAGTAGATTCTTAATTCCAGATATTTTTTATTGGATTCAAATTCCACCATCTGCCGTGGCGGGATTCGAACCCGGGTCCCCCAGAACATTAGCTGAGTTTCTGGATTAATAATCTAGTGATAATACCACTAGGCCATCGCCTACCCAAGAGATGCGTTCTGATATCACATCTAAACATCTTGGCCCTAATTTTAAGGTTAAACCCCTTTGTTACATTCTGTACCCCCTCCCACCACCCCTACCCCCATTTTTCTTTATCCATCCTGTTATGTCTTTCAATTAAAGCCCCTCAATTCGATCACCGCTCTCGCTGAGGGGAACGCAAGCCTTGCCCAGGAGCGGAGGGGTTTAAGATTACTCTCCTGTCCCTGTCTCACTTTTTCTTCTCTATTTCACTAGGAGACTGTCTACCCAACTACCAGGATACGTGGCCTCTTTCACCACCTCGGAAAATGAGTATCCACATCGTTCTGATGAAGGGGGTCGGGCCAGTGCTGGAGATTAACTTCACCTATTCCGCTGATGGTAATAATGACGGGAAATAGAAGGCAGTAGCCATTCCAGTTGACCTAGCGATCAAGGAAGCAGATTGTTACCTAAACAGATGTCACCCCTGCTTCACGCCTTGCAGTCCAAACTACAATGTGGGCACTTCTGATGACAGGCATTCTCATGTCACCTTGGAAACTCCGACCCACCAGCTTCAGGTTGTCTCCTCCCCCTTGCTCTATGTGGCACTCCATCAATTGGCCTTAATCGTGGCTTTTCTCAGCCCTGGTGTTGCGTGGAGCTGGATTTTCCCTCGGAGGGGTGGGGTGAGGGTGGCGAGAGAACACTGATTGGGACTGCGTCTGTGTCCCAAACCCACCTCTAGTGGGAAGCAGGTGGAAGCAGTTGCCCGTTGAGATTTCCAAGGGTGCACCCTCCCTTAATTGGGCTTGGGAGGAGCAGCAGACTATAATGGGAGGTAAGCATAGAAATCATAGAAATCATAGAAACCCTACAGTGCAGAAGGAGGCCATTCGGCCTATCGAGTCTGCACCGACCACAATCCCACCCAGGCCCTACCCCCACATATTTACCCACTAATGCCTCTAACCTACACATTTTAGGATTCTAAGGGGCAATTTTTAACCTGACCAATCAACCTAACCCGCACATCTTTGGACTGTGGGAGGAAACCGGAGCACCCGGAGGAAACCCACGCAGACACGAGAAGAATGTGCAAACTCCACACAGACAGTGACCCGAGCCGGGAATCGAACCCAGGACCCTGGAGCTGTGAAGCAAAAGCAATGAAGGAGACACTTCAAAATGGAGGCTTCAGCCCTCCAACTATATTCAAATCATTAATTTCACAATGAGATTCAGCAGTGAGGCTGCTGGTATGGATGGAGTTCAAACGGACCCCGCTACAGCATAAAGCAAATTACTGCGGATGCTGGAATCTGAAACCAAAAGAGAAAATGCTGGAAAATCTCAGCAGGTCTCAACAAGTCAAAGCTTTGACAAAGGGTCATCTGGACTCGAAACGTCAGCTCATTTCTCTCCTGACAGATGCTGCCAGACCTGCTGAGATTTTCCAGCATTTTCACTTTTGGACCCCACTAAAGGATGGCCTTTGCCCCCCCCCCCCCCCCCCCCCCCGTCCCCGTCCCTCCGCCACCTCCCCAGCCTGTCACCAAGTGCCCGCATTATCAGTAGTTTTTGCCATGGGGCACCGCTGTGTCCCATGTTTCCTCCAAAAGCTATTTGGAATGATTCAATAGCCTATGCACACATGTTGATCTTGGATCCACATCCCTCCAATTCTGCAAAGCTAGTGACCGATGATCTAAAGTGAACCCCCAAAGCCGGTTCCCCTGGGTTCCTAACATCACAATCACACATGAAGGGTGGAACCTTCCAGCTGTTCACACCGGCGGGATTTTCTGGTCCTTCTGCAGTGAGCGGAGATTTGGCTGAGGGCCAAATCCTCCGTCCTCGCTTGGAGTAGCAGAGGAGCATGAACGACCGGTGAGATCGCACCCAAAATCTTCACCTGTGGTCTAATCACAATTCTCACAATATACAATCATATCACAATTGGCATCCAGTGAAACTGCCAAAATGGACATCGGGTGGGATTTTCCAGCTGCTCTCGTCCCAATGCTGGACAATCCCGCCCGAGGCCAACGGACCTTTGCATGGTCCATGTCCATTCCGCTACAATTCCCGTGGCAGGAAGGATGGGAAAATTCCACCCATTGTCTCTTGGGAGGTGGCATTGATTTCAAGTCTTTAATTCCTGTTCATGGAATGTTGATATTTGAGGAAATATTCAGACAGGATGTGTATATCAGGATGTAAAGTATCAGGATATACATCTGTAACAAAACAAAGTGTAGCATTTACTCTTCCAGTTTCTAACTGATTAACGTGGTACCATTTCTTTTCTCTGTCTTTACTTTTGCCTTTCACGATGGCAACATGTTAGCCCATTGAGGGGGTAATCTGTACACAACTTTCCAATTTCCCCTTTCTCTGCCAATCCACATTGATGTAAAGTTCATGTATGATTCCAAGTCTTAGAGTCATAGAGGTTTACAGCATGGAAACAGGCCCTTTGGTCCAACTTGTCCATGCCGCCTAGTTGTTACCACTAAGCTAATCCCAATTGCCCACATTTGGTCCATATCCCTCTATACCCATCTTACCCATGTAATTGTCTAAATGCTTTTTAAAAGAGAAAACATGTACCCACCTCTACTGCTACCTCTGGCAGCTTGTTCCAGACACTCACCACCTTCTTTGTAAAACAATTACCCCTCTGGACCCTTTTGTATCTCTCCCCCAGTGCCGGATTTAGACTTGGTGAGGCCCTAAACTATATAAAGCTTGGAGGCCCCTTGTTAAAAAGTTACACCCAAAGGTCTCACAAAGGTGCGTTCCAAAACAGGACCTTGGGTCGCCACAAAAAAATTGAAAACATAATTATGCCTTTTAATTATTTAATAGCAAGGTATTTAAAGTGATTACATATTTATCATTTGGCTGGCTTGATCTCTCTCATAGATTTTTGTAATTTTGGTAATTTTTTGAGTTGCTCTTCAAGCTGGTGCTTTCTTTTTCTTTTCTGGTATCCGCTCTTAAATGTTCTCTTCATTGTAAACCTTCTGAAATTTTGTGAGGCCCCTGTGGATTGTGAGGCCCTGAGCTGTAGCTTGTTTAGTTTATGCCTAAATCCGGCACTGCTCTCCCCACTCACCTAAAACCTATGCCCTCTAGTTTTAGACTCCCCTACCTTTGGGAAAAGGTATTCACTATCTAGCTGATCTATGCCCCTCATTATTTTATAGACCTCTATAAGATCATTCCTCAGCCTCCTACGCTCCAGAGAGAAAAGTCCCAGCCTATCCAGCCTCTCCTTATAACTCAAACCATCAAGTCCCGGTAGCATCTTAGTAAATCGTTTCTGCACTCTTTCTAGTTTAATAATATCCTTTCGATAATAGGGTGACCAGAACTGGACTGAACTGTACACAGTATTCCAAGTGTGGCCTTACCAATGTCTTGTACAACTTCAACAAGACGTCCCAACTCCTGTATTCAATGTTCTGACCAATGAAACCAAGCATGCTTAATGTCTTCATCACCACCTTGTCCACCTGTGACTCCACTTTCAAGGAGCTATGTAATTTTTGCATTTCGGTATTTGGGTGAAATGTGACCCTTGGTCACTATCTATCGACTTTAATTGGCTCTACCTACAGGTCATCACTACGGTGGCACAGTGGTTAGCACTGCTGCCCCACAGTGCCAGGGACCTGGGTTCAATTCCAGCCTTGGGTCACTGTCTGTGTGGAGTTTGCATGTTCTCCCCATGTCTGCGTGGGTTTCCTCGGGTGCTCTGATTTCCTCTCACAGTCTGAAATGTGCGGGTTAGGTGGATTGGCCGGGCTAAATTGCTCCTTAGTGTCCCCGATGTGCAGGTTAAATGGATAGCCATGGGAAATGTGGGGGCTACGGGGACAGGGAGGGAGAAGGCTTGGGTCAGATATTCTGTCAGAGAGTCGGTGCAGCCTGCCTCGATGGCTAAGTGGCCTCCTCTGCACTATAGCGATTCTGTGAATAAAATTCCTTGCAAAAGTATTGCTAATTTGAAGTTATTTACATATCAGTATTCATCCAAATCATATGGAATTAACTTAAAAGATCCTCTAGCCCTCTCTTTCGTTAAAACTGTCACCAATTTGTGGATATTTTAGTAGACCAAGATCAGAGACAAGTTGCTTTACAGAATAATTCATAACATTTAGAATCATAGAGAAAGGGTCTTCCTTTCGACATTATGTCATGGTCTGGCTGAAGGTAAGGTGTCCATGTATGGAGAGGACACCTGGCAGGAGGGATCACATGACTGGACAAGAGGGGGGGGAAAGTAAAACAGAATGTGGGCAGAACGTGGGAAAGCAAAAAGAAGAGAAAAAGGAGAGTAAAACTGAAAGCTGCAAAGAAAAAAGAAAGAAAACAGGAGCTGGGATTATTTGGCAATTCCAGCATGTGCAGAACTTGGCCTTTGATTCAAATGAAGCTATTTTTAGTCGATCGTATTGTCTGAAGGGCAGTTGCAGGGGCGGCACGGTGGCCCAGTGGTTAGCACTGCTGCCTCACAGCTCCAGGGACCCATGTTCGATTCCCGGCTTGGGTCACTGTCTGTGTGGAGTTTGCACGTTCTCCCCGTGTCTGCATGGGTTTCCTTCGGGTGCTCCGGTTTCCTCCCACGGTCCAAAGATGTGCGGGTTAGGTTGATTGGCCATGCTAAATTGCCCCTTAGTGTCAGGGGGGATTTGCACATTCTCCCCGTGTCTGCGTGGGTTTCCTCCGGGTGCTCCGGTTTCCTCCCACAGTCCGAAAGATGTGTAGGTTAGGTGCATTGGCCGTGCTAAATTCTCCCTCAGTGTACCCGAGCAGGCATCGGAGTGTGGCAGTTGGGGGATTTTCACAGTAACTTCATTGCAGTGTTAATGTAAGCCTACTTGTGACACTAATAAAGTGCACTGTTCCCAGAGATACTGCAATGTGAACTGAGAAGAGCCTCTTCTATCTCCCTGTTCCTGAAATCAATTTAACAGATGGTGCCCAGATAAGGGATATATTAGATTGTAAACCGATCGCAAAATCTTTATTCTCACAAAAATATATCCTCTTTCATTTTTCTTCAGCGAACCTTATTTCCATTAATAAGACGGTAATCGCCATCTCTCAAGTCGGGTCGATACAGTGCGTAACCTTCTGGTACCTCAATGGATTTCCAGCACAGACCAACCACCGAGGAGAACTGGTCAGTAGCAATTCCTCTATTCATGAATTTCTCTGACCTCTCTTATCTCCTCAACCCACCTCGATACCCGCTGTATCTCAATGGTCTCACCTCGTAGGGTCATGAACCCATTCTAACAACCTGAGCACATAGGCTGACATCCTAGAGACGCCCTCTTTCAGACGGGACATTAAACCGAGCCCTGACTGCCCTGTCAGGAGGATGTAAAGAATCCTGTGATATTACTTTAAGAGTCCTTGTTGGTATCCTGGCCAATATTTATCCTTCGTAACCATCACTTGGGGAGACAATGGCCTCATCACTAGCGTAGGCAATGGCCTAGTGGTATTATTGCTGGACTATTAATCGAGATATTCAACTAATGTTCTGAGGACCCGGGTTCGAATCCCGCCACGTCAGATGGTGGAATTTCAATTCAATAAAAAATATCTGGAATTAAGAATCTAATAATGACCATGAAACCATTGTCGATTGTCAGAAAAACCCAGCTGCGTCACTAATGTCCTTTAGGGAGGGAAATCTGCTGTCCTTACCTGGTCTGACCTACATGTGACTCCAGAACCACAGCAATGTGGTTGACTCCCAACTGCCCTCAGGCAACCAGGGATGGGCAATAAATGCTGGCCAGCCAGCGACACCTATGTCCCACGAATTAATAAAAAATAACGGGCTATCTGTTTTTTTTATCACATTACTGCTTGTGGGAGCTTGCTGTGCACAAATTGGTTGTTGAGCTTCTGACATCAAGACAGTGGTGACACTTCAAAGGTGCCTCACTGGCTTCAAGGTGCTTTGGGAGCATCCTGAGACCATGAAAGGCACTATATAAATGTAAACATTTCTTTTAATCTGAAGACTTTCATTGCTGCTGGGAGCACAGTTCAGTGCGGCTAACTTAAATAGAGAGGGGGGGGCGGGTATGGTTCATGATGGAAGAGCCCAAGTGCAGGATTTTCCGGTCGCGCCCGCCCCGAGACTGGAAATTCCTGCCCAAGGTCAATGGACCTTGAAATTGTCCACCAAGATTTCCATCCTACCCGCAACAATTCGCGTAACAGGCAGGATTGGAAAATTTACCCTGTGATAACCCCCAGGACGTACATGGGGGAATCCCTGATTGACCTACCTGTAGGACTGGCGGAATACAAGCTCTCTGGGCGTTGGTAATTACCTGACCAGGTATACCATGCCCTTTATAAAGCAAGCCCCCGAGTGGGTCCATTGGTGTATTGTCTGAGGTGGGACTGCTTTGTGTGCACCACAGGCTTGTGGTTTTTGCTTTATTTTGTGCAATAAAACACTTTACAGCCGATCCCTGGAGTTCCTATAACCCCTCAAATGTATCCCTGTGTTTGCCCAATGGTCTGGTCTAGTCTAGCCAATATGTATGGACATTAGAAATAGTCACAAGTATAGGCCATATGGCCCTTAAGCACGATTCACTATTCAGTAAGAGCCATGGAAATAGACTCTGGGCCTCACTCCAGTATCCAGTCTGTTCCCACAACCCTTGACTCCCCAATAGTTCAAGAATCCATCTAACTCAACCTTGAATATGTTCAATGATTCCGCATCCATAGTTCTCTCGGGTAGGGCATTTCCAAGGTTAATGATGCTCAGAGAGAAGTTCCTCCTCAACTCTGTTTCAAATGGGTGACCTTTTATTCTGAAACCATATCCCCTAGCTCTATACTCCCCCCCCCTCCCCCCACCCTCCATGGGGAAACATTCTCTCAGCATTTACCCTGCTACGTACCCTCAGAATCTTATGTTTCAGTAAGATCACCTCTCATTCTTCTAATCTCCAATGAGTATGGGCCCAACCTGCTCAACCTTTCCTCAGAAGACAACCCCATGATCCCAGGAATCAGATGATCCACAGAAACTCTCGAGGAAATGCCAAGACAACGTTTCCCACACTTCAGAGATAAACACAGAATACCGCAGATGCTGGATTTTGAAACAAAAACCGAAAAATGCTGGAAAATCTCAGCGGGTCTGACAGCATCTGTGATGCATGTCTCCAGGTGTGTGTCTCTGACATTGTTCACCCAATGGCCTGGTCCAATCTAGCCAGTATATACAAATATTAGAAATAATCACAAGTATTTACAGGCAAATAATCACAGGCTCTGACGAAGGTTCACGAGAATGATCCCTGGAATGAAGAGCTTGTCATATGAGGAACGGTTGAGGACTCTGGGTCTGTACTCGTTAGAGTTTAGAAGGATGAGGGGGGATCTTATTGAAACTTACAGGATACTGCGAGGCCTGGATAGAGTGGACGTGGAGAGGGTGTTTCCACTAGTAGGAAAAACTAGAACCAGGGGGCACAACCTCAGGCTAAAGGGACGATCCTTTAAAACAGAGATGAGGAGGAATTTCTTCAGCCAGACAGTGGTGAATCTGTGGAACTCTTTGCCGCAGAAGGCTGTGGAGGCCAAGTCATTGAGTGGGTTTAAGACAGAGATAGATAGGTCCTTGATTAATAAGGGGATCAGGGGTTATGGGGAAAAGGCAGGAGATTGGGGATGAGAAAAATACCAGCCATGATTGAATGGCGGTGCAGACTCAATGGGCCGAGTGGCCTAATTCTGCTCCTATGTCTTATGGTCTTATGGTCATCTAATCTCGAAACGTTGGCTCTATTCTCTCTGCACAGATGCTGTCAGACCTGCTGAGATTTTCCAGCATTTTCTATTTCTGTTTTCTACATTTCACTTGGTTTGCGCAAACCTTTCAGTGGAATGTAGCCCAGTCCATCACGCAAACCAGTCTCCCATCCATTGACTCTGTCTACACTTCCTGCTGCCTCGGAAAAGCAGACAGCATAATTAAGGACCCCAGACACCCCGGACATTATCTCTTCCACCTTCTTCCGTCGGGAAAAAGATACAAAAGTCTGAGGTCACGTACCAACCGACTCAAGAACAGCTTCTTCTCTGCTGCTGTCAGACTTTTGAATGGACTTACCTTGCATTAAGTTGACCTTTTTCTGCGTCCTAGCTGTGACTGTAACACTACATTCTGCACTCTCTCCTTTCCTTCTCTACGAACGGTATGCTTTATTTTACAGCGCGCAAGAAACAATGCTTTCCACTGTATACTAATACAGGTGACAATAATTAATCAAATCAAATCAAATCAAATCAAAATCTTTCTGGAGGATTTCCAGAAATACCAACCACCTCATCTGATTTGATTTGATTTATTATTGTCACATGTATTAACATACAGTGAAAAGTATTGTTTCTTGCGCGCTATACAGACAAAGCTTACCGTTCATAGAGAAGGAAATGAGAGAGTGCAGAATATAGCGTTACAGTCATAGCTAGGGTGTAGAGAAAGATCAACTTAATGCAAAGGTAGGTCCATTCAAAAGTCTGACGGCAGCAGGGAAGAAGCTATTCTTGAGTCGGTTGCTACATGACCTCAGACTTTTGTATCATTTTCCCGATGGAAGAAGGTGGAAGAGAGAATGTCCGGGGTGCGTGGGATCCTTAATTATGCTGGCTGCCTTGCCGAGGCAGCGGGAAGTGTAGACAGAGTCAATGGATGGGAGGCTGGTTTGCGTGATGGGATAGGGCTATATTCCCAACCTTTTGTAGTTCCTTGCGGTCTTGGGCAGAGCAGGAGCCCATACCAAGCTGTGATACAACCAGAAAGAATGCTTTCTATGGTGCCTCTGTTAAAGTTGATGAGAGTGGTAACTGACATGCCAAATGTCCTTAGTCTTCTGAGAAAGTAGAGGCATTGGTGGGTTTTCTTAACTATAGTGTCGGCAAGGGGGGGGAACCAGGACAGGTTGTTGGTGATCTGGACACCTAAAAACTTGAAGCTCTCGACATTAGATAGATATTGTGTTAAGTCATAATACGGAGGAGGCTAGTCATGTGATCTGTAACCTTTCCTTTCCCAGTGGAGCCTGACATACTACATGTGTCATCAGCTAAAACCCGCACAACTTGTGTCTGTCAGCATCTACAGCATTCCACCCACAGAGGCTCTGGTGAAGAATATCCGCTTACCAGGTGAGTGCCTCATAATCAACGGGCAAACTGGATCTGAGCACATTTAACAGCAAACATCGTCAGTCCCTGGCCCGTGCCAAGTAGGGTTGCCAACTTTTTTTTTATTCATTTGTGAGATGTGGCCAGTGTTTATTGCCCATCCCCAGTTGCCTCTTGAGAAGGTGGTGGTGAGCTGCCTTCTTGAATCGCTGCAGTCCACGCACTGTGGGTTGACCCACAATGCCGTTAGGGAGGGAATTCCTGGATTTTGACCCAGCGACTATGAAGGAACGGCGATATATTTCCAAGGCAGGATGATGAGTGGCTTGGAGAGGAACTTGCAGGTGGTGGTGTTCCCATGTATCTGCTGCCCTTGTCCTTCTAGATGGAAGTGGTCGTGGGTTTGGAAGGTGCTGTCCAAGGATCTTTGGTGAACTGCTGCAGCGCATCTTGTAGATAGTACACACTGCTGCTACTGAGTGTCGGTGGCGGAGGGAGAGGATATTTGTGGATGTGGTGCCAATCAAGCTTTGTCCTGGATGGTGTCGAGCTTCTTGAGTGTTGTTGGAGCCGCACCCATCCAGGCAAGTGGGGAATATTCCATCACACTCCTGACTTGTGCCTTGTAGATGGTGGACAGGCTTTGGGGAGTCAGGAGGTGAGTTACTCGCCGCAGTATTCCGGACCTCTGACCTGCTCTTGTAGCCACTGTCTATGTCAGGTAAAACAATTCAAATAATCCGATTCCCCACCTCCCCCATCTCTCGGCAGTATCCACATGGCCATGACATCATCTGCTCTCAGCCAATCAGTGACCATTTGTGCATCATGTGACATTCGATCATATGACGCTCAAATATGTGACAACCAATCACATGGTTACAGTTTGCAGTGTCATAGAATTTGCAGCCTACAGATTGGATCAGGAGTAGCTGAGTGTCTTTGACTACGGATTCACATGGGCAGATGGAGGAAGTACTCCAGCTCAAATCTCACGCACTAAACTCTGAACAGTGCCTGAGAGATTAAGCTTCTATTTCTGGAGGCTCATGGAGGTTGCCAGAGAGTCCAAAACCCCAACATTACTGCCAGCTCTCCCCAGAAAGCATAGCTGTGGGGGCAAGGAAATGAGTCCTAATCATTGGCTGATCTCTTCACATATTTTTACATTAGGATCAGATCATTTAAACTTTTAAATTTAACTTACATTTAAACTTTCCTCCCGGTGCTCCGGTTTCCTCCCACAGTCCAAAGAGTCCAAGGTTAGGTTGATTGGCCGTGCTGAATTGTCCCTTAGTATCAGGGGGATTATCACGGTAAATAGATGGGGTTACGGAGATAGAGCCTGGATGGGATTGTTATTGGTCAGGCATGATCGGCCGAAAGGCCTCCTTTTATTGGTGGCACAGTGGTTAGCACTGCTGTCTCACAGCTCCAGGGACCCGAGTTCAATTCCCGGCTTGGGTCACTGTCTGTGTGGAGTCTGCACGTTCTCCCCGTGTCTGCGTGGGTTTCCTCCGGATGCTCCGGTTTCCTCCAACAGTCCAAAAGACATGCTGGTTAGGTGCATTGGTCATGCAAAATTGCCCCTTAGTGTCCCGGGACGCGTAGGTTAGAGGGATTAGCGGGATAAATGTGTGGGGTTACGGGGATACTGCCTGGGTGGGATTGTTGTTGGTGCAGACTCGATGGGCTGAATGGCCTCCTTCTGCGCTGTAGGGATTCTATGATTCTATGAAACACATCAATGAATGGCTTTGTGTCAGCAATGGCTCAGTTGATAGCTTCCTGAGTCACAAAGTTCTGGGTTTAAGTTGTAGTCCAGCGCTTGGACCCACTCCCCCGCGCCCCCCACCCCCCCCAAACCATATGTCAGTAAATATCATCAACTACCCAAGACCTCACTGTTCCTCCAACTCAGGCCTCTTACACGTTCCCCCATTCCCTTTTGATTTGATTTGATTTCATAGAATCCCTGCAGTCCAGAACGAGGCCATTTGGCCCACCGAATCTGTACCAACCACAATCCCACCCAGGCCCTATTCCCACAACTGCACACATTTACCCTACGAATCCCTTGACACTAGGGTCAATTTAGCATGGCCAATCAACCTCACCCACAAATCTGTGGACTGTGGGAGGAAACTGGAGCACCCAGAGGAAACCCACGCAGACACAGGGAGAATGTGCAAACTCCACACAGAACCCGAGGCCGGAATTGAACCTGGGACCCTGACGTTGTGAGGCAGCAGTGCTGACCACTGTGCCACCATGCCACCCTTAAATCAATAATTTGATTTATTATTGTCACATGTGCTAGTGTACAGTGAAAAGTATTGTTTCTTGCGCGCTATACAGACAATGCATACCATTCATAGATAAGGAAAGGACAGAGTGCAGAATGTAGTGTTACAGTCAAAGCTCGGGTGTAGAGAAAGATCAACTTAATGCGACGTAGGTCCATTCAAAACTCTGATGGCAGAAGGGAAGAAGCTGTTCTTGAGTCACAGAAGACAGAGGGTGGTAGTGGAAGGGTCTTTTTCCGGCTGGATGCCTGTGACTAGTGGTGTTCGGCAGGGCTCTGTATTGGGACCTCTGCTGTTTGTGATTTATATAAACGATCTGGAAGAAGGTGTAACTGGGGTGATCAGTAAGTTTGCGGACGACACGAAAATGGCTGGACTTGCAGATAGTGAGGAACATTGTCAGAGGCTACAGAAGGATATAGATAGGCTGGAAATTTGGGCAAAGAAATGGCAGATAGAGTTCAATCCAGATAAATGCAAAGTGATGCATTTTGGTAGAACTAACGTAGGGGGGAGCTATACGATAAATGGCAGAACCATAAAGGGTGTAGATACGCAGAGGGACCTGGGTGTGCAAGTCCACAGATCCTTGAAGGTGACGTCACAGGTGGAGAAGGTAGTGAATAAGGCATATGACATGCTTGCCTTTGTAGGACGGGGCATAGAGTATAAAAGTTGGGGTCTGATGTTGCAGTTGTATGGAACGTTGGTTCGGCCGCATTTGGAATACTGCGCCCAGTTCTGGTCGCCACACTACCGGAAGGACGTGGAGGCTTTAGAGAGAGTGCAGAGGAGGTTTACCAGGATGTTGCCTGGTATGGAAGGGCTTAGATATGAGGAGAGATTGGGTAAACTGGGGTTGTTCTCACTGGAAAGACGGAGGATGAGGGGTGACCTAATAGAGGTGTTTAAATTATGAAAGGCATAGATAGGGTGAACGGTGGGAAGCTTTTTCCCAGGTCGGTGGTGACGTTCACGAGGGGTCATAGGTTCAAAGTGAGGGGGGGGAGGTTTAACACGGATATCAGAAGGACGTATTTTACACAGAGGGTGGTGGGGGCCTGAAATGCGCTGCCGGGCAAGGTGGTGGAGGCGGACACACTGGGAATGTTTAAGACTTATCTAGATAGCCACATGAACGGGGTGGGAATGGAGGGATACAAAAGAATGGTCTAGTTTGGACCAGGGAGTGGCACGGGCTTGGAGGGCCGAAGGGCCTGTTCCTGTGCTGTATTGTTCTTTGTCCTTGTTCTTTGAGTCATTTGCTACTTGACCTCAGACTTTTGTATCTGTTCCCCGACGGAAGAAGGTGGAAGAGAGAATGTCCGGGATGCGTGGGGTCCTTAATTATGCTGGTTGCTTTTCTGTGGCAGCAGAAGTGTAGACAGAGTCAATGGATGGGCAGTTGGTTTTCTTGATGGACCGGACTTCATTCATGACCCTTTGTAGTTCCTTGCGGTCTTGGACAGAGCAGGAGCCATACCAAGCTGTGATACAACCAGAAAGAATGCTTTCTATGGTGCATTTGTAGAAGTTGGTGAGAGTCGTAACAGGCATGCCAAATTTCCTTAGTCTCCTGAGAAAGTAGAGGCATTGTTGGGCTTTCTTAACTTCACCTTACCATTGGTAGCTAAGCCTTCGGCTATCTGGGTCTGACATAGAAACATAGAAAAACTACAGCACAAAACAGGCCCTCCGGCCCCACAAGTTGTGCCAAACATATCCCTACCTTTTAGGCCTACCTATAACCCTCCATCCTATTAAGTCCCATGTACTCATCCAGGAGTCTCTTAAAAGATCCTATTGAGTTTGCCTCCACCACCACTGACGGCAGCCGATTCCACTCGCCCACCACCCGCTGTGTGAAAAACTTACCCCTAACATTTCCCCTGTACCTACCCCCCAGCACCTTAAACCTGTGTCCTCTCGTAGCAGCCATTTCCACCCTGGGAAAAAGCTTCTGAGAATCCACCCGATCTATGCCTCTCAACATCTTATATACCTCTATTAGGTCTCCTCTCATCCTACGTCTCTCCAAGGAGAAAAGACCGAGCTCCCTCAGCCTATCCTCATAAGGCATGCCACTCAATCCAGGCAACATCCTTGTAAATCGCCTCTGCACCCTTTCGATCTTTTCCACATCCTTCCCGTTCTTGAAGTTTCTGTCCCGCCTCTCATTCCTCCTGTAAGGTTAAAGACTATTTCTGTCCTGATATCTCTTTTTTTTGGGTGGGGATCAATAATCTCTGACTCAGTGACATTCTTGTGAAGCACTCAGCCGAAGGTCCAGGCCAAAGCCTTCCTGTTTCCCCAGGATTTCCAAGCAGCATGGGACAGGCAACTGCAACCTGCATTTACATAGCGCCATTGAGTAGCAAAATGTCCCAAGGCACTTCACAGGTGCGTTACAAAGCTAAATTTGATGCCAAACTGCGTGAGGAGATATTGGAAGAGAGTATCAAAAGTTTGGTCAGAAAGGGTAGATATTACTGAGTGTCTTAAGAAAAGAGGAAAGCTGGAGGTGAAGCCCAATAATTTTTTAAAAAATTAATTCGTGGGACATGGGCATCGCTGGCAGGCCAGCATTTATTGCCCATCCCTTGTTGCCCTTGAGAAGATGGTGGGGAACTGCCTTCTTGAATCGCTGCAGTCCATGTGCTGTTAGGAGAGAGAATTCCAGGATTTTGACCCAGCGACTGCAAAGGAACGGCGATATATTTCCAAGTCAGGATGGTGAGTGGCTTGGAGGGGAACTTGCAGGTGGTGGTGTTCCCATGTATCTGCTGCCTTTGTCCTTCTAGATGGAAGTGGTCATGGAATTGGAAGGTTCAGTCTAAGGATCTTTGGTGAATTGCTGCAGTGCATCTTGTAGATGGTACACACTGCTGCTACTGAGCGTCGGTGGTGGAGGGATTGAATGTTTGTAGATGTGGTGCCAATCAAGCGGGCTGTTTTGTCCTGGATGGTGTCGAGCTTCTTGAGTGTTGTTGGAGCTGCACCCATCCAGGCAAGTGGGGCATATTCCATTCCTGACTTGTGCCTTGTAGATGGTGGATAGGTTTTGGGGAGTCAGGAGGTGAGCTACTCACCGCAGTATTCCTAGTCTCTGACCTGCTCTTGTAGCCATTGTGTTTATGTGGTGAGTCCAGTTGAGTTTCTGGTCAATGGTAACCCCAAGGATGTTGACAGTGGGGGACTCAGTGCTGATACATTGACAATGGAGAGGTTTATAGAACATAGAATGTAGAACATAGAACCACAGTACAGGCCCTTCGGCCCTCGATGTTGTGCCGAGCTTTGTCCGAAACCAAGATCAAGCTATCCCACTCCCTATCATTCTGGTGTGCTCCATGTGCCTATCCAATAACTGCTTGAAAGTTCCTAAAGTGTCCGACTCCACTATCACAGCAGGCAGTCCATTCCACACCCCAACCACTCTCTGAGTAAAGAACCTACCTCGGACATCCCTCCTATATCTCCCACCATGAACCTTATAGTTATGCCTCCTGGTAACAGCTACATCCACCCGAGGAAATAGTCTCTGAACGTCCACTCTATCTACCCCCCTCATCATCATATAAACCTCTATTAAGTCGCCTCTCATCCTCCTCCGCTCTAAAGAGAAAAGCCCTCGCTCCCTCAACCTTTCCTCACAAGACCTACCCTCCAAACCAGGCAGCATCCTGGTAAATCTCCTCTGCACTCTCTCCAATGCTTCCACATCCTTCTTATAGCGAGGTGACCAGAACTGCACACAATATTCCAAATGTGGTCTCACCAAGGTCCTGTACAGTTGCAGCATAACCCCACGGCTCTTAAACTCAAACCACCTGTTAATAAAAGCTAACACACTATAGGCCTTCTTCACGGCTCTATCCACTTGAGTGGGGAATTCCAAAGCTTAGGGCCCTAGGCAGCTGAAAGCATGTCTAACTTCAATGGAAATGGTCTCAAGGAATGGCGGGATATGGGGATAGGGCAGATAAGTGGAGTTGATTTAGAAGATCATCCATGATCTTAAGGAATGGTCGGGCAGGCTCAAGTAACAGTATTTTTCCACTCTGCCTCAGAGGTGAAGGTTTCTGGCAAGCCCAGCATTTTATTTTGCAAAAATAAACTGTATTCATAAAATATCTGAAAGGGCGTTACAAACATTCCAAAATGCCCATCAAAGTGCAATAATAATATTCAGGTTCTCTACATAGATCCTGTTACAATCTGAGCGACTTCAATACAGTCAAAGAAACATTACAGACAGTTCAAAATGATCATTACAAATGGTACAAAGGTATTTACATTGTCCCCATGGAACAAGCTGCACTCTGAGATGCTTCCATACAGTTGTGATGCATATAATATTCACTGTATACATTCAGTGTGAATCATTCAGCCCGAGAAGGTTCTGCTTCCCTCAATTCACTGTGGCTGAAAAGTCTTAGACAGCGACCTCCCGCATTGCGGCTCTATTGCAGTTTTCCCCAGATTTAGTGCGTCCCTCAGCACGTAGTCCTGGGCTTTGGAATATGCTAGTCTGCAACACTCAGTCGAGGACTCTTTGGGGTGGCACGGTGGCACAGTGGTTAGCACTGCTGCCTCACAGCACCAGGAACCCGGGTTCGATTCCGGCCTCAGGTCACTGTCTGTGTGGAGTTTGCACATCCTCCCCTTGTCTGCGTGGGTTTCCTCCGGGTGCTCCGGTTTCTTCCCACGCTCCAAAGATGTGTGGCCAAGGTTGATTGGCCATGCTAAATTAACCCTAGTATCAGGGGGATTAGCAGGGTAAATATGTGGGGTTACGGGAATAGGGCCTGGGTGGGATTGTGGTCGGTGCAGACTCGATGGGCCGAATGATTCTATGAGGACAGGTCCTTGCACTGGAAGAGCAACAAGTTTCGGGCAGGCCAAAGAGCATCTTTCACCAAGCTGATGATCCTCCAGCAACACCTGATGTTTGTCTTGGAGTGAGTCCCTGGGAACAGCCCGTAGAGCACAGAGTCCTGCGTCACGGAGCGACTCGGGATGAACCTGGACAAAACCACCTCATCCCTCTCCAGACCTGCTTTGCAAAGGCACCTTCTGCAAGGAGGTGGACGGTGGCCCCTCCCCCACCACCTTGAGGGCAACGTGCAAATGGGGTGAGACAAGGTCAACATTTATTACCCATCCCTCTTTGCCCAATGCTGTGTGGTTTGCGAGGCCATTTCATAGTCATCACATCGTGTGTCTGCAATCACATAAAGTTCAGATAGGGTAAGGATGACAGATTTCCTTCCCTAAAGAACATTAGTAAAACAGGTGGATTCTTATAACAATCTGGGAATGATCATCATTACGGGGTCTGGCCTTTTAATTCCAAATGTATTAATTAATTGAATTTAAATTTAAAATGCACACGGTGGCACACGGTGGTTGGCACTGCTGCCTCACAGCGCCAGGGACCCGGGTTCAACTCCGGTCTCGAATCACTGTCTGTGCGGAGTCTGCACATTCTCCCCGTGTCTGCGTGGGTTTCCTCCGGGTGCTCCGGTTTCCTCCCACAGTTCAAAGATGTGCGGGCTAGGTTGATTGGGCGTGATGAATTGCCCCTTGGTGTCAGGGTAAATATGTGGGGTTACAGGGATAGGGCCTGGGTGGGATTGTCATCGTTGGGTTGAATGGCCTTCTTGTGTACTGTAGGAATTCTATGAACTGTATTGAATGTCACTAAAATTATGGCCATGCTAAATTGACCCTTAGTGTCCCAAGATGTGTAGGTTAGATGGATTAGCCATGGGAAATGTGTGAGTTTACAGGGATAGGGTGGGGGAGAGGGCCTGGGTTAGATACTCTGTCAGGGAGTCAAGGCAGACTCGATGGGCCGAATGGCCTCTTCTGCACTGTAAGGATTCTGTGAACTGGATAAGGTGCCAGAGAGTAGCCAGTAGGACAGCACCAGTCACCCTTTCCAGGAGAGAGCAGGAAGGCCGATAGATGAGAGAGAAATCCTTCCCCTGCGAGTTTCATTGGGAAGAGGCCAAGCTCCTCCCTGAAAGTCCTGGGTTCGATTCCCGACTTGGGTCACTGTCTGTGTGGAGTTTGCACATTCTCCTCGTGTCTGCGTGGGTTTCCTCCGGGTGCTCCGGTTTCCTCCCACAGTCCAAAGATGTGCGGGTTAGGTTGATTGGCCAGGTTAAAAATTGCCCCTTAGAGTCCTGGGATGCATAGGTTAGAGGGATTAGCGGGTAAATGTGTGGGGGTAGGGCCTGGGTGGGATTGTGGTCGGTGCAGACTCGATGGGCCGAATGGCCTCCTTCTGCACTGTAGGGTTTCTATGATTTCTATGATTTCTATGAAAGGGTTAAAGTTTATTCAATCTTGAGTTCCTGCATTCAGTCAGTTTCACAAGTTTGTTAAACCAGCTCAACCTGCAGTTGAAGCGAAACCAGTTTGACCGGTGATGTTCCCACATCAGCTGAAGCAGAAATTAATCTTTTGAAGTAAAGAACTCACTTACATTGACTCTTTTGTGATCACAGGACATCTCGACATGCCAAGGACACAAGGCCCTCAGGCAGCAATGTGATAAATGAGATCAGCGCTGTATGATTCTATGATAAAAACATAAGAACATAAGAACTCGGAGCAGGAGTAGGCCATCTGGCCCCTCGAGCCTGCTCCGCCATTCAATAAGATCATGGCTGATCTTTTCGTGGACTCAGCTCCACTTACCCACCCACTCACCAAAGCCCTTAATTCCTTTACTGTTCAAAAATGTATCCATCCTTGCCTTAAAAACATTCAATGAGGTAGCCTCAACTGCTTCACTGGGCAGGGAATTCCACAGATTCATAACCCTTTGTGTGAAGAAGTTCCTCCTCAACTCAGTCCTAAATCTGCTCCCCCTTATTTTGAGGCCATGCCCCCTAGTTCTAGTTTCAGCCGCCAGTGGAAATAACTTCCCTGCCTCTATCTTATCGATTCCCTTCATAATCTTATATGTTTCTGTAAGATCTCCCCTCATTCTTCTGAATTCCAATCAGCATAGCCCCAGTCTACTCAGTCTCTCCTCATAAGCCAATCCTCTCAACTCCGGAATTAACCTAGTGAATCTCCTCTGCACCCCCTCCAGTGCCAGTATATCCTTTCTCAAGTAAGGAGAACAAAACTGTACACAGTACTCCAGGTGTGGCCTCACCAGCACCTTATTCAGCTGCAACATAAGCTCGCTGTTTTTAAACTCCATCCCTCTAGCAATGAAGGACAAAATTCCATTTGCCTTCTTAATTACCTGCTGCACCTGCAAACCAACTCCTTGTGATTCTTGCACAAGGACACCCAGGTCCCTCTGCACAGCAGCATGCTGCAAGTTTTTACCATTTAAATAATAGTCCATTTTACTGTTATTCCTACCAAAATGGATGACCTCACATTTACCAACATTGTACTCCATCTGCCAGACCCTCGCCCACTCACTTAGACTATCTATATCTCTTTGCAGACTTTCAGCATCCTCTGCACACTTTGCTCTGCCACTCATCTTAGTGTCACCTGCGAATTTTGACACACTACACTTGGTCCCCAACTCCAAATCATCTATGTAAATCGTAAACAATTGCGGTCCCAACACTGATCCCTGAGGCACACCACTGGTCACTGATCGCCAACCAGGAAAACACCCATTTACCCCCACTCTTTGCTTTCGAATTCTATAAGTGCTGGTAGATGGGATTAGGTGGGAGTTCAGGAGGCCGATTCTCCCGCACGGTTTTTGGTGCATTGGGTTGGGAGATGCACATGTCAGCCATTTCCCGGGATTCGTGCGTGCGTTCCCGACACATGCACGTCTCCCACAGCCGGAGAGCAGACGCGGTAGAGACCGTGCTGGGAATCGACGGGAAGACCAGGAAAGTGATTTTAATCTGTCTTTCGTGGAATTTAAATGTGATTATCGGGCCCAGGACTGAATTCTCCGGGTCCGATAGCATCTCCCATCCCGCCAGGAGTACTTCACTCCAGCGGGGTTTAGAGTAGCTCCCCACTTGCGGGGAACTAGCGAGAGACCCAGCTGGGGTGAAGAAGGGGGCAGTCAGGGCCCCCCAGGGGCTGCCCCCTGGGTATGGGCACCCTGGCAGTGCCAGCCTGTGCCCTATGGCACTAAGGGGCAAAGTGCCCATGCCCAGGGTCACCTTGGCACTGCCCACTGGGCATCAGGCAGTGCTAAGGGGGTGGGGCCTATTGTGGGTGGGGCTTAAGGGTGATCGGTGGGGGTCGGGTGGTTGTGTTGCCACTCTGCATGGGAATCGCTCGGGGATGAAGGGAGGCCAGCAACCGGGGCGGGTTGTGGGTGGGGTCTGCCTGCCCGAGCGGGGGGTGGGGGGGTGGGGGGTGGGTTGGTGTTCGTCAAAGAAGGGCAGGGGAGTTATCTATCTCCAGTGTCCTGGCTAATATTTGTCTCACAAACAACATTGCAAAAAAACAGATTCTCCAGTCTCTACAACTTGGCTGTCTGTGGGATCTTCCTGTGCACAAATTAACTGCTGTGTTTCCCACATTGCAACAGCGGACATGCTTCAAAGGAAGTATTTCATTGGCTGTAAAGTGTTTTGAGATTTCCCAGTGGACTTGAGGAGTGCGATTTAAAGGCTAATCTTTCTGCTAAAGGCCGTCCTCACGTGATCTCACACTCTACCCCTTCCTGCCACCTCTTCCCTCACCCTCTCACCCACAGCAGCTCAACTCCCACTCTCCCCTCACTGCCTCAAACACTGTAATATGGGCTGGAATTTTCCGCCGTCCTCGTCCCGCTGCCACTGCAAGCGAGGACGGAGAATTCGGCGCTCAGCCAAATCTCCGTTCACTGCAGCGGGACCGGATAATCCCGTGTGAGAGAGTGTGAGAGAGTGTGAGAGAGTGTGAGTCAGTGTGAGTCAGTGTGAGGGAGTGTGAGAGAGTGTGAGAGAGTGTGAGAGAGTGTGAGAGAGCGTGAGAGAGCGTGAGAGAGCGTGAGAGAGCGTGAGAGAGCGTGAGAGAGCGCGAGAGAGCGCGAGAGAGCGTGAGAGAGTGTGAGAGAGTGTGAGAGAGTGTGAGAGAGTGTGAGAGAGCGCGAGAGAGCGTGAGAGAGTGTGAGAGAGTGTGAGTCAGTGTGAGTCAGTGTGAGAGAGCGCGAGAGTGTGGAAGAGTGTGAGTCAGTGTGAGGGAGTGTGAGAGAGCGAGAGAGTGTGAAAGAGTGTGAGGGAGTGTGAGAGCGCAAGAGAGTGTGACAGAGTGTGAGTCAGTGTGCGTCAGTGTGAGAGAGCACGAGAGAGTGTGAAGGAGTGTAAGAGAGTGCAAAAGACCAGAAGAGAGCACAGAAAACTCAAGAGAGCACGAGAGGGTGCAAGAAAGTGTGCAAGAGAGTGTGCAAGAGAGCAAGAGAGTGTGCAAGAGAGTGAGGGAGTTTGAGTGTGATGGTGTACAAGAGGGATTCTAGTGTAAATAATTACACACAGAAACCTTAAAGAAAATATGTGTGAATATATCTCCAAACCTTAAATTTTCTGGAATTTTCCAGTGACGCCATTTCTTTTTTTTTTCAGATTGCAACAATCCAATGATGAAAAGATATGCTGAAGACTACTGTCCAGGTGGGTGGGAGTGGGCAGGGGAGAGCTGTGATGTTCATTGTGTAGATTGTAAACCCCCTTTCTCAATGAAGGACTTGCCCAGCCTCTAAAGTTCCTATGTCTTGCTCCCTGTGACTGTCAGGCTCTTCATTGTAAATTATATATAAAGAAATTGGGTGCATTAAATGGAAGCATGTTCTTTAGTCACTATCTACAGTTTAGTAAGACTTTAACGCAGACTATGCAGTTCCAGTCTTCAGATTATAAAAATGATATTTGAGGAACTGCAGAAGGTGCAAGAACTTTCAGAGGGATGAGACTGGAACTGAGAGAGTATTTATTTATTAGTCACAAGTAGGCTTACATTAACACTGCAATGAAGTTACTGTGAAAATTCCCGAGTCTCCACACTCCAGAACGTCTGCTGGTCATCGTACCCACCATTACCTCATGGGGTGGAAGGTCCAGGCGCCATATTTAATAGGCGTCCAGGCAGCTTGCACTATCCCTTCCACCTTTACCCAACCACTGTTTCTCCCTTCCCCACTAACCTTTCCTCAGTCAACCCCTCCCGCGTAACATGCACTGCTGGTCCCAAGCACAGGCTGACATTGACAGAAAGTCCCCAAATGGGTGGCACAGTGGTTATCACTGCTGCCTCACAGCGCCAGGGACCCGGGTTCAATTCCGGTCTCGGGTCGCTGTCTGTGTGGAGTTTGCACATTCTCCCCGTGTCTGCGTGGGTTTCCTCCGGATGCTCCGGTTTCCTCTCTCTGTCCAAAGGTGTGCACGTTAGGTGGATTGGCCGTGCTAAATTGGCCCTTAGTATCAGGGGGACAAGCAAGGGTAAATAGGTGGGGTTACAGGAATGGGGCCGGGGTGGGATTGTTGGCAGTGCAGACTCGATGGGACAAATGGCCTCCTTCTGCGCTGTAGGGATTCTATGATTCTAAGAGGACAATGCAGCAGCAACTCTCCATTAATCATGGAACAAGTCACCTTGCCAAGTGTACGTCACTTATATGCAGTTGTGAATGTGAATGTTCTAATTCGTTGTTGGTGGGAGTTTAATTTGGAGGAAAATTGGCATGCACAGTGAGCCATCGCATACCAAAGCGCTCCCCCGCATTGTTTGTCGGGGAGCTTGACCCACCTTTAACGTCCCGAGAACAGAATTGCTGTAGTTCGTCCCACGCAGGGGGAAACTATTTTTTTTGGCCGCACGCTAAATTAGCTTTCCCCAGGGCTGCGGTTTCCCATCGCTGGCGAGACGAGAAGATTCCATCCATTGTCTTCTCCTACTAGAGGAGGCAGATTCTGGGACTTTCTTAGTTTCAGGATAGGAAATAAAAACAAGCATGCAATTAAATAATTATCAACTATCCCTTCCAAGTGGCTCAGTGGGTTAACACAGTGCACCAACACAGAACTGGGCCACCGAGACCATCGCTTGACAGGGTAAATGCTGAGAGGCTGCTTCACCCCTGGTTGGACAGTCCAGATTTAATGGGTCTAGTCTCAAGACAAAGCTTCTCGAGCCTGCTGTACTTTTCATAGAATCGTCATAGAATCACTACAGTGCAGAAGGGGGCCATTTGTCCCATCGAGTTTGCACTGACTCTCCAACAGAGCATCTTAGCCATGCCCTCTCCCATGCTCTATCTCCGTAACCCCACACATTCACCCTGCTAATCCCCCTAACCTACAAAAAGATACAAAAGTCTGAGGTCACGTACCAACCGACTCAAGAACAGCTTTTTCCCTGCTGCCGTCAGACTTTTGAATGGACCTACCTCACACTAAGTTGATCTTTCTCTGCACGCTAGCTGCGACTGTAACACCACATTCTGCACTCTCTCCTTTCCTTCTCTATGAACAGTATGCTTTGTCTGTATAGCGCGCAAGAAACAATACTTTTCACTGTATACTAATACATGTGACAATAATAAATCAAATCAAAAATCATTTTGGGACACCAAGGGGCAATTTAGCATGGCCAATGCACCTAACCTGCACATCTTTGGACTGTGGGAGAAAACCAGAGCACCCGGAGGAAACCCACGCAGACACGGGGAGAATGTGCAAACTCCACACAGACAGTGACCCAAGCTGGTAATCGAACCCGGGTCCCTGGCGCTGTGAGGCAGTTGTGCTGACCACTGTGCCACCCCATTTATATATTTTCAAGTCATGGAGCAATACAGCACGGAAACAGGCCCTTCGGCCCAACCGGTCCATGCCGACCATGGTGCCCTCCCAGCTAGTCCCAATTGCCCACGTTTGGCCCATATCCCTCTAATCCTTTCCCATCCATGTACTGATCCAAATGCTTTCTCAATGTTGCCATTGAACCTGCCTCAGCCACTTCCTCTGGCAGCTCATTCCATATCCGCACCACCCTCTGCGTGAAGAAGTTGCCCCTCAGGTTCCTTTGAAATCTTTCCCCTCTCACCTTAAACCTGTGCCCTCGAGTTTTCAATTCCCTTTCCCTGGGATAAAGATGTGCGTTCATCGTATCGATGCCCCTCATGATTTTATACACCTCAATAAGGACACTCCTCATTCTCCTACGTTCCAAGGAATAAAATCCTAGCCTGGATAACCGCTCCCTGTAACTCAGGCCCACTGGTCCTGGCAACACCCTCATAAATCTTCTTTGAACTCTTTCCAGTTTATCAATGTCTTTCTTATAACATGGTGACCAAAACTGTACACAATACTCCAAGTGTAGCCTCACCAATGACTGATAAAACTCTAACATAATGTCCCAACTCCAATGCTCAATGCCCTGACTGATGAAGGCCAGTGTACTAAATGCCTCCTTCACCATACTGTCTACCGGTGACGCTGCTTTCAGCGAACTATGTCCTTGTATTTTCACTAAGATCATGGCTGATCATCTACTTCAACTCCACTTTCCTGCACTATTTCAATATCTCTTCATCCCTTCAGTATCCAAAAGCACTTCACAACCAACGTGGAACATTTTCATATGTGCTCAAACTGTGGGATAGAAGGGTTAGATGTACAGTAGGTCACCTCCTGCCTGAAATTGTTGCCATGTGACTGCATAACTTAAATTTCTGTTCTGCAGATATTGCCATCCAGTGCGTCCTGAACGACACTAACCTGACAGTGACCTACACCAGTTCCCATCCCAATCGCGAGTACTTGGTGTATCTGTGCATCTGGAAGAGTCGATACTGCAGCTCTGAGGAGGCTCAGAACCTCGCAGTAAGTACGCAGCCATCCTGTCCAATCGCCATCACCTTCCTTAGGTGTCTTTAAGACAGAGAGAGGTAGGTTCTTTATCAATAAGGGGATCAGGGGTTTTTGAGAAAAGGCAGGAGATGGGATCAAGTGGCCTAATTCTGCTCCTATATCTTATGGTCTTACATAAGGTATAGCAAACAAAGAGCGGAATTTTCCAGAAGTAAGCGATTGACAGAGAAGTGACAGAGTCGGCAGTTCAGGTTTGGAACTGAGTTTCATCTTAACCTGATGTTGATTGACCTGTGGAGTACATTTCTGGAACTTTCTGTTTTAGAAGTGAAGAGATATAAAAGTGTCCAGAGGGGCAATTTTTTCAGACAGAGGGTGGTGAGTGTCTGGAACAAGCTGCCAGAGGTAGTAGTAGAGGCGGGTACAATTTTGTCTCTTAAAAAGCGTTTAGACGGTTACATGGGTAAGGTGGGTATAGAGGGATATGGGCCAAACGTGGGCAATTGGGACTAGCTTAGTCGTTAAAAAAAAAGGGCGGCATGGACAAGTTGGGCTGAAGGGCCTGTTTCCATGCTGTAAACCTCTATGACTCTAAGTACTAATCTGTCAGGCAGACTGATGCAAGAGTTTTTTTGAATTTGGATTGCAGCCACCCAAGGATACGATTGGGAACAGCAGTGTCATCTTTAAGAATGTTCCAGAGATTCCGTGCCTGTGTGTCAGGGTGAGTGTTTAAGGCTCAATTCTGTTTCTAACATGGAACTTCTTTTTCATTCATTTGTGGGACATGCACATCACTGGCTGGCCAGCATTTATTGCCCATCCCTTGTTGCCCCTGAGCTGAGTGGCTTGCTAGACCATTTCAGAGGACAGATGAGAGTCAACAACATTGCTTACAGCGACGTCTTGTTGAAGTTGTACAAGACTGTACAACTGTGTATAGTTCTGGTCACACTATTGTAGAAAGGATATTAGTAAACTAGAAAGAGTGCAGAAAAGATTTACTAGGATGGTACCGGGACTTGATGGTTTGAGTTATAAGGAGAGGCTTGGATAGACTGGGACTTTTTTCCCTGGAGCGTAAGAGGCTGAGGGATGATCTTATAGAGGTCTATAAAATAATGAGGGGCACAGATCAGCTAGATAGTCAATATCTTTTCCCAAAGGTAGGGGAGTCTGAAACTCGAGGGCATAGGTTTAAGGTGAGAGGGGACAAAGAACAAAGAACAATACAGCACAGGAACAGGCCCTTCGGCCCTCCAAGCCCGCGCCGCTCCCCGGTCCAGGATTGAATCCTGAATCCAGGATCCCCGCCCAATTTTCCAGCCTATCTACATACCAATATCCTATCCACCGAGCTGTCCCTCACAGCTACGATGTTTTGTTCATTACAACCTATTAACTTACCCCCACCCCCCCATTCCAGACCATGGGAGAGATACAAAAGGGTCCAATGGGGCAATTTTTTCAGACAGAGGGTGGTGAGTGTCTGGAACAAGCTGCCAGAGGTAGTAGTAGAGGCAGGTACAATTTTGTCCTTTAAAAAACATTTAGACAGTTACATGGGTAAGATGGGTATAGAGGGATATGGGCCAAACATGGGCAATTGAGACGAGCTGAGGGGTTAAAAAAAGGGGTGGCATGGACAAGTTGGGCCAAAGGGCCTGTTTCCATGCTGTAAATCTCTATGACTCTATGACACAGAAACCCATTTGGCTCAGTTGGCCCATGCCTTCTCTCAACCTGCCAATCTCCACCCCCTCGGCGCTGATTTTAAAATTATCTTACGGGATGTGGGCGTCACTGGCTAAACCAGCATTTATTGCCCACCCCATCAAGAAGGTATTGGTGAGCTGCCTTCATGAACCACTGCAGTTCCTGTGGTGTAGGTACACCCACAGTGCTGTTAGGGAGCAAAAACAGAAAATGCTAGAAAATCTCAGCAGGTCTGACAGCATCTGTGGGGAGAGAGAATAGAGGTAATGTCTGGATGACCCTTCGTCAATAGGAAATTCAGGAGAAACTTTTTTATCCAGAGAGAGGTGAGAATGTGGAACTTGCTACCACAAGTAGTTAGGGGAGTGCAAGTGGGGGAGATTCCGATGCATCTGTAGAGGTTGTGAGTTTGAAAGGTGCTGTTGAAGGTGCCTTGGTGAGTTGCTGCAGTGCATCATGTAGATGTTACACACTACTGATTTTTTAAAAATTTGATTTATTATTGTCATGTATTAACATACAGTGAAAAGTATTGTTTCTTGCACGCTAGACAGACAAAGCATACCATTCATAGAGAAGGAAATGAGAGAGTGCAGAATGTAGTGTTACAGTCATAGCTAGGGTGCAGAGAAAGATCAACTTAATGTAAGATAGGTCCACTCAAAATTCTGACAGCAGCAGGGAAGAAGCTGTTCTTGAGTCGTTTGGTACATGACCTCTGACTTTTGTATCTTTTTCCTGATGGAAGAAGGTGGAAGAGAGAATGTCCGGGGTGCGTGGGGTCTTTAATTATGCTGGCTGCTTTGCCGAGGCAGCGGGAAGTGTAGACAGAGTCAATGGATAGGAGGCTGGTTTGTGTGATGGTTTGGGCTACATTCACAACCTTTTGTAGTTCCTTGCTGTCTTGGGCAGAGTAGGAGCCATACCAAGCTATGATACAGCCAGAAAGAATGCTTTCTATGGTGCATCTGTAAAAATTGCTGAGAGTCGTAGCTGACATGCCAAATTTCCTTAGTCTTCCGAGAAAGGAGAGGCATTGATGGGCTTTCTTAACTATAGTGTCAGCATGGGGGGATCAGGACAGGTTGTTGGGTGATCTGGACACATAAAAACTTGAAGCTCTCGACCTTTTCTACTTTGTCCCCGTTGATGTAGACAGGGACATGTTCTCCTCTACGCTTCCTGAAGGTAATGACAATCTCCCTCATTTTGTTGACATTGAGGGAGAGATTATTGTTGCCGCACCAGTTCACTAAATTCTCTATCTCATTCCTGTACTCTGTCTCGTCATTGTTTGAGATCCGACCCACTATGGTGGTGTCGTCAGCAAACTTGAAAATCAAATTGGAGGGGAATTTGGCCACACAGTCATGGGAGTATATGGAGTATAGTAGGGGGCTGAGAACACAGCCTTGTGGGGCACCGGTGTTGAGGATGACCGTGAAGGAGGTGTTGTTGCCTATCCTTACTGATTGTGGTCTGTGGGTTAGGAAGTTCAGGATCCAGTCACAGAAGGATGAGCCAAGGACCAGGCCATGGAGTTTGAAGATGGGTTTCGTGGGAATAATGGTGTTGAAGGCTGAGCTGTCGTCAATAAATAGGAGTCTGACATTGTGTTTGAGCAGTGAATGTTGAAGGTGGTGGATGGGGTGCCAATCAAACGGGCTGCTTTCTCCTGGGTGGTGTGGAGTGTGGTTGGAGCTGCACCCATCCAGGCAAGTAGAGAATATTCCATCACATTCCTGGCTTGTGCCTTGTAGATGGTGGACAATTTGGAGAGCTGCAGAATTCTCAGCCTTTCACCTGTACATTGCTGTAGAGACAAAAAGTGTCGGAAATTCTCAGCAAGTCAGGCAGCATCTGTGGAGAGAAACAGAGTTGTCTCTCTCTTTGGGGCAGCAGACACTGTTTAGCCTTGTGCCACTATGAAGTGCCACGGACCTTTTGTCTATGTGAAAGGCACCATAACAATGCAAGTTGTTGTTTTTTAATTTTTTAAAAAATTATTTTGTGGGACATGGGCGTCGCTGGCTGGGCCAGCATTTATTGCCCATCTCTAGTTGCCCTTGGAGGGCAGTTGAGAGTCAACCACATTGCTGTGGCTCTGGAGTCACATGTAGGCCAGACCAGGTAAGGATGGCAGATTTCCTTCCCTAAAGGACATTCGTGAACCAGATGGGTTTATTCCGACAATCGACAATGGTTTCATGGTCATCAGTAGATTCTTAATTCCAATTATTTCTTATTGAATTCAAATTCCACCATCTGCCGGGACGGGATTCGAACTCGGGTCCCCAGAACATTAGCTGAGTTTCTGGATTAATAATCTAACAATAATACCACTAGGCCATCGCCTTCCCCTAGCTGCCCTCTAACGTTCCAGCCGAAGGCGAAATTCACTCATTTTATTCAGGTTGGGCCTTCCTGTCTCTTTGGGAGTCAGCACACGAGTAAAGAGTTTTTCCCGCAGTGACTAACTCTGCATTCCTTTCGTCACAGGTTGTCACCAAAAGACACAGCCTGTACCACGAAGAAATGGAGTGTCCATTTAAAGGTATGTGAGAGACTACAAGAAATGCTCAATGACCATCAAGTGTCTTCACTTGATTCTCATTCTTACATACACACCCCTGTTGTTATAGAATCCCTACAGTACAGAAGGAGGCCATTCAGCCCATCAAGTATGTACCGACCGCTATCCCATCCAGGCCCTATTCCCGTAACCTCGCACATTTACCCTAGGTAGTCCCCCTGACACTAGGATCAATTTAGAATGGCCAATCCACCTAACCCACACATCTTTGGAGTGTGGGGAGGAAACCGGAGCACCCGGAGGAAACCCACACAGACACAGGGAGAACGTGCAAACTCCACACAGTCACCTGAAGCCGGAATTGAACCTTGGTCCCTGGCGCTGTGAGGCAGCAGTGCTAACCACTGTGCCACCATGCCGCTATTTATAGTGAAGCATTAGAACCAGCCCTGAAGAGAGTTCCTTCGGGATCTCTCAAACTGTTTCTGAATTTTGAATCTGTGTTCTACTCGAAACCCATTCCCATCGCCTCTGAGGCAGAAGGTTTATAGGCTTAGGCTGGTCTCCAGAGATCTAGGCTGACATTTCTGAGGGAGTGCTGCACTGCTGGAGGTGCTGTCTTTCTGATGAGACAGTGAACCGAGGTTCTTTCATTCCTCTCAATGCTCCTGTGGTATAACACAAAGCGGAGCGGTGTTATTTCTGAAGTCCTGGCTAACATTTCTCATGCAAGCAACATCACCAAAAGATGGACAATATAGTCATGATGTTATTGTTCTTTCTGGGTGCTTAGTGTGTGTATATTTGCCTCTCACGTTTCCTAAATTGCAACAATGACTGCGTTTCAAAAGTGTTTCAATGGTTTTAAAGTGCTTTGGGCTCTCCCACCTAAAAGGCAGCACCTCTGACAGTTCAGCACTCTCTCAGTACGGCACTGAGGTGTTAGCCTGTAATATCTCTGGAGTCATGATGTGGAGTTGCCGGCGTTGGACCGGGGTGGGCACAGTGAGTAGTCTCACAACACCAGGTTAAAGTCCAGGTTAAAGTTGGACTTTAACCTGGTGTTGTGAGACTACTTACTATCTCTGGAGTGAAAGGAAACTTCTTAAGTGAGCTTTTGGCAATTAACTGCAGGCATCACGCAGCGTGTTATAAAGTCCAGCCAGCCGCCTGGGTCAAGGGCATCACTCCCCAACGAGCGAAATAAACCGAGATTCATTGGAAGTCCCTGAGTCATGTTTAACGATTCTCTAAGCTGATTATTGTTCTTGGCTATTTGTTGACACCCCTGATCTCACCTTTCAGATCCTCACAGCTTCCTGCATTGTTTCCAATTCTTACAGCACAGAAGGAGGCCATTCAGCCCATCATGCTGGCCCTTCGGAAGCTTCTTAAATAGCACCACGCACCCCTGCTCTTTCCTCAACCTGCCAGTGGGAACTGGGTGACACGGTGGCACAGTGGTTGCCACTGCTGTCTCACAGCATCAGGGACCCGGGTTCGATTCCCGGCTTGGGTCACTGCCTGTGTAGAGTCTGCATGTTCTCCCCCCGTGACTGTGTGGGTTTCCTCCGGGTGCTCCAGTTTCCACCCACAGTCTGAAAGACGTGCTGGTTAGGGTGCATTGACCCGAACAGGCGCCGGACTGTGGCGACTAGGGGAATTTCACAGTAACTTCATCGTGGTGTTAATGTCAGCCTTACTTGTGACTAATAAATAAACTTTAATTTTACTTTAATTTATTTACTGTTACATATTTAAATGGTTGCAGGATTCCTTTACGAGCTGGTCACATGACTTGATGGCGATGTCATTAGGGTGTTTCACAGGTTCCTGCTTTTAGTTTCGGTTTCCACTCTGTGCAGAGAACATCTCTTTCAATAAACCTGTCGTGTATTAGTTTTAATCTACTCGTGCAAACCACATCTTTTTCTTTTTTGTTTTAAAACCCGTAACATAGTTAGGACTGTCTTTACTCCGTCAAAACCCTTCTACAAATTCACTTCTCCAATACAAGGAGAACAACCCCAGTTTCTCCAGTCTCCCCACATAAACGCAGTTCCTCACCCCAGATACCGTTCTGGCAAGTCTCGTTTTTTCACCCTTTCCAAGTCCTTGGAATCCTTCCCGATGTGGGACCCACAATTCGGCACAATATTCCAACTGAGGCCAAGCCAGTATTTCATAAATGTTCATCACAAAATCACACGTCGTGACTTTATAAAAGTTTTAACATAATATTCTGAAGTTGCATTCTTGTCTCTATGAGGACCCTGCAAGCTTTTTTTTAAAAACAGTTTTATCAACTTGTCCTGCTACTTTCAAAGACCTATGTACACGTAGCCTCAACCCTCACTGCGACCCACTTAAATATGCACCATTATTTTAATTATATTGGGCAGAATTTTATGTTCCCCTGGCTCTGTAGGCGAGTAGCGGGCTCGGGGGGTGGGGTGGGGGGGTGGTGGGGAGGGGGGGCCTGGGGGGGGGGGGGGAGACAACTTTACAATGGGATCGGTGAGATCTGCCCTTGCCCAGTTGAGGTCCTTAAGTGGGCAATTAATGACTACTTAAGGGTTGTTTCCCACTCAGCCTCAATTTTGAGGCGGGCGGTAGGAATTCAGTGGCAGTGGGGAAATTGGAAAGTCACCCCGCTCAGGCCTGGAGCGGGAAGGGGATATGAGGGCATCAGGCGTCTACTCACAAGGTCCACCCTACGCGGGTGCTCCCTCCCTGACCCTCCCCCCTTCCAGGCCTCTCCATCAACATCACTGAGACCCTCCAGATTTACCTTGTCTTAGGGCGGCACAGAAGAAAAAGCTTCTGTCCTTGAATGCTGAGTCACGCTAGCCCTTTCCAGGGCTGTTAGTGTTTTTAATCGGAACTACCACCTGCCCCACCCCATTTTTCGCTCTCTACATTTCCAGTGTAGCCATGGATATTAACCGTTCCATCTCTCCCGATCGCTGTTTTAGCCAGGTCTCTGTTATTGCGGGTATATCAAAATCCTAAAGTAAAATTCATTTATTAGTCACAAGTAAGGCTTACATTAACACTGCAATGAAGTTACTGTGAAATTCCCCTAGTCGCCACACTCCGGCGCCTGTTCGGGTAAATGCACCTAACCAGCACGTCTTTCGGACTGTGGGAGGAAACCGGAGAACCCGGAGGAAAACCCACGCAGACACGGGGAGAACGTGCAGACTTCGCACAGACAGTGACCCAAGGCGGGAATCGAACCCGGGTCCCTGGTGCTGTGAGGCAGCAGTGCTAACCACTGTGCCACCCATCCTGTGCGGCCACTTGTGACTGCAACTCACCAACCTTATTTGCCACAATCTGCATGGCATGCACATGAATTCCAACCCCACCTTTGTCTACCCTCTATATCTCCCTTGTCTGAGCCCTCAACTACTCTTTATTCTAATGTTGTTTGTCTCTCCTAATCGTCTGTGCGATGACTCTATGTGAGACGCTATTCATCCATTGCTGTTTGAACGCAGGGAGCCATTGCCTGAATATCAAGCTGGTACCAACTCCCTCTTCCCTCCAAGTGCTGCCCAGTGGCTTTCCAGCAATCTGCACCATCAGAATGAAAGTGATGTTTTACTACAAGGAAGATGGCACGGACTGGCTCACAAACATATCGGCAATACAAGAACTGCTGGTAGGTCCCAGTTTGATTTTTTTTTCCACCAATAACGGGTAACAAGGCCGATTATGGGAAAATGACAAACTTACTGGGTGCAATTCTCCCCAAAAAATTCGAAGTGTCCTATTTGCGTGAAAATTGGAATAATTTACGCTGTTTTTTCCAGTGGGACTTCAGAAAAGAATCTCCCACAATCTGCACCGCTGAGCGCACTAGCATGATTCGCTCCAGAATTCAGGGCCTATTCCCACCCAGGATGCCGGCAGCATAGCGTTGAGTGCGCCACTGCACATGCGTTGATCTGTCAGCGCCGAGATCGGCGCAAGTGCAGTGGCCCCTGTCTGCCGGTCTCCCAATCGCTGGCCGACCCGTGACCCTGCAACGCCGGCCCTCTCACATCCCCATGCCCCGATCGCTGGCCCCTTGAACATTCCCAGGCCCAGCCCCGAACACCCTCCAGGCTGCCCCGATCTCCAGCACCTCCTGCCGTCCGATCATCCCACCAACACCACCACCCCCCCGCCCGACAGTTATCGCACACCCCACCCCCGACCCCCACCAGCAGGCTGCCTCCACCCCGATGATCAGCCCCAATTGCTGGCCTCCCTCCCTTCCTCCCCCACTGATCCACCTGCAGAGTGGCAGCGGAACCCCCTGCACCCACCCCCACCCCACCCCACCAGGCCCCACCCCCATCTGGCCCTCACCCCGAGCCCCCCCCCCTTAGGCCCCACCCATTTGCACTGCCCTATGCCCGAGGCAGTGCCAAGGTGCCAATGCCCATGGTCGGTGCAGACTCGTTGGGCCAAAGGGCCTCCTTCTGCACTGTAGGGATTCCATGATTCTATGATTCGTAAATATCAGAAACACAATCTTAGACATGAATCTTTTTTTAAAAAGCTGCTGAATGTAAAGAAACAACCCCTCACCCACTGCGAGAGTGGGTGAGAATGTGGCTGTGTGGCAGTGAAGGTGAACAAGAACCCTCTGATTGGGAAGAAGGCGCTCGACAGACCAGCCCTCTGGGAATGGTGGATTAGGTCCCGGACCAGATGGAGATTATAAGACTCATCAGGCAGTTCATGCTCTGGCAAGCCAACCCCATTATCCTGGCTGAAGTCATCACAAAGTCTCCTCAGGCTCTTATATGTTTCGAGAAGTCTTCGAGGGAGTAAATATTTAAGAGAATGATGTGGTACTTAGGAGGCTGTTTGGCCCATCCTATCTGTCCCAGTTTTGAAAGAATTATCCAATGAGTTTCCCTCCCTTTCCCCAAAGCTTTGCAAATGGTGTGTGCTAAATGAACTGTTTGCGACCAATATGGAGAGGGGGATCAGGGGAGGGGGAGGAAACGAAAGAACAAGATTTCCCCCGCCCCGATCATATTGAGTCAATGTGTGACCAGTGTCTTAGCTTACTGATGTAATAGCTCCAGTGTGTGGTAAAGGATGAACATTGCATGTGTTCTCAAGGGGTTAATCAGTTGAGCTTCTGGTTGTGTTATCAGTGTTAATCTAATTCCATCCTCAGGTGCTTCATTTTGCTCACAACACTGTCCATATGTCAAGAGGTCATGATGAAAGAATCGAGTGGAGACCCTTCCTTGCAGCGAGTCACCGTAGACACAATGCTCCCTCTCATTATCGATTCATTTTCATCTTCTCCATCTTGCAGGTCTCTGAATCAAAGATGCATGAGTTCAGCATCAAGCCGACCCTGCAACACAAGGTTTTGTGTGTAAAGGTCAGTGTCTTCTGTCAAATTCTTCCAATGTTAATCACTCACTGCCAATCTTGCTTGTGCCAAACATCAATTATTTCTTTCATCATCTTTTTTCTGTTTCCCTCTGTCCTCACCTAATGGTGTTGACCCCTTGTTGGTAGATGGCCCTATAATCACCAGGCAGTGCCCGTCACTGTGAGAGTCCCTGACAATGGGCATCAGGGTGTTAGTAACCTCAAGGGATGTTTTGTCAAACATTCCTCACTCACATAATGTGCACTTCCAAGCATGATATACTACTCTGTATCAGGGTATTTGATTTGATTTATTATTGTCACATGTATTAGTATACAGTGAAAAGTATTGTTTCTTGCGTGCTATACAGACAAAGCATACCGTTCATAGAGAAGGAAAGGAGAGAGTGCAGAATGTAGTGTTACAGTCATAGCTAGGGTGTAGAGAGAGATCAACTTAATACGAGGTCGGTCCATTCAAAGGTTTGATGGCAACAGGGAAGAAGCTGTTCTTCTGTCGGTTGGTACGTGACCTCAGACTTTTGTATCTTTTTCCCGGCGGAAAAAGGTGGAAGAGAGAATGTCCGGGGTGCATGGGATTCTTCATTATGCTGGCTGCTTTTCTGAGGCAGTGGGAAGTGTAGACAGAGTCAATGGATGAGAGGCTGGTTTGCGTGATGGATTGGGCTACATTCACAACCTTTACGTGAATGGGTTGAATTTTATGTGCCACTGGCAGGTGTGTTTCCCAGAGGGTGGGCATGGAATCCCACCACCTTCCCACCCATCACTCGAACCTACCGGAACACTCCCAGGCCAAGATCCCAGACAGGGACCCTAGGCCTTGGGCTCCAATCCTCACCTGCAGACTCCAATCAACCGCCATGGAAGTCTTCCTGGTGCTGCCGGAATAGAGGGAGCTGCAAGCTAAATCCTGAGGGCAGGTCTTCCACCCTTAATCCCGCTCAGCCCTTGTTAATGAGCCCCACAGTGCTTTATTGGTGCGAGCCGGGTTAACTTGGAGTGTGTTAGCTCCACGCTGAAATAATTTCTGAGGGGAGTGCGTCGTCCAGTTCCCCTCACGTCCCCATATCATTCCGCCCAATATTTTTAAGGCTCAGAAAGAGGCCATTCAGCCCAATAGATCCAGGCAAGTTGTGACTAGGATCCACGCCAGTTGGTGAAGGCAAAGATAAGACACCAAGCCTTTCCTTACTGAGATGGCTTATTGACTTTGTTTATTGTTGACACTCTCCAGTGTCCCAGCTATCCCCTATTGATATGTGTTCAAAAACCCGTCACCTGTTTCCCGCAGCAATGTAATTGATAAAACATGGAGAGCGGTGACGCTCCTCCCACCCTCCTTCACCTCACCTATATACACTTCTCATATATCCATTAGCCGATAGCAGACTGGGAACTGTGCTGTCATTCGTTAGGTAAGACCTTGGTAGAAGATAAACAAGCCAGTCGAAGATGTTCAAAATGATGAGGGCTTTGGAAGAGTAGCTTGGGAGAAATTGTTTACACCGGAGGAGAACCAGTAACCAGAGGCGGCACAGTGGTTAGCACTGCTGCCTCACAGCACCAGGGACCTGGGTTCGATTCCTTGCTTGAGTCACTGTTTGTGTGTGGAGTTTGCACGTTCTCCCCATGTCTGCGTGGGTTTCCTCCTGTGGAGATGCCGGCGTTGGACTGGGATAAACACAGTAAGAGTTTTAACAACACCAGGTTAAAGTAACCTGGTGTTGTTAAACCTTTAACCTGGTGTTGTTAAAACTCTTACTGGGTTTTCTCCCACAGTCCGAAAGATGTGCAGGTTAGGTGGATCGGCCATGCTAAATTCTCCCTCAGTGTACCCGAAGAGGCGCCGGAGTGTGGCAACTAGGGGGGTTTTCACAGTAACTTCACTGCAGTGTTAATGTCAGCCTACCTGTGACGCTAATAAAACTTTAAACTTTAACCCACTCAAAAGCCTCCTCAGCGTTAAATAATGTTCAGCCTCTCAGACCTTCTCAATTACAGCCCATTGAGTCTGCACCGACTCTCGCTCCGAAAGAGCATCTTCCCCAGACCCACCCCCTCCCCCTATCCCCGTGCATTTTCCGTGGCTAATCCATGGTCATTTTTGCAGTGACGTCCATTGTTCATGAATCAAAGGAACCCCAGAAGTAGCACCTTTGGGAGAGGGTGAGGAAGGAGCCCAGGTGGGATAATGGTGTAGATTCTGCTTTAATACCAACTTGAATGTTCATGTGACTGTCGTTCTTTTCCAGGTCTGGTCTGATGACATCTACCCGCTGCCTGAAAAGATCTACTGCACACAGCCAAGTAGGAACGCTTTTCTAGATCACCAGAAAGCAATTTACTTTCAATGTGAAAAAGTTCTGATCTTCATCAATTCTTTGCTATAAATTGGAATATGGAAATGGTTATGTTTCCATCTCCTTAACTCAGCTTCTCTCCTCTGTGTTGCTGTCACACTTACGCAGGGCGAAGAACCTGCTGATGACGTTCAAGTGTCGACCGAACTAACATTCAGATGCTCCACATTTAGATTTTTTTTTAAAGTGCTGCTTAGGTTTGGAGTTGGGGAAAGTATGAGAAAGAGTGGAGGGAGCTTTAGGGATGTCAGTGGTGGGCGGCACGGTGGCACGGTGGTTGGCACTGCTGCCTCACAGCGCCAGTGACTCGAGTTCGATTCCCAGCTTGGGTCACTGTCTGTGCGGAGTCTGCACGTTCTCCCCGTGTCCGCGTGGGTTTCCTCCGGGTGCTCCGGTTTCCTCCCACACTGCAAGGATGTGCGGGTTAGGTGGATTAGCCCTGGTAAAGGTGTGGGGTTCTGGGGATAGGGCAAGGTGGTGGGCCTGGGTAAGGTGCTCTTATGAGGAGTGGGTGCAGACTCAATGGGCCAAATGGCCTCCTTCTCCACTGTAGGGATTCTAGGATGGTGGAAGGTGAACTAAGTGGACCCTGGTCTTTTTCCCGAGAAACATAGAATTCTGACAGTGCAGAATAAGGCCTCTCAACCCATCTGCACCGACTCTCCGAAAGAGCATCTTATCCAGGCCCATCCCCTTGCCCTATCCTTGTAACCCCACACATTTACCATGGCCAATCTACCTAGCCTGCACATCTTTGGAAATCAGAGGACCAAAGTCACCTATTCTTCCCGAGCACGCTCCACTGATGCATAGCAGGTCCCTGATTAATCACATACGGGAGCCTAAGTGTTACTTTCTGAAAGGAAATGATCACATTTGCTTTCCTTTGCCTCTGTGCTTGGTGTTAACACTCTCTCTAACAGTGAGTGGTGGCCTTCTGCTCTGTGGTGCCACACCAGAGCCTCACAGAATCTTGACGGAACTCCACAAGCCTTTCCTTACAAAACAAGGGCCACCTTTGCGTACTTGGTGGGGATATCCGGACTGGAGCAGGAATTCCATAAAACTGCCCCTCTCTAGAGTTTGGTTGGGGTCATTGACCCTGATCAGACTCTGGCCAAACAAATTGGGCCCAAACTATTATGGTTCATAAGTTCATAAGTTCATAAGATATAGGAGCAGAATTAGGCCATTCGGCCCATCGAGTCTGCTCCACCATTCGATCATGGCTGATATGCTCCTCATCCCCATTTTCCTGCCTTCTCCCCATAACCCTTCAACCCATTACCAATTAAAAATCTGTCTTAACTCCTCCTTAAATTTACTCACTATCCCAGCATCCACCGCACTTTGGGATAGTGAATTCCACAGATTCACAACTCTTAAGGAGAGGTAGTTTCTCCTCAACTCTGTTTTAAATTTGCTACCCCTTATCCTAAGACTATGACCTCTTGTCCTAGGATGCCCCACAAGAGGAAGCATCCCCTCCACGTCTACAGTATCCATACCTTTTATACCTGGTGGAACAGAGAGGAAGTTTGCTCCAGTCCCTTTTTTGAAACAAAATCAAGGGATAAATTTTCCAATCCCGCTCGCCACGGGAATCCTCTTGGGTGGAATGGAAAATTGGATGGCCCATTTAAATATCCATTAACCCGGAGCAGGAATTTCCAGTTTTCAGCCAGGCGCGACTGGAAAATCCCACTCCTAGTTTTTCAAAATAAAAGAAGAATTAAATTACAAGGGCGGGCTGTATAGACTTTGGGAAGGATTTTACAGCCTTTCGCGAGGTCAACGGACATTTCCGTAGTCCGCACCCTCACCCACTCCGATTCCGTGGTGGGTGGGGTGGCAGAATTCTGGCGTATGTTTGTATTCCCTTGGGTGTAGGAGATTAAAGGGTGGTTTCATTAAGGGGTTAAGATGAGGGGTGGCACGGTGGCACAGTGGTTAGCACTGCTGCCTCACAGCGCCAGGGACCCAGGTTCGATTCCCGGCTTGGGTCACTGTCTGTGCAGAGTCTGCACGTTCTCCCCATGCCTGCGTGGGTTTCCTCCGGGTGCTCCGGTTTCCTCCCACACTCCAAAGATGTGCGGGTTAGGTGGATTGGCCGTGCTAAATTTCCCCTTGGTGTCCTGGGATGTGCAGGTTAGAGGGATTAGTGGGGTAAATGTGTGGGGTTGTGGGGATAGGGCCTGGAGTGGGATTGTTGTCGGTGCAGACTCGATGGGCTGAATGGCCTCCTTCTGCACTGCAGGGTTTCTATGATTCTATGATTGAAGGAGTTGATAGGGCCGTTGGAGAAGATTAGTTCCTCTGTTGGAGGGAGTTTGGAACAAAGGGACAGAACATTAAAATTTGAGCCAAGCCACTCATGTGGATGTCAAGAAACATTCCTTCACACAAGGGTTGGCAGAAATCTGGACCGTGAAAAGCTATTAACATAGAAACATAGGCCGGTATTTTACAAACTCGCTCAAGCGAGGCTCGTAAAATCCCACAGGAGGCCAACGGAGAATTCCGTCCTGCGAGCCGCTTCACCCTGATTCTGGGCTGGGCGGGGCGGTACAATTGCGGCTATAGAAACTAGAAGCAGGAGGAGGCCATTCGGCCCCTTCGAGTCCGCTCCGCCATTCATTTTGATCGTGGCTGATTGAGGCAAAGAATCAATTAAAACTATCAAAACTGAGACTATTTCTGAAAAGGAAGACATGTTGCTGGAGTTTTTCATCCTACACGCATCAGGACAAATGCAAGAGTGCCAAAGTTCACATTCTTGTGTTGGTTCTGATGAGTGCAAGACAAAAAGTTTCGGTAACATGTCACTTTTTTCAGAAATTTCCTGTCCTGCTAGAAAAAAGCTGAGATTGATAGAAACCAAAAGAGAAAAAAAACGCTGGAAAATCTCAGCGGGTCTGGCAGCACCTGTAAGGAGAGAAAAGAGCTGACGTTTCGAGTCCAGATGACCCTTTGTCAAAGCTTTTGGTTTCAGATTCCAGCATCCGCAGTAATTTGCTTTTATCCTGAGATTGATAGACTTTTGTTGTGGGTTATAGAACAGAGGTGGGTAGGTGGAGTTAAGGTAAAGTTCAGCCATGAACAGCAGAATAAACTCGAGGGGTTGAATGGCTTTTTGCTTTTTCTAGGCTCTTCTACACAACATTCAGTTTTAAAAGTAAATAAAGTAAATTTATTAGTGACAAGTAAGGCTTACATTAACCCTGCAATGAAGTTACTGTGAAATTCTCTTAGTCGCCACAGTCCGAAGCCTGTTTGGGTTAATGCACCTAACCAGCACGTCTTTCAGACTGCAGGAGGAAACCGGAGCACCTGGAGGAAACCCACGCAGACACAGCGAGCACGTGCAAGCTCCAAACAGACAGTGACCCAAGCTGGGAATCGAACCCGGGTCCCCTGGCGCTGTGAGGCAGCAGTGCTAACCACTGTGCCACCGTGCCGCCCTTTTAAATAATGGACCTCAGATTGAAGTCTCTTGTTCTGTTTCCTTCATTCAGAGAGAACTCTATCTCGCTGGTTTGCTGCCACCTCTTTGATATGTCTCGTCCTGGGTCTGCTGGCCGCACTGGTCCTGTACAAGAAATGTGAGTGTTGCAAGTCTGTCCTGTTGCCGCTTCGCCTAAGGGCCCGTCTCTTGAACCAATAACAACTTGTATTTACCCAGAAAAATGTTCCCAATATGCTTCAGACAGAGGTGGGGGAAAATACCGAGAAAAAGGTGGAGCTAGCTCACAGGAATTTAGTTTTTTGAAGGAGTAACCAAGAAGGTAGATGAGGGCAGTGCAGTTGATGTTGTCTACATGAACTTTAGCAAGGCCTTTGACAAGGTACCGCATGGAACTTACCATGCAGTGCCTTATCAAAGGCCTTGCTAAAGTTCATGTAGACAACATCAACTGCACTGCCCTCATCTACCTTCTTGGTTACCCCTTCAAAAAACTAACCTCCAAGTTCTGCACACTCCTCCAATTCTGCCCTCTTCAGTGTCCCTGGCAGCGACTGTGCCTTCAGTGCAAAGCCCTAAGCTCTGGAATTCCCACCCTAAACCCTTCCGATTTGTTACCTCTTCTTGAAAGCTCTTCTTAAAACCTACCCCTTTGATCAAGCTTTGGACATCACAGGCAGGATCTTCCGCCCACGCTCGCCCCAAGGCCAGAAAATCCTGCCCGAGGTCAACGTGGTCCATGCCCCTGACCGCTACGATTCCCGTGGCAGGCGGGACGGGAAAATTCCACCCCATAATGACATTCATCAGGCAATTGAGGCGGGCCTGTTAGAATATGAGCTCCCTGATTGAGGGCCAAATTGATGGGCTGATCAGGGAGCCTCTTGCTTTGTACTTAACCAGGCGTGTCAGTTCCTCTGGCACTCCGAGTGTAGACGGCTAACTGAAAGCACTCTGTACGCTGTTGTCAGACTTGTAAATAAAGGGATTTTGGTGAAAGGACTTCTGCCTCTGAGGGCTTATTACAACGTCCAAATCTCCTTCTGTGGTTCAGTGTCGAATTTTGATTTGATAATAATCATGTGAAACTGCTAAAAGAACAAATTGTTGTCACCCTGCAGTACAGCAACTGCTGGGGACATAGAGAGGAGTCAAGTATATAATCTCGCAGGTGCAGATCCTCGATAGGATCTATTTATTTACACTGAGTATTGAGGGCAGTGACAACACATCTCTTTAAATGTTTATTTACTCACGTTATTTTTGCTGCACTGTTTTCACTGTACCTGGAGGTTGAGTGAATATAGTTCCTGTAAGTGCCCTGGCTGGTTAGGGTGGCTGCTGCCACATCCTTTGTTTATAGATCAGAAACTTCAAAGCGTTGATGTTCAAAGAGATTTGGTTGTGCCAGTACAAGGAACGCACAGGGCGGAACTCTCCCCCAAAAATTCTGAGTGTTGAATTCACGGGAAAACTGGAGTAATTCTCTTTTTGTTTTCAGTGGGAGTTCACCCTAGAATCTCCCACACTCTGTGCACTGCAGAGGCCACCAGCGTGAATATCGTTAGGTTTCAGAGCGTGGGGTCTATTCTCGCCAGGGAGGCTGAAACCAGCGGGTCCAGAACTGTCAGCCTCCTGTTTGCTGGCCAGCTCGATCACTGGCCAGCCCGGGACCACCGCAGTGCTTCCCTGCTCCCCCCACCAACACCCCCCCCCAAGGCCCAATCGCAGCCCCCAACCATTCCCGGCCCCTTCCCTTCCATCCCAGACCACCTCAATCTCCAGTGCGCCCCCCACCCTTCACCCCACAGTGCAATGCCCCCTTCCCCACCCCCCGCAGTGCAGACACCCAATTTATCATTTTAATGCTAGCCTCGCCTCCCCGCCGATTTCCGGCAGGGAGCAGACCGCACTGGAAATCCAGCGCTGGGAGACACTAACGCTCGTGGGGACTCCGCAAATCAACCCTGCATGTTTCTCCCGGCCCGCTGTGCTAAAAGAACCAGTGCAGCGGGATGGGAGAATCGTCCTCACAATGTTTTTAGAAAGGCAAATGGCCTGTTGGCCTTTCTTGCAAAGGGATTGGAGTACAAGAATAAAGAAGTCTTGCTACAATTGTACAGAATTGTGCGGGTTAGGTGGATTGGCCGTGCTAAATTGCCCCTTAGTGTCAGAGGAATAAGCAGGGTAAATATGTGGGGTTACGGGGATGGGGCCTGGGTGGGATTGTTGTCAGTGCAGACTCGATGGACCGGATGACCTCCTTCTGCACTGTAGGGATTCTACAGTTTCTATGTTTCTATCTCCCCTAAGGCTTACAGATGTACACCTGGCATATATGTAAATTTTATGTGTTCTACTTGTTAGAATAGACCAGCACCAAAATAACTTTCCTTGGCTATTTTCTTGCTGATGAGCAAGAGGGTGGAATAACAGCAGAGAATGCAATCTCGAGCAATGCCCATAGTTCCGGGCAACGAGCAGAGACCAGGTAACTGCTGGGTGCCACGGGCGGCACGGTAGCGCAGTGGTTAGCACTGCTGCTTCACAGCTCCAGGGTCCCGGGTTCGATTCCCGGCTCGGGTCACTGTCTGTGTGGAGTTTGCACATTCTCCTCGTGTTTGCGTGGGTTTCCTCCGGGTGCTCCGGTTTCCTCCCACAGTCCAAAGATGTACGGGTTAGGTTGATTGGCCAGGTTAAAATTGCCCCTGAGATGCATAGGTTAGAGGGATTAGCGGGTAAATATGTGGGGATAGGGCCTGGGTGAGATTGTGGTCGGTGCAGACTCGATGGGCCGAATGGCCTCCTTCTGCACTGTAGGGTTTCTATGATTTCTCTGATTTCTGGAAATGAATTATTGGCATCCCACTATTTTTCTGCTTCGCCTTTCTGGTGTCGCACTGACTGGGGAGGCACGGTGGCACAGTGGTTAGCACTGCTGCCTCACAGTGCCAGCGACCCGGGTTCAATTCCTGGCCTTGGGTCACTGTCTGTGCGGAGTCTGCACGTTCTCCCCGTGTCTGCGTGGATTTGCTCCGGTTTTTTTCCCACAGCCCAAAGATGTGCACGTTAGGTGGATTGGCCAGGCTAAATTGCCCCTTGGTGTCACGGGGGTAAATACGTGGGGTTACAGGGATAGGGTGTGGATAGGATTGTTGTCGGTGCAGGCTTGATGGGCCAAATGGCCTCCCTCTGCACTGTAGGGTTTCTATGACTGTGTGTAATGGGTCTCCTTTTGTAACCAACAGATAGGAAAAAATCTCGGCTTTGTCAAAAACTCCGGAAAGAAAATGAGCAGCTGAAAATGCGACTGGCTCCAGGTAATAACACAGGATGTGACCTCTCGCGACCCTCCCAAGAATCTTCTCCAATACCATTCTCCTTTGAATATAGAAACAGAAGGAGGTGATTCAGCTCCTCGGGCCTGTCCCTCTCTCGATTCGTCGAGGCTGATTAGCACCTCAATTCCATTTACCTGCCCTGACTCCTTATCCAGTCATCCCCTTTTCTAACCATCAATCTCAATCTTCCAAATTTCAATAAAGCCTTTTCTTCAGCAGTGAGGGAACGGGGGGAAATGACGGATATTGTTGGCGCAATGGGAGGTGAGGACACATTCTGGAAGGAAGGTGATGGGGATGCGGGCAGAGATGGGACCTGCGTCTCTGTCGCTTCTGTGTTTTGTCGTTGCTACCTTCCACACCAGGGGCTTCCGACACATTTTCCATTTTCCTCAACTGGGGGTTCCCCTTTTCCAGACTAGGTCCTCAACCCCACGTGTCCCGGTTCCTGCACTTCAGTTCTTGCCCCTGCCCCTTGCTCCCAGAGCCACTTCGCGTTTCTCCACCCTTGTATCTCTCATGGGTGAGCCTTGCTTTCCTCAATGTCTTCGAGAGTGTCCACGGATGTCCCTCCTGCCAAAGAAACGTTCAGTAACACAAACAGAAAACCCAGGAGCCAATTTTCCCATTCTGCCCGCCACGGGAATCGGAGCGGGCGATGGGGGGAGGATCATGGAAAGGTCCGTTGACCTCAGGTGGGATTTTCCAGTTTCAAGGCGAGGACGGCCGAAAAATCATAGAATCCCTACAGTGCAGAAAGAGGCCATTCGGCCCATCGAGTCTGCACCGCCCACAATCCCACCCAGTCCCTATTCCCATGACCCCACATATTTACCCTGCTAATCCCCCCTGATAGGGTCAATTTATCATGGCCAATCAACCTAACCCGCACATCTTTGGATTGTGGGAGCACCCGGAGGAAACCCACGCAGATATGGGGAGAACATGCAAACTCCAAACAGTAACACAGGGCTGGAATTGAACCTGGGTCCCTGGCGCTGTGAGGCAGTAATGCTAACCAGTGTGCCACCGTGCTCCCATCCCCCTCACCGTCTGTAAATAATTTTTAAGCAATGATAATTACTCCTGCAGGATCTTTCTCCATTTCTCAATCAGGGATAAACATATTATATCATACACCATTCTCGCTTTGAACATATTTAATTAACAAGCAATCAGTAAGTTTTATTTAATTCATTCTTGGGATGCAGCAAGACAATAATTGTCCATTCTAATTCACCCTGTGAAGGTGGTGATGGGATGTCTTGTTGAACTGTTGTATTATTTGTAGTGGTGGTGATATCATAAGACCATAAGACATAGGAGCGGAAGTAAGGCCATTCGGCCCATCGAGTCCACTCCACCATTCAATCATGGTTGATTTCAACTCCATTTACCCGCTCTCTCCCCATAGCCCTTAATTCCTCGAGAAATCAAGAATTTATCAATTTCTGCCTTGAAGACGCTCAACGTCTCGGCCTCCACAGCCCTCTGTGGCAATGAATTCCACAGACCCACCACTCTCTGGCTGAGAGTCTTTGGAGATTCGATAGACCTGCAGATTAATCCAAAAAGAGACACTCACCGAAACTATGTGGGTGTGAGATTGGAGTCACACCTAGCTCCAGATGTGGCACAGAAAACTCCCTTCCCTAAAGGGAATTCACTGAAGCAATTGGGTTTTTAACAACAATCCAACAAATTCATGACCAGGTTTGCTGATTCGAGTGGATGGGATTTTACAGCCCCGCTCGACCCAAGACCGGAAAATCCTGCCCGAGGTCAACGGACATTTCCATTGTCCGTCCCTCACCCGCACCGATTCCATGGCAGGTGGGGCGGTAGAATTCTGGCGAGGCAATGGCCTAGTGGCATTATCACTCGACTATTAATCCAGAAACTCAGCTCATTTACTGGGGACCCGTGTTCGAATCCCGCCACGGCAGATGGTGGAATTTGAATTCAAAAATCTGGAATTAAGAATCTACTGATGACCATGAAACCATTGTCGGAAAAACCCATCTGGTTCACTAATGTCTTTTAGGGAAGGAAATCTGCCGTCCTTACCTGGTCTGGCCCACATGTGACTCCAGAGCCACATCAATGTGGTTGACTCTCAACTGCCTTCCAAGGGCCACTAGGGATGGGCAATAAATGCTGACCAGCCAGCGATGCCCATGTAAAGTTTATTTATTTGTCCCAAATAAGGCTTACATTAACACTGCAATGAAGTTACTGTGAAAATCCCCTAGTCGTCACACTCCGGCGCCTGTTCGGTTCAATGCACCTAACCAGCACGTCTTTCAGATTGTGGGAGGAAACCGGGGCACCCGAAGGAAACCCACGCAGACACGGGGAGAACGTGCAAACTCCACGCAGACAGTGACCCAAACCGGGAATCGAACCTGGGTCCCTGGCGCTGTGAGGCAGCAGTGCTAACCACTGTGCCACCGTGCATGTCACATGTTTAAAGTTAAATTCCAACGCTCAACCTACCGTGGTGGGATCTGATCTTCCATCACCTAGTTTATTAGTCCAGGTCTCTGGATTACCAATATCAATAACATAGCCATTGCAACCCAACCTGTGCAACAATGTGAACTTGTTTTGTTTTCTCCCCACAGTCAAGTTGCTGCTGCTCTGCTCCTGGGATCACAGGTACTTCCAGGAGGTGATCGAAGCCTTTGCCTACTATCTTCAACAGGACTGCAAGTGTGAGGTGATGCTGGAGCTGTGGGAGAGGAGGCAGATTGCCCAGAAGGGTGCAGTGATTTGGCTGACAGAGAAGCTCACGGCAGCGGATAAAGTCACCATCATTTGGTCAAAGGGAGCTGAAGTGAAATGGATGTCAAAGTCTCTGTGTGAAGAGGACAGACCTTACTTTGTCGAGTTTGAATTTGGGGACTTGTTCACCCCTGCATTAATCACGGTGGCAGATCAACAGGCAAGGTCCTTGGCCGACAAGTTCTCTGTCGTTTCCTTTGAGAGGATCAGCGCTGGGGTCCAGGTGCCCGAGATCTTCAGGAAGAAGCACACCTACAAACTGATGGCCGACCTGCAGAAATTCCAGAGCATGCTCATTTACGTCCCGGGAACCAAAGGCGGAGAGAGCGTAGCCCGGCAGAGGCTGACTGACAGGATTGAGGCCTTTGCTGCATACCAGAGGCTCTCTCCTTCCTGGTTTGAAGACTGGCATTACAGAGAAGGTCACGTATCGCCCCCCTCGCCTGCGTTCCTGATAAGACAATTCTCCACACTGGACAAACTGATGACAGAGGAGAAGGACCCAGAAGGGCTCACCCCCGACCAACACCTCAAAACCACCACATCCGGTGACCTCGGTCACCAGTCGAAGCACGACGCAGAAAACAACATGACTGCCAGACCATTGCTCTTGACAAGCGATGCCCATTTGGCTAGCTTGGTTCATGATACATGTAGCGATGTCCCTCAGCAATCCTTGGCCTTGTCCTCTGGGTATTACAGTCAACCCTCATTGACTCTCGAAGGCATCAAATCATAGTGAAGGCCTCACAGGCTCCAAACAGCCAATGCTGAATAGTCTCTATCCAGGATAGCTGCCTCAGTGAAAGGCCACATTTTGGAATGTTCATGTTTGCCCCTGAGCGCTGATAAACATTTGCACAACATCCACTGCTCGAGGTCTCTGTGGCTCTCAACGTGAAAAGGAAATATTTGCCAAGCTATGGGGAAGAGAGTAGGAGAGTGGGGACAAATTGGATCGCTCTTTCAATGGGCTGGGCCCAGGCACAATGGGCTGAATGGCCATCTTCTGAGCTGTATGATTGCACTATACTGTGAGCCAATGAACATACTCAGAATGGTGACCGTTAACCATCTTTCTGTTTGTGACATTTTAAGGATGTGGCTAATGATGAAACATCTCATCCCTTGAGGGTGCATGGTGGCACAGTGGTTAGCACTGCTGCCTCACAACGCCAGGGACCTGGGTTCAATTCCTGGCTTGGGTCACTGTCTGTGTGGAGTTTGCTCATTCTCCCCGTGTCTGCATGGGTTTCCTCCGGGTGCTCTGGTTTCCTCCCAAAGATGTGCAGGTTAGGTTGATTGAGCCACTTGTGGCTCAGGTTAGGTTGATTGGCCATGCTAAATTGCCCCTTAGTGTCAGGGGGATTATTAGCAGGGTGAATATGTGGGGTTACGGGAATGGGGCCTGGGTGGAATTGTGATCGGTGCAGACTCGATGGGCCGAATGGCCTCCTCCTGCACTGTAGGGATTCTGTGATTCTCTGTCATTGCTCGATCGCCCTCATCTGATTCTGTCAAGAATAGACTCTGGTTTATTGGAAAATGCAAAATCCGTTGGAGTTGCATTCTGAAGCTCCCTTGGTGAACTCTTCGGGGGAGGATTTTCCAGTCCTGCCTGCCACGGGAATCATAATGGGCGGGGGACAGACCATGCAAAGGTCCGTTGACCTCGGGCGGGATTTTCCAGTTTTGGGGCGAATGCGGCCAAAGAATCCCACCCTTCATTTTTACAAACTGTGAACATCTGACTAATACGCACTGTGCCGCCTACACTGTCTCACTACCTTTCAGTATTAAAGAGCAGGCTTACGGTTTTCAACAAAGTTCCTTGTCTGAGAAACTTCCATTTTGATTGTTACATCAATGTCGCAAAGAGAGTTAATCTGGTGAATATAAATAATTATAGAAAATTAATGCTTTCCAGCTTTAACCAATTCTTGCTATGAGGTTGTGATGGTTACATGGTGCTGCTGAGAATAATGCTTTATATTAAACCACACATTTCTCCATTCAGAAGTTGCTCTGGTGAGTGTTGGGGGGTCCCGTACAGATGTGATACCGCACAGGATAATGTGTTGTAACACAGCGCACTGATGGTATCACTTGTGGCTCAGTGGGCAAAGGGGAATCCAAAGAGCTTCTACAAAGACATAAAGGGCAAAAGAGAAACAAGGGAGAGAGTAGGGCCTCTTAAGGATAGACAAGGTCATCTATGTGCGGATCCACAAGAGATGGGCGAGATCCTAAATGAATATTTCTCATCAGTATTCACTGTTGAGAAAAGCACGGATGTTAGCGAACTCGGGAAAATAAATAGTGATGTCTTGAGGAGTGTACATATTACAGAGGAGGAGGTGCTGGAAGTCTTAAAGCGCATCAAGGTAGATAAATCCCCGGGACCTGGTGAAGTGTATCCCAGGGCACTGTGGGAGGCTAGGGAGGAAATTGCGGGTCCCCTAGCCGAGATATTTGAATCATCAATAGGCACGGGTGAGGTGCCTGAAGATTGGAGAGTGGCAAATGTTGTGCCTTTGTTTAAAAAGGGCTGCAGGGAAAAGCCTGGGAACTACAGGCTAGTGAGCCTCACATCTGTGGTGGGTAAATTGTTGGAAGGTATTTTGAGGGACAGGATCTACAGGCATTTAGAGGTGCAAGGACTGATTAGGGACAGTCAGCATAGCTTTGTGAGTGGAAAATCATGTCTCACAAATTTGATTGAGTTTTTTGAAGGGGTAACCAAGAAGGTAGATGAGGGCAGTGCAGTTGATGTTGTCTACGTGGACTTTAGCAAGACCTTTGACAAGGTACCGCATGGTAGGTTGTTGCCTTAGGTTAAATCTCACGGGATCCAGGGTGAGGTATCTAAATGGATACAAAATTGGCTTCTTGACAGAAGCCAGAGGGTGGTTGTAGAGAATTGTTTTTCAAACTGGAGGCCTGTGACCAGCGGTGTGCCTCTGGGTCCACTGTTATTTGTCCTTTATATTAATGAGTTGGATGAGAATTTAGGAGGCATGGTTAGTAAGTTTGCAGATGACACTAAGATTGGTGGCATAGTGGACAGTGAAGAAAGTTATCTCCAATTGCAACGGGATCTTGATCAATTGGGCCAATGGGCTGACGAATGGTAGATGGAGTTTAATTTAGACAAATGCGAGGTGATGCATTTTGGTAGATTGAACCAGGGCAGGACTTACTCAGTTAATGGTAGGACGTTGGGGAGAGTTACAGAACAAAGAGATCTCGGGGTACATGTTCATAGCTCCTTGAAAGTGGAGTCACAGGTGGACAGAGTGGTAAAGAAGGCATTCGGCATGCTTGGTTTCATCGGTCAGAACATTGAATACAGGAGTTGGAATGTCTTGTTGAAGTTGTACAAGACATTGGTAAGGCCACACTTGGAATACTGTGTGCAATTCTGGTCACCCTATTATAGAAAGGATATTATTAAACTAGAAAGAGTGCAGAAAAGATTTACTAGAATGCTACCAGGACTTGATGGTTTGAGTTATAAGGAGAGGCTGGATAGACTGGGACTTTTTTCTCTGGAGTGTAGGAGGCTGAGAGGTGATCTTATAGAGGTCTATAAAATAATGAGGGGCATAGACCAGCTAGATAGTCAATATCTTTTCCCAAAGATAGGGGAGTCTAAAACTAGAGGGCATAGATTTAAGGTGAGAGGGGAGAGATACAAAAGGATTCAGAGGGACAATTTTTTCACACAGAGGGTGGTGAGTGTCTGGAACAAGCTGCTAGAGGTAGTAGTGGAGGCGGGTACAATTTTGTCTTTTAAAAAGCATTTAGATAGTTACATGGGTACGATGGGTATAGAGGGATATGGGCCAAATGTGGGCAATTGGGATTAGCTTAGGGGTTTTTAAAAAAAAGGGCGGCATGGACAAGTTGGGCCGAAGGGCCTGTTTCCATGCTGTAAACCTCTATGACTCTCACCTCTGAGCTGGAAGCTTGGACTCCATTCAAAACACTTGAGCCCACAACCTAGGCTGATAATCCAAAACAAAGAACAGTACAGCAGAGGAACAGGCCCTCCGGCCCATCAAGCCTGCACTGATCATGTTGTTCTATCTAGACCAACTGCCCGTATCCCTCTATTCCCCGTCTGTTCATGTGCCTATCCAGATAAGTCTTAAATGTCGCTAACGTGTCTGCCTAAACCACCTCTCTTGGCAGTGCATTCCAGGCCCCCCCATCCCACCCTCTGTGTAAAAAACTTCCCCCGCACATCTCCACTGAACCTTCCCCCCTTACCTTGAACTTGTGCCCCCTTGTGATTGTCATTTCTGCCCTGGGGAAAAGCTTCCAACTGTTCACCCTATCTATACCCCTCATAATTTTATAAACTTCTATCAGGTCGCCCCTCAGCCTCCGTCTTTCCAGGGAGAACAATCCCAGTTTATTCAATCTCTCCTCACAGGTAATACCCTCCATACCAGGCAACATCCTTTTCTGTACTCCCTTCAAAGCCTCCACGTCCTTCTGGTAGTGTGGTGACCAGAATTGGACACAGTATTCCAAATGTGGCCAAACCAACATTTTATATAACTGTAACAGAATTTGCCAACTTTTATACTCGATGCCCCGGTCGATGAAGGCAAGCCATATGCTTTCTTCACCACTTTTCCCACCTGTGCTGCCACTTTTAAGGATCTGTGGATCTGTACTACCAGATCTCTCTGTGTGTCTATGCTCCTGATGGTTCTGCCATTTATTGTGTAGCTCCAGTGCAGTACTGAAGGAGTGTTGCATTGTCGGAGCATCCATCTGGCCTCTCGGGTAGATGTGAAAAAGAGATAAATCTCAGAACACTATTTGTATGAGAGCAGGATAGTTCCCTCTGTGTCCTGGCCAAAATTATTCCCTCAACCAAGGGAGATAGTTGGTCTGTGGCATGTGTTAGAACATTCCTCAGCCTTCCATGACACTGCCTTCTGTGTAATATAGTCAACCCACATTAAACAGCGAACCGCGGGGACAGTCTCCAATGACAGACAGTTAGGGTCAGGAAGGTGTCTCTGTAAACAGCTTACCCGGTTGCCATGACATTGCTGTTTGTGGCAGCTTACTCTGTACAAATTGGCGCAACTGTGTTTCTTAAATTACAACAGTGACTACACTTCAAAAAAGTACTTCATTGGTTGTAAAGTGCTTTGGGATATCCTGAGGTTGTGGAAGGTGCTATTCAAATTCAAGTTGTTCTTCCTTCGTGCGCCAGGGTCTCTCTGGGTGAGTATGGGTCACATTTACACTCAACCATTAAAGGAGATTGTAATAAGTCCTCGAAGGCAGAAGGTCCACCACCAAAATCCCTTTATTTACAATTCCAACAGCAGTACACAGAGTGCTCACAGTCAGCAGTCTACCTTCGGGAGTGCCAGAGGAACTGACACTCCGGCTTAAATACAAGGAAAAGACTCCCTGATTGGCCCATCAATTGACCCCTTAATCAGGGAGTTCATTTTCCAAAAGGCCAACCTCAATGGCCTGATTGAAGTCATGACAGAGATCAGACCCTTTCTTTGTATCTGCATTATCTCTTCCCATAGCCAAGCTGTGGCCAATGCCAGTGACCCGGGTTCGATTCCCGGCTTGGGTCACTGTCTGTTAGAGTCTGCACATTTTCCCCGTGTCTGTGTGGGTTTCCTCCGGGTGCTCTAGTTTCTTCCCGCAGACCAAAAGACGTGCTGGTTAGGTGCAGTGGCCACGCTAAATTCTCCCTCAGTGTACCCGAACAGGCGCCGGAGTGTGGCGACTCGGGGATTTTCACAGTAACTTCATTGCAGTGTTAATGTAAGTCTACTTGTGACACTAATAAATAAACTTTCAAAAAACTTTAATTATTGAGGTAAAGGACAGTAACTAAGCTGACAATTGATCTCTCAGTCCTCCGGTCTTTGGTGGAGATGGTTATTGAAATATATGAACTGAAGTTACAACATGAACAAAGGCCATTTGGCTCAAACAGTTCATGTTGGCATTCACCCTCTGCATGAGCAAATAATTCCAATTACATTAACCCACCCTGCTCTCATATCTGTTGTCATTGTTGTTTGGTGTCTCACAGAGTGGCCTGGAGGCTTATGTACTTGAATACTTCGGGGGCAATTCTCCTAAACAAATTCTAAGTGCTGAATTAGCAGGTAAAATGGTGTAATTCACGATTGGACTGCAGAGGTCACAATCGTGAATATCATTAAAAGCTCAGGGTGGGCGGAGCCTATTCGCGCCGGAATTTGACAGTTCTGGAACTCTGCGCACGCGCAGTGGCCCCGATCTGTCAGCGTCCCCATTTGCTGGCAAGCTCAATCGCTGGCCAGCCCGGGACCCCCGCAGTGCTGCCCCTCCAAACTTCCCCCACAGCCCGATCGCTGCCCCACGAGCATTCCTGGGCCAGTCCAGACTCTTCCCCCCCCCCCCCAACGGAACAGTGACGATCCACCCCAGCAGACTCCTCCCCCACCACAGCAAACCGCCCCCTCCCCTCCAGGAGGCAGACCCCCACCAGCAGACCATCCCCCCCCTCCCCCCCCCCCCCCCCAAGTCCACCCCGATCACTGGCCAGCCTCCAACCCCGACCGATCCCCATGCAGAGTAGCAGCAGGACCCCCCATCAATCATCCTTAAGTCCCCACCCATAATCGGACCTGTCCCCTTGGCACTGCCCGATGCTCAGTGGGCAGTGCCAAGGTGCCCCCTGGGCATGGGCACTTTGCTCCTTGGCCCATGCCCAGGGGGGCACCACCCGCCCCCCCCCCCACTGCCCAACCCCTGGGGGAGCCCCGATTGCCCCCCCTTTCACTCCGGCAGGGTCTCCTGCTATTTCCCCGAATGTAGGGAGCTACTCTAAATCCCGCTGGAGTGAAGTTCGCCTGGCGGGGTGGGAGATGATATCAGACCCGGAGAATTCAGTCCCAGGCCCGATAATCACGTTGAAATGACATGAAAAATAGATTAAAATCACTTACCTGGTCTTCGCGCTGGTTTCCAGCACAGTCTCGACCGCGTCTGCTCTCTGGCTGTGGGAGACGTGCATGTGTCGGGAACGCACGCACGAATCCCGGGAAATGGCCGACATGTGCATCTCCCAACCCAACTCGCCAAAAAATTAGCATATCACGATGGGAGAATCGGGCCCTTAATGTTCATTAAGCAACTCATAACTATATACCACCACCTTCTCAAGGGCAACTAGGGATGGGCAATAAATGCTGGCCAGCCAGCGACGCCCGTGTCCCACGAATGATTAAAAAAACATCTCCGACCAACAGCCCTCCTTGGCTACTGTCCCCATTGGCTGCTCATCCTTTTGAGGGGGAGAGCTAACTGAGGTGGGGGTCACCAGGTGAGGGGCAAGGTTGAGAATAACCTCAGTCGGTGTGGGAATTGAACCCACGTTGTTGGTGCCACTCCACATCACAAACCAGCCTATTCATGATGACTACCATGTGACTCCCTACGGTACATGGGTGGTACTGTATCTCCAGTCCCACATTAAGACTTACACTTCCCAAACACCCGTCTATATACCTTTATCTGCTTTTCCTTCAACCAGCAGTGCAATCATTTCTTGAACATCAAAGCAGAAACCATACCAACCACTAACGCTGGAAGTGAATTCTGCAGCCTCACAATTCTCCTTCTCCACACTTCTGTCCTCAATATTGGACATTTAATCCTGTATTTATGACCCTTCAACTGTTGGAAACAGTCAGTTTCTATTTCCCCTTCCCTTTCCCCTTCATGATTTCAAAATCATGGGCGGCACGGTGGCACAGGGGTCAGCACTGTTGCCTCACAGCGCCAGGAATCCAGGTTCAATTCCAACCCCGGGTCACTGTCTGTGTGGAGTTTGTAAATTTTCCCCGTGTCTGTGTGGGTTTCCTCCGGGTGCTCCGGTTTCCTCCCACAGCCCAAAGGTGTGCGGGTTGGGTGGATTGGTTGTGCTAAATTGCCCCTTAGTGTCAGGGGGACTAGCTAGGGTAAATGCATGCGGTTATGGGAATAGGGCCTGGGTGGGATTGAGGTCGGTGCAAACTCAATGGGCCAAATGGCCTCCTTCTGCACTGTAGGGATTCTATGAAAATACATCTATTTTATCATCCCATAAACCCATTTTACGACAATCCAATAAATTCATGGTTACCGTTCCTGATATTAACTTTAATTCCACAATTTTTAACATCTAATTAGTTGAATTTAAATTCCTCAGTTGCCATAGTGGGATTTGAACTCATGTTTCCATCCTTAGTTCAGCACCATAACGAGGATATCTTTTTGTACCGCACTTGTCCTTCTCTGAGAAAAAAAATGACCCAAACTTTCAAGATTTTAACTTTGTTTTGTACCAAGCAGCAACTGGGCAAATCTGTTTTTTGTCTGCTCTATAAACTCTCAATATCCTGCCGATAATCCATCCAATACTGCTCATCTTCAAACTCCCTCCCTAACAGCACTGTTGGTGTACCTACACAAGGTGGGCTGCAAGTGGTTCACAAAGATGGCTCACCACTACCTTCTCAAGGGCAAGTAGAGATACAAAGAACAACCAAAGAACAGGAACAGACCCTTCGGCCCACCAAGCCTGCGCCGATCACGTTATTCTATCTAGACCAACCACCTGTATTCCTCTATTCCCCGTCTGTTCATGGGTCTATCCAGATAAGACTTAAATGTCGCTAACACGTCTGCCTCAACCACCTCACTTGGCAGTGCATTCCAGGCCCCCTCACACATCCCCACTGAACCTCTCCCCCCTTACCTTGTGCCTCCTTGTACTTGGTACCAGCCTCCTTGTACTTGTACTTGTGCCCCCTTGTAATTGTCATTTCTGCCCTGGGAAAAAGCTTCCATTTGTTCACCCTATCCATGCCCCTCATAATTTTATAAACTTCGATCAGGTCGCCCCTCAGCCTCCGTCTTTCCAGGGAGAACAATCCCAGTTTATCCAATCTCTCCTCACAGCTAAGATTTTGATTTGATTTGATTTATTATTGTCACATGCATTAACATACAGTGAAAAGTATTGTTTCTTGCGCGCTATACAGACAAAACATACCGTTCATAGTGAAGGAAAGGAGAGAGTGCAGAATGTAGTGTTACAGTCATAGCTAGGGTGTAGAGGAAGATCAACTTAATGCGGGGTAGGTCCATTCAAAAGTCTGACGGCAGCAGGGAAGAAGCTGTTCTTGAGTCAGTTGGTACGTGACCTCAGACTTTCGTATCTTTTTCCCGAAGGAAGAAGGTGGAAGAGAGAATGTCCGGGGTGCGTGGGGTCCCTAATTATGCTGGCTGCTTTGCCGAGGCAGCAGGAAGTGTAGACAGAATCAATGGATGGGAGGCTGGTTTGCGTGATGGATTGGGCTGCATTCACAACCTTTTGTAGTTCCTTGCGGTCTGGGGCAGAGCAGGAGCCATACCAAGCTGTGATACAACCAGAAAGAATGCTTTCTATGGAGCATCTGTAAAAGTTGGTGAGAGTGCTGGGAGTAGTAGATGGACAATAAATGCTGATCGAGAGAGTGACACTAAACCCCTAAACGAAATAAACATAATCCTCTAACCAGGGCCATTATAAGGTTTATTTTGAGTCACCGTCACCACTCAGCTTTTACCTTCAATTCTCCTCTCGAAGAATGTTTTTCCTTTAAAGGGTGAATCAGACAGGCGGCCACTCTCTCCTTATAATCCAGGCAATGGAGGAGTCTTACGGCTTGGAATTCAGAGCTTATTATATAACACTCGAGGCAGCAGCCCTCCACACGGGGCAGGAGTGGGTAACCATGGTGGCATCGCGGTTAGCAGTGCCAAAGACCCGGGTTTGATTCCCGGCTTGGGCCAGCCTGGACAGTTCTTGTGAGGCGCTAATGTACAGTTGGAAATTCTGCTGACTTTAAGTTGTGCAAAGGCCGGTTGCTATTAGGATGTTTTCAATGTTAACTTTTGTAACAAAGGGATCTGTAACCATTTTCTATTATTTTCTTATTAATTGTTAAACCTCACTGAATAATTATATTATAATCTCAACCACCAACCTGCAAACCAGCCTCCCATCCATTAACTCTGTCGACACTTCCCGCTGCCTCGGAAAAGCAGCCAGCATAATTAAGGACCCCAAACCCGGACATTCTCTCTTCCACCTTCCATCGGGAAAAAGATACAAAAGTCTGAGGTCACGTACCAACCGACTCAGGAACAGCTTCTTCCCTGCTGCTGTCAGACTTTTGAATGGACCTACCTCGCACTAATTAATCTTTCTCCACACCCTAGCTATGACTGTAACACTATTTTCCACACTCTCTCCTTTCCTTCTCTATGAACGGTATGCTTTGTCTACGTAACGCCCAAGAAACATTACTTTTCACTGCATACCAATACATGTGACAATAATAAATCAAATCAAATCAAATCCATCATTTATTATCCCCCAACAGGGCTTTCAAGACTGAGGATTATAGATTGTTGTTATGTAAGTGTATCAATGAACAAAGTTGAGGAACTGGAGGTAAGATATGGATTTTCCTTAGCCTGATTGAATGACAGGACAGGCTTGAAGGGCTGTGTGGTCTCCTACAGTTTCTAATGTTCCCACGTTCCTTCTCCCCCGACAGGGAATGACCAATCTCATTCAGAATGCCAAGCGTGGCCCCCAAGTAGAAACAGGCCCAAGGGGAAGGGGGAAAAACATCAGCCAGAGTTCACTTTGAGCTGCAGTTTAAACTCCTCCCCCCTGCCCCCGCCACCCCCCCCCCCCCCCCCCCCTCCCCGAGTAACAAGTGACGGGATTGCAAACCACAGGGTAGACACATCTGGGGTGCCTCATAGATAATGTCAGTGCACTCGGAGAGGGGACTGGGTGCAGTGGGGCAACTCCTACTGCCCATCATACTCCAGTTGGGATGCTGCACTCATTATGAACATTGAGCATGGGGTTAGTGAGCACCCAGGGAACAGCATGCCCCCAACATGAGTCGTCACCATCTTCAGGAGAGGGGTAGAAGGTGAGCAGTAGAACTGGAAACAAACAAAATATTCTCACACCCTTTAATTCAAAGTAAAACAATAATTATCTGGAGCCACGAACATACCCACAAAACCACCTCAGGCAACAGTTGAGTTTCCATTTCTCTTTTATCAGAGATTGCGGAGAGACAGGGTGCAGCGCCTGTCAAGCCCTTTCCATTCTGATTTGCCTTGTTTGTCAAGGTTAACTGACTGACGGGAATGTAATTATTCATCTTCTGGCGCCTCAGGATTCTTTGCAGCTGGTTCAAGCTTAGAGGAATGGAGGTCCTCTAACTTGTCTCATTATTGGCGGCACGGTGCCACAGTGGGTTAGCACTGCTGCCTCTGGGTGCCAGGAACCCGGCTTTGGTCTCTGTCTGTGTGGAGTCTGCACCTTCTCCCCGTGTCTGCGTGGGTCTCCTCCGGGTGCTCCGGTTTCCTCCCACAGTCCGAAAGACGTGCTGGTTAGGTGGATTGACCATGCTAAATTCTCCCTCAGTCTATCTGAACAGGTGCCGGAGTGTGGCGGCTAGGGGATTTGCACAGTAACTTCATTGCAGTGTTAATGTAAGCCTTACTTGTGACACTAATAAATAAACTTAAAAATCTTAAGCTTAATTCCTTGCTGTGTATCAAGATGGTCATCTTTGACCCCCCCCCCCCCCCCCCCCCCCCCTGCCCCTTCACTCTGTATAATGCAGACAACACAGAAGGGATGAGCACCACACATAGTGCCGGCACTCGCTCACTCAAATACTTATATATGCTGTTACCAAAACTGCACGGTGGCACAGTGGTTAGCACTGCTGCCTCACAGCGCAAGGAACCCAGGTTCAATTCTGGCCTCAGGTGACTGTGTGGAGTTTGTACATTCTCCCCGTGTCTGCGTGGGTTTCCTCCGGGTGCACCGGTTTTCTCCCACACTCCAAAGATGTGCAGGTTAGGTGGATTGGCCAAGCTAAATTGCCCCTTCGTGTCCCAAGGTGTGTTGACTGGGGGATTAGCAGGGTAAATGTGCAGGGTTACAAGGTTAAAGAAGTGGGTGGGCCTGGGTAATATCCTCTTTTGGAGAGTCGGTGCAGACTCAATGGGCTGAATGGCCTCCTTCTGCACTGCAGGGATTCTATGAAAAGCTTATTGTTTACCAATGCCTCTTCTGGAGCCATTTCCTTGGCAGTTTCTGTCAGTGGGGTTTTGCCATTGCCTTTCCCGGGGGAAGGATGAGGAATCAGACCTACACTGTTGGCATTAATCTAAACCATACACCAGCCAACTGAGCTGACTGGCTCCCTACAAACGGTTATACCGTATTACAAAAGTAATGTACAGCCCAGCTGGTCCATGTCAGAGATTTTGCTCCAAACAAGCCTCCTCCCACTCATCTTCAACCGTCCCCACCAACATATCCTTCTATTCCTTTCCCCCTCATGTTGTCTATCGAGTTACCCCTTAACTGCCCCCATGCTCTTCACCTCAACTGGCGTGTTCCACATTCTCACCACTTTCTGGGTAAATAAGAACCAAATAAGAGGAAATTCTGACTGTTCCCAGTGTTAAACTCTTAACTCATGACACAAATTGTATTTACCTGGTGTCATAGAAACTAGAAGCAGGAGTAGGCCATTTGGCCCTTTGAGCCTGTTCCGCCATTCAATTTTTTTGATTTGATTTATTGTTGTCACATGTATTAACAGACAGTGAAAAGTATTGTTTCTTGCGCACTATACAGACAAAGCATACCGTTCATAGAGAAGGAAAGGAGAGAATGCAGAATGTAGTGTTACAGTCATAGCTAGGGTGTAGAGAAAGATCAACTTAATGCAAGGGAAGTCCATTCAAAAGTCTGACAGCAGCAGAGAAGAAGCTGTTCTTGAGTCAGTTGGTACGTGACCTCAAACGTTTGTATCTTTTTCCCGACGGAAGAAGGTGGAAGAGAGAATGGCCGGGGTGTGTGGGGTCCTTAATTATGCTGGCTGCTTTGCCGAGGCAGCAGGAAGTGTAGACAGAGTCAATGGATGCGAGGCTGGTTTGTGTGATGGTTTGGGCTACATTTTCGACCTTTTGCAGTTCATTGTGGTCTTGGGCAGAGCAGGAGCCATACCAAGCTGTGATACAACCAGAAAGAATGCTTTCTATGGTGCATCTGTGAACGTTGGTGAGGGTCATAGCTGACATGCCAAATTTCCTTAGTCTTCTAAGAAAGTAGAGGCGTTGGTGGCTTTCTCAACTATAGTGTTGGCATGGGGGGACCAGGACAGGTTGTTGGTGATCTGGACACCTAGAAACTTGAAGCTCTCAACCTTTTCTACTTCGTCCCCGTTGATGTAGACAGGGGCATGTTCTCCTTTATGCTTCCTGAAGTCGATGGCAATCTCCTTCATTTTGTTGACATTGAGGGAGAGATTATTGTTGCCGCAAAAGTTCACCAGATTCTCTATCTCATTCCTGTACTCTGTCTCGTCATTGTTTGAGAATATACATCGGAGGTGGAGGGGGCCAGCAGCCTAGCTCGCCCCGTTGCTTGTGATGCGTGTGGTGGGCGGCCTCTGGAGGCCCTGGACTTTGAAGGCCCTGGCCTACTTCCAGGTGTCTAGGATGTTTCTGTGACACTCTCTTCATCCTGCTGCCCCGGAGATGCCCTGATATCAGGAAGGGGGGAGTCAGAGGTGTAGGCACAGCCACAGTCGCCTGGCTGGAAGGCCCCAGCATGGGCTGGAACCCTTCCTCCTCCCGTAGGGGTCCCGTAGGCCCCTGGGTCACTCCATCCAACAGCGGTGCTTCTACAGTGAGCTCCAGAAGCTCCGGCGTCACCTGGCACTGCCAGTACTGGAGGACCACCTGTGTCCTACCCATGGGGGTCGAGCCCTCTGCAATGGCCACTTGAGTTGGGGGCTACCTCTCAATGGCCGCAGCAAGTGCCCTCTGGGACAGGGCCACGCTCTGCAACCCCTCAGTCATGGCCCTCTGTGAATGGGCCACGTTCTCAAGGGCTGCTGTCGTAGGCCGCTGTGTCTCAGCGCTGTCCCACTGGGTCTCCTGCAAGCTCTCGAGACTCTCAGCAATGGGCCGTAGAATCCCGGGAAGCCTGTTCAGTCCCTCTGCTGTGGCCCACTGTGACTCGGCCATCGTTTGGAGCCTGCCACTCATGGTGAGGATCCCCTGCCCCAGGCTTTCCACTGCAGATGCCACCTTTGCAGTGTTGGCCTGGGAACCACGCAATACAGGCAACAGCTGCTCCACCTGAAAGCCTTGTGACTCCTCCCAACAGCCTCGCAGTTGGTCCAGTGTGGCTATCAGCCCCTCTTGCATTCCCTAGCTCTGTTGCTGCATCTCCAGCAGCTGAGGGAGAAGTGATCTCAGAGGCCCAGCATGTAGCCTGGGGCCAGCTGGGTCCAGAGGCCTCGGACGTTCCCTCCTCCACCCGATGTACATCAGCAGATGTGTGGTGCTCACCAGAAAGTGACCCAGAAGCCTCACCACTAACTGGACCCACTGACGTGTCAGTATCTGGGATGGTGAGCTGTGAGGTGGCAGCTGATGTCAAAACGGTGCCACCCTCGGAGGTCCCTTCACCCATATCCTCCAAGGACTTGTCCAAGCTGTTTGGACCAGGATGGGCAGGAGCTGCAGCAGGGGCCTGGAATCCAGAAGGCTCCGGGGCGTCCGGACAAGGTTAAGTGCAAGGGAGGGAGAGGAATCCGGGATGCAAAACACGTGATTCACATTTTTCCATTGAATGTAGAACAAAGCACCAAGAAAATTACATCACAGGAACAGGCCCCACGGCCCTCCAAGCCTGTAGTGACCAGGCTGCCCATCTGATTTGTAACCCCCTACCCTTCCGGGGACCATATGCCTCTATTCCCATCCCATTCACATAGCTGTAGAAATGTCCCTGAAAGGTCAGTATTGCATCTGCATCCGCGACCACCCCCGGCAGCGAGTTCCAGGCACTCACTACCCTCTCTGTGCAAATAAACATGCCTCATACATCTCCTTTAAACCTTGCCCCTTGCACCCGAAACTCTTGCCCCTGACGAGTTGCCTCAAAGTGAGCGGAGGAATGATAGATGCCCACGTCTTGACGGCAGCCCGACCATGCTGTCGCTGACAACCCGCATCCCCCCTTCTCTGGAGAGCTCCAATGCCAGTTCCTCAAAGGGGGTGAAGACCCGGAGGTCTGGCTCACCACCCCCTGTCTTCGCCCTCTCACGGGTGTTATGGTCGGTCTTCTCCTGTGGAGACAGAAGGATGTGGAGATGCCGGCGTTGGACTGGGGTAAACACAGTAAGAAGTTTAACAACACCAGGTTAAAGTCCAACAGGTTTATTTGGTAGCAAAAGCCACACAAGCTTTCGGAGCTCTAAGCCCCTTCTTCAGGTGAGTGGGAATTCTGTTCACAATTCTGTTTGTGAACAGAATTCCCACTCACCTGAAGAAGGGGCTTAGAGCTCCGAAAGCTTGTGTGGCTTTTGCTACCAAATAAACCTGTTGGACTTTAACCTGGTGTTGTTAAACTTCTTACTGTGAGACAGAAGGAGCCATGAAAGAAATGGTGGCGTTGACTCCTGCAGAGTATCAGGTGGTGGGCCTTAGAGGGCAAGCGCACGGGGGCTCATTGAGGGGGAAAGGAAGGAGGTGCTTAGGGGTCAGGAGCTGGAAGTATGCAGGGTGCTGGGGGTGGGAGGATCTGGGGGAGATTTGGAGGAAGATGCAAGATGGGGGTCAGCACTTACCCTTTCCTGCACAGATGAGGCCATTTACTTTTTTCCGGCACTGCTTCGCGGTTCAGGGGGCCAGTGCCCTGGCACTGACCGAGGTGACTTCCTCCCAGGCCGTATTTCCATCTGCCCCCAGGGGTCTGCGTCCTCCTGGGGGGGGGAAGAGGGTGTCCCGCCTCAACTCTGCTGCATCCAGTAGCGTCCCCTGGTCACCCTCAGAGAATCGGGGGGGCTGGTCGTGCGCACATTGTCCTGCACTGCCTGCCCGCCTGTCCATTCTTGAGTCTTTTATGGAGCTGCCTCTCGTTAGGGCAGATCAGCTGCAGGCAGTTTGGCAGAACGTTCCAGCAAGGTCCATGCAGTTTACTTGTTAGCATTGAGGGGAAGGCAAGTGAGCACTTGCAGGTGGGGTGGGGGTGTGGGGGGGGGGGGTGGAGGGGGGGGGGGGGGGGGGGGTGGATCAGTGCCTCAATGATTGGGGACAGGGGAGAGAGGGGGAGGTGTCACATAGCCATCGGAATCCAGAGGAGATGGGGGCTTTGTGTGGGAGGGTCTGGGGTGGGGTTTCGCTGCCACTCTGCCTGATATTGGTGACGGGGGGGGGGGGGGGGGGGGGGGGGGGAGGAACCGCTGCCACTCTGCCTGAGATCGGTGGGGGAGAGGGGGAGGGAGCCGCGATCGGTCTGGGTGGCGGGGGGGTGTGGGGGGATAAGGGGGTCAGTGATGTTGTGGGGGGTGGGGCAATGTCTCTGGGAGCCAGGGAGAGACATTATCCGGCCCGGGTGTGATGTGGCAGGGGAGGTTGATTCTATCATTTTTTTTCTGCGCATGCGCAGTTGGAGGCGCCGATCGGGCGCGTTAAGCCCCGCCCACAGGCTTCTGCAGCGCAATTCGGAATTGCTGATATTTGTTCAGGCAGGGTGCGTATGGGGGTGCCTGAGAACGGGTCCAAACGTCGGATCTGAAACACTTCCAGTTTCAAGTCCGTCCAGCACTGAGAATGAAAATGGTAAAATAGGGCCCTTTGTTGCCTGGGCTACAGCAGTGACTACATTTCGAAAGTGCTTTACAGTGGGGAGTCGCGAAATGTGAGTTTTTACTTGTGATAAGAGTGCGTTCACATTGAACCAGTACAACTGCAGTCATAAGACAGAAATTCCCTGCTCCAGACTCGACAGCCCAGCCTCATGGCGCAGCCTCTACCCCAGAGCCAGCCTCAGACCGCCATCTTGTGGCAATGAGAATGTGACCAGGCAGAGAAACAGGGTGTGGTGAACCATTGTTGGTTCCCACTAGGTAGTGCTGAGCCATGGTCTGGCCAGTACTATGAGTCTGTATATATGTTACTGTTGGGGTTAGGGTTGGGCTGTTCTACCTGTTAATATAGTTGTTATGGTACACCCCAGTCGGCTCCGCCTCCTGGGAGAGGTATAAAGGTCACTGCTCTGCCTGGTGACCCTTTAGTCTGGGATCGTGTACTGTATATGGTAGCTCTGTTATTGTTGGCAATAAAAGCCTTTATTTCCCAAGTACATCACGCCTCTCGTGTGTTATATCGCGCATCACAGGGACACAAAGGCTGAGTAGGAAAATACCTCGATGGATTGAAATTAAGATATTGGGCAGCTCAATCCCTAGTTCATGCAGCTGATGGCCCAGTTACTGCAATAAGCAGCCATGGGAATAAAATCAGATAGAGTGACTGCTTCTGAGAGCAGTAAAATGTACACGTGATAGGATGGGTCAGCACCGGGCAGCTATTGATAAAGGTATTTTCGTGGGATCAGGTGTCACTGGCAAGACCAGTATTTGTCGCCCACCGCTAATTGCCCTTATATTGTTTGACTTGCTGGGCCATTTCAGAGGGCAGTTCAGAGTCAACCACATTGCTGTGGGTCTGTAGTCACATAAAGTAAATAAGTAAAATAAAGTTTATTTATCAGTCACAAGTAAGGCTTGCATTAACACTGCAATGAAGTTACTGTGAAATTCCCCGAGTCGCCGCAGTCCGGCGCCTGTTCAGGTCAATGCATCTAACCAGCACGTCTTTCGGACTGTGGGAGGAAAGCGGAGCACGCCGAGGAAACCCACGCAGACACGGGGAGAACGTGCAAACTCCGCACAAACAATGACCCAAGTCGGGAATTGAACTGGGTCCCTGGCACTGTGAGGCAGCAGTGCTAACCACTGTGTCACCGATGTAGGTCAGAATGGGTAAGGACGGCAGGTTTCCTTCCCACAGGGACATTTATGACCCAGGTGAGTTTTTATGATAATTTGTAATAGTTTCACGGCACCATTACAGAGATTAACTTTCAACTATTAATTACTGAATTTAAATTCCATCAGCAGCCCTTGTGGGATTTGAACCCATGTCTCCAAAACATTAGCCTGGGCTACTAGATTACGAGTACAGTGACATTGCAATGCGGGGAAAATATTTGTTTAATATTTTGGGGGTTTATTGTGTTTGTCTGTAAAGTAGTCTTGTGGGGGTCCACATGTGTGTGTGTGTGTGCGCTTGCATGTGTGTACGTGTGCGTGTTTCTGTATGACTAATTTAAACTGAAGGCATTTGGGCTGCAAGGTTTAGAATATCAAAGAATCTAGGTGTGAAAGAGGGGAATTTGAAATGAATAGGGCCAAGCAGGAGGTTCAACAGATTAATAAGACAATGGGTAGAAATTTGCATTAAAAGAAAATGAAGGTTTTGCCACGTTCAGTTGTTAAGTTTCAAAGGGCAGTTAAAGTGGGTTTACAACTGGGAAAAGTTCATTAAAAGAGGCAAAGTTATTCAGTTTTATTTTACCCAAAAATGGTGGACATAAGAATATAAAAGACTTTTACACCCTGGGAAAAAAGAATTTCAAGGAAAGATAAGTTAATGGTGGGCCGTTGGGGAGAGTTATAGAACAAAGCGATCTAGGGGTACAGGTTCATAGCTCCTTGAAAGTGGAGTCACAGGTGGACAGAGTGGTGAAGAAGGCATTTGGTATCCTTGGTTTCATTGGTCAGAACATTGAATACGGGAGTCGGGACATCTTGTTGAAGTTGTACAAGACATTGGTAAGGCCACACTTGGAATATTGTGTACAGTTCTGGTCACCCTATTATAGAAAGAATATTATTAAACTAGAAATAGTGCAGAAAAGATTTACTAAGATGCTACCGGGACTTGATGGTTTGAGTTATAAGGAGAGGCTGGATAGACTGGGACTTGGTTCTCTGGAGTGTAGGAGGCTGAGGGATGATCTTATAGAGGTCTATAAAATAATGAGGGTCATGGATCAGCTAGATAGTCAATATCTTTTCCCAAAGGTAGGGGAGTCGAAACCTAGAGGGCATAGGTTTAAGGTGAGAGGGGAGAGATACAAAAGGGTCCAGAGGGGCAATTTTTTCACACAGAGGGTGGTGAGAGTCTGGAACAAGCTGCCAGAGGTAGTAGTAGAGGCGGGTACAATTTTGTTTTTTCAAAAGCGTTACGTGGGCATAGAGGGATATGGGCCAAACACGGGCAATTGGGGACTAGCTTAGGGCTAAAAAAAAAAAGGGGCGGCATGGACAAGTTGGGCCGAAGGGCCTGCTTTCATGCTGTAAACCTCTATGACTCTATAAGGAGAGTAGGAAAAGATGAAAGAGAGGAGAATGAGAGGTGTGTTGAATGTGTGGCCTTGTGGCCTCCTGCGTGCTCTGTGCTGGCAGAGAGCTGTGAAAATAAGCAAAGTGAAGCAGTTTCAGCCCAACTCAGAAAAGTCTCCATCTGTTTTCTCCTCCAAGTTTTACATTTTTGAAATTTCCGTGCAGCAGCGTAGGAAAGAGAGAGACGTCCCAGGACGTGTCTTCCCTACACCAACAATAGAACATAGAAAAGTTACAGCACAAACAGGCCCTTCGGCCCACAAGTTGGGCCGAACATGTCCCTACCTACTAGGCTTACCTATAACCCTCTATCTTACTAACTTCCATGAACTTATCCAAAAGTCTCTTAAAAAACCCTATCGAATCCGCCTCCACCACCACTACCAGCAGCCGATTCCATGGGCATTTTCACAGTAACTTCACTGCAGTGTAAATGTCAGCCTACGTGTGACACTAATAAATAAACTTAAATTTAATAAACTCAAACTTGTCTGTCTGAACTTAACATCAACGAACAAATAATCTAAAAGGGAAGGGTCATGGGGAGAATTTTCTGTACTTCAATTCTGTACCAGTAGATCTGGCATCCTTCATTATCCTTTTCTTTTAGTCATTCGTGGAACATGGGCATCACTGGCTAGTCAGCATTTATTGCCCATCCCTAGATGCCAGAGGGCAGTTGAGAGTCAACCACATTGCTGTGGCTCTGGAGTCACATTTAGGCCAGATCAGGGAAGGACAGCAGATTTCCTCCCCTAAAGGACATTAGTGAACCAGATGGGTTTTTACAACAATCAACAATGGTTTCATGGTCATCAGTAGATTCTTAATTTATGATCTTTAAAAATTAAATTCAAGTTCCACCATCTCCCATAGGGGGATTCGAACCCGGGTCCCCAGAACATTAGCTGAGTTTCTGGATTAATAGTGATAATACCACTAGGCCATCACCTCCCCATAATCTGACAGTCCATTTGCTAATTCTCTGATTCCTGGTATCTACAGCTTTGGGATCCAGCTTTCACATTTTTGTGAAATTTGGTATGTCCACTATGACTCTCACCAACTTTTACAGATGCACCATTGAAAGCATTCTTTCTGGTTGTATCACAGCTTGGTATGGGGCTCCTGCTCTGCCCAAGACCGCAAGAAACTACAAAGGGTCATGAAAGAAGCCCAGTCCACCACTCAAACTAACCTCCCATCCATTGACACCGTCTACACTTCTCACTGCCTCGGAAAAGCAGCCAGCATAATCAAGGACCCCACGCACCCCGGACATTTTCTCTTCCACCTTCTGTTGAGAAAAAGATACAAAGGTCTGAGGTCACGTACCAACCGACTCAAGAACAGCTTCTTCCCTGCTGCCATCAGTCTTTTGAATGGACCTACCTTACGTGAAATTGAACTTTCTCTACACCCTAGCTATGGTCGGTGCGGGCTTGGAGGGCTGAAGGGCCTGTTCCCCTGCTGTAATTTTCTTTGTTCTTTGACTGTAACACTACATTCTGCACCCTCTCCTTTCCTTCTCTATGAACGGTATGCTTTGTCTGTATACTACACAAGAAACAATACTTTTCACTGTATACCAATACATGAGGCAATAATAGATCAAATCAAATCATCTGGTAGGTGATTGTCACTCTTCCCCCTCTCCCATAAAGCATGATTCCATTAAGTGGGACTTTACCCCAAATCAAACAATGTGTTTTGGGAAAGTTGTAAGCCTGTTTTCTGATATTGTTAAAACAAAACATTTGCTGGATGCTTTGTAACAACAAGGTGTAATTCTATATAATTTCATTGATATTTAAAATTACAAATTTATCCATTTGTTTATCCTTCTGTCCTGAACCGCCACTCATTCCTTTCGCAATTTGGAACCAGGGATTCCCTGGCTGTTTAATGTTGCGATTAAAACATTTAAAAGAATCACATTAGCTGCCAAGCTTCCATTTTCAGAGAAATCTGAAGCTGAAGTCTCTATAGCAGTAATTGAATATACAAAACTACAGTAAACGAAATTATTCATTTCATCAACTTCAAAAGAATTGGACTCGGGGGAACTATTCCCCATCCACTTCATGGGATTCCGATGTGCTAGAACTCTTGCTGGTGAATTGTTAAATGTGTTTCCACTGCAACTGTGAAATGGGAAAAATATTTGTGGAAATGGAAGCTTTACCCAGGATCCACCCTGATCAGACAATGGAGCCCAAATTATTTCATTCCATCCATCTTGATCCCGATATCCACCAATGCTAAACTCCAAACCTGACCTACACAAGTTCAATAACAACCTTCATTTTTTTTTTATTTGTTCACGGGAGTGAACATCACGAGCAAAGCCAGCATGAATTACCAATCCCGAATTTCCCATGAAAATATGGTGGTGAGCCACCTTCTCGAACCATTTGAATCCATGTGGTGTAGGTACAGGCACAGTGCTGTGAGGCTAGGGGAGGGGGGTGGTTCCAGGATTTTGAACCAGCGACTGTGAAGGAACATGACAGATTTTCAAGTCAACATGGGTTGTGACTTGTTGGTGATCAGACCACATGTCTCCTGCTCAAAGGGTGGCACAGGGATTAGCACTGCTGCCCCAGCACCGGGGACTCGGGTTCAATTCCAGCCCTGGGTAACCATCTGTATGGAGTTTGCACGTTCCCCCCATGTCTGCGTGGGTTTCCTCTCTCAGTGCAAAGATATGTGGGTTAGGTTGATTGGCTATGCTAAATTGCCCCTTAGTGCCAGGGGTACTAGCAGGGTCAACACATGGGATTATGGGAATAGGGCCTGGGTAGGATTGTTACCGGTGCAGGCTCAATGGGCCCAAATGACCTCCTTGCGCACCGTAGTGATTCGATGATTCTAGGCAGTCCAGCTCATGGGTTTGGAGTGCTGAAGGAGTCTAACTAAGTTGCTGCAGTGCATCTTGTATAACCCTGCCACAATACACTGGCCGTGCAGGGTGCGAATGTTTACGAAAGTAAATGGGGTGCTGCTCAAGCGGGCAGCTTTGTCCTGGATAATGTCAAGTGTTGTCAAAGCTGCACCCATCTAAGTAAGTGGAACAGCTTTGACAAAGGGTCTTCGGTACTCGAAACATCAGCTCTTTTCTCTCCTCACAGATGCTGCCAGACCTGCTGAGATCTCCCGGCATTTTCTCTGTTGGTTTCAAATTACTTCACACTCCTGACTTGCGCCTTGTGGACAGGTTTTGGGAGGTCCGATGTTGCTTTTCACAGAATTTCCAGTATGCTCCTGTAGTGACATTATTTACATGGTTGATCCTGTTAAATTTCTGATCAATGGATGTTGAATGATGGTGTCAAAGGGAGATTACTAGGTTGTTTCTTGCTGGAGATGTTCCCAACATACAGCCTAAGTCTGTATGTTGTCCAGGTCTTGTTGCATGCAGGTGGGGATTGCGTCAGTATCTGTGAAGTGGCAAATCATAGAATCCTACAGTGCAGGAGGCCGCCATTTGGCCCACCAAGGCTGCACTGACCACAATCCCACCCAGGCCCTACCCCCACAACCCAGTGTATTTACCCTAGCTTCTCCCCTTGACACTAAGGGGCAATTTAGCATGGCCAATCCACCCAACCTGCACATCTTGGGAGTGTGGGAGGAAACCAGAGCACCCGGAGGAAACCCACACAGACACGGAGAATGTGCAAACTCCACACAGTGACCCAAGGCAGGAATTGAACCCGGGTCCCTGGCGCTGTGAGGCAGCAGTGCTAACCACTGTGCCACCGTGCTGCACCCCCACCCTCCAAATAGTACTGAACACTTCAAATCAGCAAACACCTCCACTTCTGACCTGATGATACAGGGTCATTGAAGCAGCAGTTGAAGGTGTCTTGGCCAAGGAACTCCTGCAGTGACGTTCTGGGACCAAGATAATTAACCCACAACAACTCACAACCAGCATGAAACCAGTGAAATGTTGCCCTCAATTACAACCCAATATATTAAACCATTGTCACTTCGAAACCATTTTCTTGCCTTTTAGAGTTTCCTAGCTAATGTGAGAAGACAAAATGAAAAGTCAGCTGTGATTTTCAGTGTGCTACCTAAAACTGTGGTGGAAGCAGATTCAATAGTAATTTTCAAAAGGAAATTAGATAAGTATTTTAAAAGAAAATATTTGCAATGCTAAGATTTGGGGGAATGAGCCAGCACCATGTGCCAAATAGAGTCTTACAGCACAGAAAGCAAAGTGGGAATCGAATGACTACAGACATATCCCTCTTGTGAATTCAGCCTTCCCTCACCCCTACCCTCTTCCAACCCCTTTTGCGGGCAGCACGGTGGCACAGTGGTTAGCACTGCTGCTTCACAGCGCCAGGGACCTGTCTGTGCAGAGTTTGCACATTCCCCCCGTGTCTACATGCGTTTCCTCCAACAGTCCGAAAAGACGAAAGATACTAAATTCTCCCTCAGTGTACCCGAACAGGTGCCGGAGTGTGGCAACTAGGAGATTTTACACAGCATCATTGTAGTGTTAACGTAAGCCTATTTGTGACACTGATAAATAAACTTTAAACTTTTCATTGAATCCCGACAGCGCAGAAGGAGGCCATTCGGCCCATCAAGTCTGCACCGGCCACAATCCCACCCAGGCCCTATCCCCGTAACCCCACATAATTACCCTGCTAATCCCCTGACACTTAAGGTCAACCTAATCCGTACATCTTTTGGATTGTGGGAGGAAACCGCAGCACTCGGAGGAAACCCACATGGCCACGTGGAGAAGGTGCAAACTACACACAGACGGTGACCCGAGGCCGGAATTGAACCCAGGTCCCTGGCACTGAGACAGCAGCGCTAACCACTGTGCCATCATGCCACCCCTTTTAATGCGCAGTAACGAGTGGAACTGGGAAAGGAAAAATAGCACAAGTGAGACATTAATACAAGGAATAGGTTAATGTCCATCTTTATTATATAGCACCTTGTATTTTGTGCAGTTTTTCAGTTTCTATATAAAACAGGATTTGAGAGCAGAGGCATTTTAAACAATGGAGGAACATTTTGTTTTAAAACAAGTACTTTATCTTGAAACTTTACTCGATACTTAACTGGAGAAAGATTACAAGGAATACACAATAGTAAAATATTAATAATGCATCCAACTAGTTGTTGTTCATTGCACTAGAGTCCAAGCATATTTAGTATTTTAAAAATCTCCATTATGATGCCAAGTCTAGTTACCATTCACATTAAAACAAAACAGACTGTCAGAATGTACCAAAAGGAAAAACAGAAACACAATTGTTCTATACAGGATTGTGCTAATGATTCTCACAGGATTCTCCCTCATAACTGGCTATGCTGTGATGTTGCTTCAACCCCCTGGCCCCTCCCCAGTTAGAAGGGGATGGGGTGGGAAGTCATGCATGGGTGTGCAGACAAACACACAAAATGCCCATCTTGGTGGTAAAACCCTTGCCTCTAGTTCCCAGGGTTTCACCGAGGCAGGGAAATTGCGATAGGAGGTGGTTGGAGAACAAGTGGCAGAATGGCACTGGGTAAAATTAGGGCGTAAATGACCAATTTGGGAAGGGAAGATGGGATGGGAGGGGGGGAAAAATGAGGAGCACTTCATTTTCTTTGAAAGGACCTACTTACTGAAAATTGAGAGAGCCTTTCTCCTCCTAAGAGCGTCGGCATACAAGTGTTAGCAGAAAAAAAAAATCCTATTAACCCAATTCATCTCCCTATCTTGAGCCCTTCCAGGCTATCATTGTCAAACCCTGTAGCGGTGAGAGTGGACAGAGTAACAGCAATGGTCAGAGGGAGATCCTTCATGGTTTTCTCGAGTAACACTGAGAACGAATACATTCCCCTCTCACGATTCTGTAGTGGCTGACATTGTCCACAGCTGAAGTTGGAGAACATACAACACACCGACCAAAGTTTCAGTTAAGCCCTCAATAAAATAATCCAGAAGGTGCTATTCCGCCCCCACCCCCCTCCCAAAAATTGGTTGAAAATATATATATACATAAATTTTCAGGGAAATTGTAAAAGTTATAAGGAATAAACCAGACTCTTTAGTGTGGGACCTTTGTCGATTACTTATAGTTTTGTATTGGCAATTAAAGTGCAGAGATTTAGCCAACTATACAAAGCACTTTTTGGTTTTTAAAGGAGTATTAAACCTTGATGGACAGTCAACCAGGTTCATACGTACGCATATTTCACAAGAATATAGTTATACTTATTCAGTATGTTATACAAATATGCCGAAACGTTCAAAATATTAATAAACCATACTTCATTTATAGTTTGGGTCTCAATTGAGAGCGCATTCATGCAAGTGCATACCCAGGCCATGGCACCTGGGCAAGGAGTTAGGGCGGCCGGTTAGATTTCAGCAGCATGCCCATCAGTTAGCTTCCGTGGCACGTGAACATCTTGGCACTTCATTGGATGGGGAAATGAGGGAGAGGATTCATCACAACCAAAGAGGGGGCCGAGTGTGGAAAAAGTGTGCAAGATTGTGTGTAAACATGTAGAGCCACGAGTTAGCATTCGGGAGTTTTTAATACTGCACTGGTGTTTTTTTTAAAAAATATGGAGTGAAAGGCAGTGCCTTAAAAAGGAAACAACACCACGTGGCCAGAATTGTTCGGGTAACAGTGCAAACGCAGGTGGAGTTAGCTCACGAAGAGAAGCTTTACAACGTCGGCAGGATTTTCTCCATCCAACCTGCGATCCAAGCACAAGCAATGACTCCTTTTGCCTGGTTGAGAATTTACAAAACCGCAAGGTACAATCAATCAATCTTGTGCTTTTGCAAAAAGGAGTCATTGACTTGTACCTTTTTGAAGGAGACTTTTTCAAAAAAAAACACTGCAGCAGCCGAGGATAGCTGGCTTTCCCACAGGACACCCTATTTAAAAGTGGATGGAGGCCCAGCTCACCACCTCCACAGTCCGGTGCTTCAGCTCAACGCAGCAACCCGAGTAACCTGCGAGGCCTGTGCGCAGAAAAGAGTGGCTGAAGCTCCAAGTGCTTTCTTTTAAAAAAAATACAAGCCTCTTTCAAGGGTGGAAGTGCTTTCGGGAGACCAGCCTGTCACTACAGTCCACAACACAAAGTTCTCAGCTTCTCATGAGAAATATGGACCTTCAGCTCCAATAGCATTTCTGAAAGTGAGGAACAAGGCATCAAAACATCTGATTACTTTGCACGGGCCAGCTCGTGGGACTGAGGAGAGATTTGCTGAGTTTCAAGTTAAAACTGGTGTACTTACTTTAGAATAAATCAAGATTCGAAGTGATCTGAATTAGTGTTGTTAGATTCAGTTTATATTTTCCTCAATGATCGATTGGTTTGGCTTTTGATCCCTGTGTATCCCATGGTGTGAAAAAGAAAAAAAATGTGACCTCGGGCTTAATTTCTTTGATCTGAAACCTCTTCGGTCTCTCCACTTTCTGCATGCGCTAGGCGGCTCCTCTGGGTTTGGGATAATCAGGTGACCTCCTCCTACCTCTCACAGGGCAGTCTGTACAACCATATTCATTGCAGCAACTTGGCAAATGCTCCCCTCAAATTTTCTCCCAATTCTCGTACATAATTCAATTAAGGAGTGTGACGGAAAATAAAACACGTGGACCCTCCTACGCTGCAGTTCAATGCTCCAAGATTCTTACATTATTGCACCATCGCTCACAAAGCTAAGTTCTGAAAGCAATGAGACACCCCATTGAGAAATCTAATTTAAACCCAGCAACGTTGTATGACAAGGGATGCCTTTTAATGAAAGGGACTGTTCACTGCAATTAAGTTCCTATCTGGAGCTTGGAAAAAAGTTGACTTTGAATGGACTCCTTGCTCTCAAAAAAGTGCACTATCTAGATTTTTCCATAGCGGGGGGGGGGGATCTGAAATCTTGGCAAATGGTGCTTTGTGATAGTCTTATAAAGAGGAACTTCATTCTCAGTACAAGCTAACTGGCTAATGGTTCACTGCTTCCTGGCCGTAACCATTTAATTTTACAATGGGCCTGCTGAATCCCTCCCTCTTTGGAAATAAATCCTGAGGTTAAGAGAAGGGATCTGGACATTCAAACTAAAAAAAAAGCTTCAATAGATTAAGATCTCTCGCTACTTCATTTGAAACCTGCCTCTTTCAATGTTTCTCATTCCCTTACCCTAATAATTGTTTGCTGTGAATTGTGTTCAATTCAGTCGTGATTTCTCTCATTCCTTTAGCTTTTGTGAGGAGGTTTATTTTCTACGGGACAGTGAGTTTTTTTCCAAGTGCTATTGTTGCCCACCCGAATTTCCAATTTTGGTGAAGATTTTTCCCGTGCTCCCTGAGGATCCTGAATGGCGTGAGTTCTTGGACTCCTAACGACAGCAATACACAACTTCCAAAACAGGTGGAGCAGGAGCCAAATAGGAAAAAAGCTTTCCCCCTCACTGCTGAAACAGTGTGCTTTAATCAACATTAATGTTCTGCAGTTCATTACGAGAGAGGAAGGTTAAAGAGTTGTCACTTGCAGATGGGTCACCCATGCAGCAGCTCTCCCTTCACTCCAATCCATTAGTTTGAATTTTCCCCATTTCCTGCAACTGAGCAAATCTGGGGGCAGCTTTGCGTGGTAGATTTGCACGAACTAGGAATGGAATGGAGTCCGGTGGCATTCCAGTTCATGTAGGATCGTCAAGACAGGCTAAAAGTGACTTGCGTTTTTGCTGGTCTGAGCCGGATTCACATCCAGGCTCAGAGGGCGAACCAACATTGCACTAACCCCAACCCCTTGTGAATAAAGTGTCACTATGCAAACTTCCAAAAGTTTCAGTGTCTTCATCCGGTGGGATGTAGTTTTGAGCTCACGCCATTGGCTCACACTTGACTTTAAATATTCTCTCTCTCACACAAATGTGGGAAGCAAAGTCTGAGCAAGATAAATTGCAAAACTCATTCAGCTAACCTAGACTGACTGGCGTAGTCAATTTGGAACCATCCAGACACCAACCAGCATCCTATCCAGACAGATAGGATCAATGCCACAATTGTATTGCTGGGATTAGGATAGCATACAAAGTGTGGGGTCAGGCTGGCCCTTCCAGCTGGGGGCATGCTGCAAATTATCTCATGATTTAGATGATTGAAGTACTTCTGCAAGGGAAGGTTAAGGGCTTTGTTACTTGCAGGTGCTCACTTATAGAAAGAAATTTCCTTTTCTCTCTAATTTGTTAAATTTCAAAAATTACACACAGATCCAAAGCTCTGCCCAACTTGTTTCACCGGATTTCACTGAGGATTAAGTCGGGGAAAGAGGCACCAGCTGCCCTTCTCTGCAGTATCGTGTTTCAGGATGTGGTGGTTACAGATTGAGGAATCTTCCAATTGTGGTTTGAACTTTGGACACAGCTGGGGAGGGAGGTTGGCTGAAAGCAAGAACTAGTTTACAATCGCTCTCTGAACAGATCCGTAAATGCTGCCATTACACAAGAGAATCCATCACTTTTTGACAGTAAAGAAAATGGGGCATTTGGGTTTCAAATGGACAAACACTGGGGTCAGAACCCATCAGTGATGCTACCTGCACTCTAACCTCTCTTACTCGATTTAATAACTTATTTTTCTATCACATGGTTTAAAAGACTTTCTGATCGGTAATAAGTAATACTTATGCTCCAAAAGCAATACTGGTCAAAACAGCCTAAACAAAGTACAAGAGGCTCATCTGATAGTAGGAGACACCTTTTACGTGTATCCAAGGTGATGCAGTCCTTGCAAATGCTCAGGCTCTCAAACACTTGTCCAGCCACTCAATGCCTCTTACCTTGGGGAAAACATGAGCAGCAGAATTAGTAATAGAATAGGCCATCCTGTAATCACACAATGGATGCTACAGTCTGGGAGAAGAGGGTTCTCTCGCCATTTCAGTCTCAAGAATTAAAGGATGCTTGTACGTGAAAACATTTTGCCTAACTGTTTCTGCAGCAAATCTGACACTCTTCCATCTCATTCATCTGTCAAACTTAATGCCTGCCCGCCCTTCCAAGAACTGCGTCTTTCTCAACAGCATTGAAACTATGTCCCAGACACCGTCAACTCAGGCGCAGATATTTCAACAACTCAATACTCGACTTGCACTTCACACCAAGTGATCAAACTGAACTGGTCAGATTACTGAGCAAGTTGTTAAATGAGCCAATTCTAAAGCACCTTAACCTATTTTTTTTCTTGTAATATAGTTAGTGTTTACATCGTCTTCAAGTGGATTGTAGAAGGATGGAGTGTTAAATCCAAGTTGGCCCTCAGTTCAGAAAAAAATGAACACGGCCAATTTGGCGTCAAAGTGCTAAATTAAGGGGTTGTGTGTTCCAAGAATGAATTTGATCGCATTGGCTACAGTTTTCGGTCACTCTGATGAACATCATTCATTGGCTCTTTGGGCCCCCAGAAACACCCCTTTTTTTTTAAACAAAGTGATTACCAATATAGGTATCCATACAATACATGTTTTCTGTGTTATAATAACACTCACATTTAAGTGTTCCAATACCTTACAACATGGACCAAAAAAAACGGAAGGACCAAATTTCGGAAAGATTAGGCACTTCCATGGGGCAAAATTCAACCATTTAGAAAAGATGTCCTTTATCTTGGTGGGGAACAAAAAGCAAACAATACAGTAACACAGAACACTTTAAAAATAAGACATGTATAAAACAGTACATTACAACACAACAGTCTGGGTTTGGCTGGAAATGCAAGATGGAAGATAAGAGAACCGTCAGCCCGATTGGCACTAGGATGGAGTGTAAAATAAGGCTGGCGATTCACGATCTCCTGTTCACCAAGTCTTCAGCCACAACACATTTATCAAATGGAGTTGACCCGCAGTTTGCTCATAGCTAACCAACGTATCATAATAGTCACAGTCTGTCACTCCTGAACAGCCAGACACTGATAAATAGGCAGGCAGGAGTAAAACTGTCTGACCTTCACCCTGATCCTTTCGATGTCTAAAAATGGAGCTACGGGCAATGGAAGGAAATGTAGTGTTTAATTTTAGGAAAGCACCAAGTGTCCTCAAATCAGAGATATTCCGTTCCTTAATTTCTAGGCTAGAGGGGAAGGTCAGGACTTTTTGCAGCCTTTCCCTCCTTCACCATCAAGCGTTACATTTGTTTGAGGATCGGCAGAAGCTGAAGAATCCATCGGATGGCAAACGTGTTCAATATGGTCATTGGCACATGGCTAAAAGCACAACGGCTAAGGGTAAAAATTGGGAATTATTTCACATTTAAAACCTTTCACAAACACGACACTTTCCTCGCAGCCTCTGTTCCCAGTTCTTATTCTGAGCTATGATTAATGTGCAGTAGTGATATTGTTCTTCAGTACTTTGAAGAGGATCTTAATGCACCAAAAGACCCAAGCGAGCCATTTTAGGGGAATGGGAAAAAAAAAGCAGCAAGTCTCGTGTGAAACGCCAGCAGGCCCACAAGCAGGAGCTAGGAACCAGCAGGACTGGCAGCATCAAGGAGGAGGAGGAGAGCAGAGGAGCATTCATCACCATTTCCTGTCTTCAATCCAGCACACAGCAACACAGACAAGGCAAATAGTGAATCTCTGCACAACTTCCCTAAACTTATGAGTTCCAAACTAAAAAATATCAAATGTAAAATTAGTGCAAAGTGACACTATTTGTGGAAGGAAAGTGAAAGACAAGTGCCAGTGGTAAAAAGACAAATGTAACTGCGTCTGGCATTAGAAGCTATTAACAGAAAATGAATGACAAACACTGGAAATGCTGTAACCTTCAGCCAAAGTGTTACTCTGCTCTCCCCAGCTCTTGGAGAAAGAACACTCATTCACCAGCCGCAATCCACATTCAATGCAACAGCTTACATGGATCAAAATGGGTGCAGAGAGGGTGGGAAGAGTGAGGAAATTGATGGATGGGAGGGAAGGAGCAAGAAGCAAGCAGCTACATTCCTACATGTGCCTCTTTTTAATGATATTCGGTGATAACTTGGAGAACTGCAAGCAAGGTTTGCTCAAAAATACTGTCCGGAAAAAAGCCAATGAGTTCCTTGCACCAGCCCGAACAAGCTGTCCTATTGCATCCCCCACAAGTCCAAGAAAATGGATAAAAAATATCAAGTCTTGCTGCATAGCAGAAGGTAAACAGTAATGCTGAACTAGTGTTAATACTTATATTGAGTCAATGGAAACAACTCAGCCTCAATAAGCTGGTTTCCTCCTTGGCTTTTGTTTTTACCCCCACTCTGTGGAGACGTTGCTGCAAGTCCGCACTCTTTCCCGCTTGCCCATCACATCGAGCTGTCTTTGCACAGCAGTCCGGAGTGACCTTTGCAGAGTCTGTCCATGATGCTTTGCAGGATGGGCTGAACTATTCCAAGCAAGGGCCTCTGGGAAGGGTCGCCGTTCCAGCACGCCTCCATCAGCTGCCAGCATTCCTCATCAAACGCAGGTAGTCGCTCCGGCCGTACGCCTAAAACACAGAAACCACTGAATCACGCGACATAAAGATCATTCAGCCCATTGTACTCTTCAAAGCTGCCCAGTTAGTTCCACTGCCACTTGACCTTCCGCCCCCCCCCCCCAACAACTAGAACAAAGAACAGTACAGCACAGGAAACAGGCCCTTCAGCCCTCCAAGCCTGTGCCGCTCATTGGTCCAACTAGACCATTCGTTTGTATCCCTCCATTCCCAGACTGCTCATGTGACTATCCAGTTAAGTCTTAAATGTCTCCTTTAAGTATTTTTCTATTTCCATTTTAAAAGTTATTGAACCTGCTTTCACCATCCCTAAAGGCAGTACATACTCCAGATCACATCTCAATGAGCCTCTACTTTTTTTTTTTTACGATGATCTTAAATTTGTGTTCACTGACACTCAGCTAAAAGCGTTTCCACTGGCAGGACTTGCATACAATCATGTGAATTAGGTGCAGACCACTTGGTCCCTCAAGTTTGCTCTACCATTCAATAACATCATGGCTCAGATTGTGGCCTCAATTGCATGTTCTGCCCACCCCTGGTAGATTCTTGACGAACAATGGGGTGAAACAGGGCAACATGGTGGCACTGCTGCGTCACAGCACCAGGGACCCAGGTTCAATTCCCAGCTTGGTTCATAGTCTGTGTGGAGTTTGCACGTTCTCCCCGTGTCTGCGTGGGTTTCCTCCGGGTGCTCCGGTTTCCTCCCACAGTCCGAAAGATATGTTGGTTAGGCGCATTGACCCGAACAGGCACCCGATTATGGCGACGAGGGAAATTTCACAGTAACTTCACTGCAGTAACTTTAATGTAAGCCTACCCGTGACACTAATAAAGAAAGTTGAAGAAAAAAGGTTATCTAACTCTGTCTTAAAAATATCCAATGACCCTGCTGTCAATGCTCTCTGGGGAAGGGAGTTCCAAGGACTCATGACCCTCAAGTAAATTCTTCTCCTTTCCAACTTAAATGGGAGGTCTTTTATGTTGGAACAGTGCCCCCGAGTTCTAGTCTCTCCCACAAGGGGAAACACCCTTTCAGCATCCAAAAACAAACGCAGAAATTGGGTGCTACCTTTCACAGGAGAAAGAAAAGGGAGTCGAGAGGATTGAATACCTCAAAACTAGCAAGGGAACACAGTTGGCAGAGCTGGGGAATGCAAGTGATAGGTGTAATAATATGGATTCACACAATTTATGTACCTCAATTCATTGGACTATTTGTGGGATTAGCACATAGAGCTTTCAGTTCTGCTGAAGTGGTATTTTGTAAAATAGTCCTGTTGAAGGAAGACATTCATCAATGCCGTAGGGATATGGGAGATCTTTTGTTCACTGTTTATAATTTAGAAGTGATTGAGGGACTTAAGTAAATCACATAGCCATGGTAATAATTGTTGAGAGAACTTCCACAAATCTCCGATACCATAGCATATATCAGGGTTGCGTCTTATGATATTTTGTGGTTTTGCAAGTGCAAGTGTTTTGAGTAAACCATTACGTGTGATCTGTGTTTGCACGCGTTTCCTCCGGGTGCTCCTGTTTCCTCCCACCGTCCAAAGATGTGCAGGTTAGGTTGATTGGCCATGCTAAATTGCCACTTTGTGTTAGGGGGACGAGCAGGGTGAACACGTAGGGTTACAGGGAAAGGGGCTGGGTGGGACTGTAGCCGGTGCAGACTCGATGGGCCAAATGGCCTCCTTCTGCACTGTAGGGATTCGATAATCATGTTGGAACTTTGGTGCACGATGTACCAGAGTTCCTATAGTGAATTGCAAACTCCCTTTGATTTATTAATGTCACATGCACTGAGATACAGTAAAAAATATTGCTTCTTGCGTGCTATACAGACAAAACATACCATTCATAGAGTACATAGGGAAGAAGGAAGGAGAGGGTGCAGAATACAGTGTTACAGTCATAGTTAGGGTGACGAGAAAGATCAACTTAATGCGAGGTTAGTCCATTCAAAAGTCTGACAGCAGCAGGGAAGAAGCTGTTCTCGAGTCGGCTGGTTCGTGATCTCAGACTTTTGTATCTTTATCCCAACGGAAGAAGGTGGAAGAGAGAATGTCCGGGGTGCATGGGGTCCTTGATTATGCTGGCTGCTTTTGAGGCAGCGGGAAGTGTAGACAGTGTCAATGGATGGGAGGCTGGTTTGCGTGATGGACTGGGCTATGTTCACAACTCTTTGTAGTTTCTTGCAGTCTTGGACAGAGCAGGACCCATACCAAGTTGTGATAATATTGGTATATTGTGATATGAATTACCTGAATGGTTGGATTGTGTAAAAGACCCGATTCTGTAGTTGTTATATCTGATGTCTATGTTGTGTGGCATTTAATAAAATGAAAAATAACAGAAAGTTGTCCCAACAATATGCTTCATGGTAATACTTCACATCATGAGGCAATTTGGGATCATTGCAGGAGAGACAGCCAGAAAACCTGGCACAAAGCCTGCTAATGAGCTATAACGACACAGGAGACACTTTCCTCACGCACTAACAATTGACCCAAAACCTTTTATCTTACGCCACAATTACTGGCAGGATGAAACAGATGTTGAAAAGGTTAGAACTATTAAAGAAAATACAAACCAACACTTAATTCAAGCTCTGCGGTTGAAGTAGAGATAAAATGCTTTTTTAGGTTGTCAGAGATTCACTAATCGAGTTTACTGTCGGTGCGAGTTCATGGTATAAAATTATCAGAGGGAACAGGATTTATGATGTGGAAACTGGGAGGGCTGACCTATCTGACTTTGTCACAATTTTGACCTGAGAATAATTAAAACCAGTAATAAAATTTGCATCAAGCATTCTCAGACCAGGCTGCAGGTCACAACTGCCAGAGAGTCAGGCAAGGTCAACTCTCCCAGAGAGTCAGGCAAGGTCAACTCTCCCAGAGAGTCAGGCAAGGTCAACTCTCCCAGAGAGTCAGGCAAGGTCAACTCTCCCAGAGAGTCAGGCAAGGTCAACTCTCCCAGAGAGTCAGGCAAGGTCAACTCTCCCAGAGAGTCAGGCAAGGTCAACTCTCCCAGAGAGTCAGGCAAGGTCAACTCTCCCAGAGAGTCAGGCAAGGTCAACTCTCCCAGAGAGTCAGGCAAGGTCAACTCTCCCAGAGAGTCAGGCAAGGTCAACTCTCCCAGAGAGTCAGGCAAGGTCAACTCTCCCAGAGAGTCAGGCAAGGTCAACTCTCCCAGAGAGTCAGGCAAGGTCAACTCTCCCAGAGAGTCAGGCAAGGTCAACTCTCCCAGAGAGTCAGGCAAGGTCAACTCTCCCAGAGAGTCAGGCAAGGTCAACTCTCCCAGAGAGTCAGGCAAGGTCAACTCTCCCAGAGAGTCAGGCAAGGTCAACTCTCCCAGAGAGTCAGGCAAGGTCAACTCTCCCAGAGAGTCAGGCAAGGTCAACTCTCCCAGAGAGTCAGGCAAGGTCAACTCTCCCAGAGAGTCAGGCAAGGTCAACTCTCCCAGAGAGTCAGGCAAGGTCAACTCTCCCAGAGAGTCAGGCAAGGTCAACTCTCCCAGAGAGTCAGGCAAGGTCAACTCTCCCAGAGAGTCAGGCAAGGTCAACTCTCCCAGAGAGTCAGGCAAGGTCAACTCTCCCAGAGAGTCAGGCAAGGTCAACTCTCCCAGAGAGTCAGGCAAGGTCAACTCTCCCAGAGAGTCAGGCAAGGTCAACTCTCCCAGAGAGTCAGGCAAGGTCAACTCTCCCAGAGAGTCAGGCAAGGTCAACTCTCCCAGAGAGTCAGGCAAGGTCAACTCTCCCAGAGAGTCAGGCAAGGTCAACTCTCCCAGGTCCCACAGGATAAATCTCAATACCTTCAGCATTTTATAGCGAACCCACTTACCAGAATAAAGATCGAGTAATCCACTCACGCACTGACCAATTTCCTACACTCCATCATGATGTCTAGACTCTCTGCTCTGGAACTCTGGCCTAAACTTTTTGGTGTCTCCTCCTTCAGGAAGGTTCATCATATCTACCTGCCACCAAGCTTCCGCTAAACGTAAAAATTGGGATTTCTTTCACATCTCACCTTAAAACCCTTCAAGCCTCAATGCTTTCCTTGCAGCCTCAGTTCCAAATTTTTAGTCAACTAGTCAACTTTAGTGAACTATGATGACGTGCAGTACTGATATTGCTCTTCAATGTTTTGAAGAGGATCTTAATGCACCAAAAGGCTCAAGCAAAACGAAATTTTTTTTAAAAAATGAGATGGCATTAGTTCAAGTGTACATCGCCCTACCGGGAACAAGCAGGGACCAGGAACTACCGACTGACACTTCTCAAAAGAGGAGGGGGGAGGAGAGCAGAGGATTAATCATTTCTATTTCCTGTCTCAATGCAGTACCCAGCTGCACAGATGAGTTGAACTGTGAAAATCTGCATGATTTCCCAACAGTTGAGGGTTCCAAGCTAAAAATATCAAATGTAAAATTAGTGCAAAACTTCTGATTGCCTGTCCAAATGGCAGCTTTCTGATCATCAAATTTAGTTGGATTACAAAGCTGTGAAATCCATTCTCAAGCTTAGTTACATTAAGTGCTATTTACACACAAATACTTTTGCGAAAGCTTCTAACTTATTTCAACTGGGTGGCACAGTGGTTAGCACTGCTGCCTCACAGCGCCAGGGACCTGGGTTCGATTCCCGGCTTGGGTCACTGTCTGTGTGGAGTTTGCATGTTCTCGTATCTGCGTGGGTTTCCTTCGGGTGCTCTAGTTTCCTCCCATGTGCTGGTTAGGTGCGTTGGCCATGCTAAATTCTTCCTTAGTGTACCCAAACAGGCGCCGAAGTGTGGCGACCAGAGGATTTTCACAGTAACCTCATTGCAGTGTTAATGTAAGACTACTTGTGACTAATAAATAAACGTTTACTTTATTTCACATGAGACACACATGGAGGAGAAGTGACTAAGTACCTTTCTTCACATTGTTCCACAGCTGATCCTTGCTTGAGCATTTTTCAAACGTCTCCGGGAGTTTAATCGTCCCTGTGCACAGATACCAGAAAAGGATTCCGAATGCATACACATCTACGGAATTATCGTACTTTCCTAAAGGATTTGGGAGGGAGGTAAAGGTGAAAAGAAAACAAGGAAAGAATTTTAATCTTAATATTTGAGGATACACTGTGGCCAGTTGACTAACGATCCTCTTCCTCATCTTCCCTCTTCCATGCCCAATCTCAGTAAAGTCACTCCTGACTTATGAGAGGCATCACTGAAGACAAAACATGTGGTTTTTCCTAACCGGTTCCTAGTGGGCACTATTTGTAGAGTGCGGACAGCAAGGTCATGGTGAGCTGTCTTGCACCTCTTTGTCATGTCAAGAAATAGTCCTGCAAGGGTTACAAAGGCTATGAAAAAAAAGTGAGTTATTGGCTTTGGGGGATAGATCAGATCTGGACAAAAAGGTGGGAGGGGCTGAATGGTCTACTCCTGTTCCTTTGACCAAGTAAATTTCAACAAAAGTAGTTTAGTGATGGTGCAAGGTCTCTTGGTGCCAAATTCATGCTGGTTACATTGAAATAGTCCTGTGCAAGATCACAATCTTGTTGCTTTTGCGCAGATGCTCTCTGATGGGACATTTTTGGGGTAGAAGGTAACCTCACACACCACCCTCCCCAACATACACACCACACCCCCCCTAGTTAGTTGCCACCATACACCTTTCCTGATCTATTGCCTGTAAGAGGATCTTAAGATTTCAACGTCTTTAAGTGCCAGATCCAAGAACCAGCAAGAAAAAGGTAAAAGTTACCAGGTTTAACATTAATGTAGGAAATGTCAGAAATACAATTGTTAAAATCAACCAGCATCAGAAAAACCTATCTAGTTAAAGCAGGTTATATAAATGCAAGCTCCTGCTGCCACCTACGTTATTCCAAGGAGTAAGCCATTTGATCAAAAGGGGGTCAGACTTGTGACAAAACCCACCACTGATACACTGGATAACTCTCTGCTTGACTTTACCTTCCCAGCTGAGAGGCAGTGATGTTAAACAGCCACTGTTGCCAAACTAACTCAGCAGCATTGGAGCTTCTCGGCTGTGTTGCTTCGCTCACCGGGTAGGGTTAGTACGTCACAACCCACAGCTCTTTCCGAAAGCAACATTAGCTCAGCAATTCTGTCTGGGAGCTCCCCAGTCAAACAATCCTGTGCTGATAAAATGACATACCTGAAAACAGCTCAGGGGCCATATGTATAGGAGTTCCCACAATGCTCCCAGACATCATAGCTTCAGGCTTGCAGAACCCCAAGTCAGTGATTTTGGCTCGATTCTGTTTATCCAACTGTGGAATCACAAAAAGAGACATCAAAAAGATTGAAACAGAACACCCTGCATTATGAGAGGAGACAATAAACGTGCCTTCAATAAAATCCTGCTTCTAACAATGTGGCGTTACCACTTTTCCTTCTAATTGTATTCAAACAAGAGCTTCAAGTTTTTAGGTATCCAGATCACCAACAGCCTGTCCTGGTCCCCCCATGCCGACACTATAGTTAAGAAAGCCCACCAATGCCTCTACTTTCTCAGAAGACTAAGGAAATTTGGCATGTCAGCTACGACTCTCACCAACTTTCACAGATGCACCATAGAAAGCATTCTTTCTGGTTGTATCACAGCCCTAGTATGGCTCCTGCTCTGCCCAAGATTGCAAGGAATTACAAAAGGTTGTGAATGTAACCCAATTCATCATGCAAACCAGTCTCCCATCCATTGATTCGGTCTACACTGCCCGCTGCCTCGGCAAAGCAGCCAGCACAGTTAAGGACTCCATGCACCCCGGCCATTCTCTCTTCCATCTTCTTCCGTAGGGAAAAAGATACAAAAGTCTGAGGTCACGTACCAACCAACTCAAGAACAGCTTCTTCCCTGCTGCTGTCAGACTTTTGAAAGGACTTACCTTGCATTAAGTTGATCTTTCTCTACACCCTAGCTATGACCGTAACACTACATTCATTCTGCACTCTCTCTTTCTCTATGAATGGTATGCTTTGTCTGTACAGCGCACAAGAAACAATACTTTTCACCGTATATGCGACAATAATAAATCAAAAACAACAAGCAGCAGCTCACCTGATATTACTAATGAACAATCTTCCTTCAATGTCACTGCCAAAGACATGGCATCGAGCTACCCAATATCATGAGACCTTCCTGATGCAGTACAGCCCAGGTAGTGCATTCGCTAACACGCCAGGCAGCTTTTGATTAACTTTCCCTATGGTTTGACTCCTATGTTGGAGCATTCTATGATGCTATTATTGGAGAGTTAATACACTATGTTTTGGTTACTAACTTGCCTCCATGCAACAGTAGCTGCACTTTAAAAGTAATTAATTGGTTGCAGAGGGCTTTGAAGTATCCAAATGACAAAGAATAGAAGTTGCGTTTATGTAGTGCCTTCCACAACTTAACGCCAGCCCAAATTGCTTAACAGTCAATTACTTAGTCCTGCAATATAGTTACTGCTTGGTCCATCGAGTCAGCTCCAGCTCTCTCAAAGAGCAAATCAGCTAGTCCCATCCCTCTTTCCCCATTTCCTTGCCGTCAAGTATCTGTCTGATTCTCTTTGGAAGGTCACTGTTGAGAGGGTTGCCAACTCTCCAAGATTGGCCTGGAATTTCCAGGAATTGAAGATTAATCTTCAGGACACCACTCAACAATCCTGGAGAAAAATCACTGGAATATTAGGGTTTTTTGTTAGTTTCTTTGAACATTGTTCTTGACCAGATATTAAAAGGGGAGAAAAAGGCTCTTTGTCTGACAGCCCAGTGCCATCACATTGAATGATGAATTTTTTGCTTTCCAACTGGATTGAAAAGTAATGGGTCACAAGACTGGCTGTTCTTGAAATTCATTTTATGGATTGGGGTGTCTCTGGCTAAACCAGCCCATTCCCAGTTGCCCTTCAGAAGGTGGTGGTGAGCTGTCTTCTTGAACCACTGCAATCCCACAGATATACCCACAGTGCTGTCAGGGAGAGAAATTAACAACTGGAGCGTGGGGCAAGTCATGTAACAAAACTTCCAGGAAAACATTTCAATAAAATCCTACAGTACAGAAGGAGGCCATTCTGCCCATTGAGTCTGCACCGACCACAATCCCACCCAGGCCCTATCTCATAATTCCATGTATTTACCCTAGCTAGTCCCCCTGACACTAAGGGGCAATTTAACACGCACATCTTTGGACACAGTTGGAAACTCTAACTGTTAAACATGTATCCACCAATCAATCAGGCAGGGTGTTCCAAATCCTAACGACTCATAGCATAAAAAAGCTTTTCCTGTCACACTTAGTTCTTATGCTCATCACCTTACTCCTGCGGCCTCTTATCAACCAACTATAATAAAGCATTCCTCTTTGTTTACTCTTATCTAAACCCTTCACGATGTCAAGCACCTCTATCAAGTCTCCCTCACTTTCTTTGCTCCAAGGAGACATTCCTCCGTTCCCGGAAACATTTTTAGTAAATCTCTTCTGCACCTTTTCCAAAGCTTACGTGCCCTCCATTAAATGTGGTGCGCAGAATTGAACACGATATTCCAGCTGGGGTCAAACAATGTTATAAAAGAGTTAGCAGAACTCTGTCTTTTGTACTCCAATCCTTTATTTATAAAGCCCAGGACACGATATGCTAAGATCACTGGCTGTAATTTTGTCATCATAAAGGTTACATCAATGTAGGGTGACTCATTCTTACATTTCATTGTTTTTTTCTGAAAGTATTTCATGCATTCATAGCCCATTGTTTTTAATGAAAGAATATTTCAAGGATCTTGTCTCATACAAGAGTTACAAATGAAGAGCTTCCATTGTCAGCTAGATATGCATTATTTCTCTTCCAATCTTATTGTTTAAACATTGAAGGGATAGGCTTAATTTACAATACAAAGCAAGAAAGGTTGAGAAAATTAATTTAACCTCCAAAGTTAAAGGTCAACAAAAAGACCTTGAGACACAAAAAATGCCAAGTTACAAGATCTAAATGTGGCCCTTTTATATAATAACTGAGAAAACCAGTTAACATTTAGTGTTCAAAGTGGAGGATGCAGATAAATTTAATACCCAGACCAATTTTCAAAAAATAACTTGGCTTGTGAACCTAGTGCTGCAACAAGAAAGAGTCTTAATTTCCCTGACCTCAAAATTTCCTTCACCCACCCTAGATACTGCGTCAATTTTTCTATTTCCCACTAGTCACTCCTGCAGGAAGCATGAGGATACCAAGTGCTATGTTTCTATACGGTCTAAGACACATTAAATTACCCAAATCACTTCCAACAGGAGATAGTACAAAACTACCTAATTGCATTGGATTCCAAGCAATTAATGGGGAAAAAGTGCAGCCATATTCACGGCATACCATTGCTCAATAAACAATGTCTCAAGAGAGCAAGAGCAAAATATATCCTGACTCAGCTGAAACATCAAAATCACAAAGATAGATAGAAGCCCAGTTCATTTTGGCGTGAGGCGGAAGGAAGGTGAAATTGATCCAAGTTGATCTACAAATCAGGACAAATGGGCTGAACATTTTGTTTCCACCTCTACATCTTTTTATTTACAATAAAATGGAAAGTTGTTTTGTACCAACACTTCTTTAAATTCATAGCTAACTTACTGACTGCATTAGGAGGGATACCATGGACCAAATTTTACCTCTACCATAATGGTTAATCATAGAATCCCTACAGTGCAGAAGGTGGTCTTTCGACCCATTAAGTCTGCACCAACTCTCTGACAAAGCACCTTAACCCAAACCTACTCCTGACCTATTCCCGTAATCCCACGCATTTATCCCACTAACCTACTGTGGGAGAAAATCACATAACTCCTGGAGGAAACCCACGCAGATATGGTGAGAACATGCAAACTCCACACAGGCAGTCACTCAAGGACAGTGGGTTTAACAATTAACCTTGAAACTGAATAATTCATGACTGGAGAATAGACAAGAACACTATGAAATTCTCCCATTGTCTCCAAAGGTGGAAAAATACTAAGCCACTAAAACAATTGAGTGCACCAACTAAACATACCTGGGCAGATATATTTCACACAGGAACCAAAAGAGTATTGCATATTACTAAAAAGAGCGTAAGTGAAGATATTAGACAAATTGGGATTATTCTCCTTGGAGCAGAGAAGGTTAATGGGAGATTTAATAGTGTTCAAAACTGAGGGAATGGAATAGGATAAGTAACAACTGTTTCCACTGCCAGAAGAGTTGATAATCAAAAGGACAGAGATTTTTAAGATAAATCTGAAACAATTAAGATAATTGTTTTTTTTTAAATCCAGGAAATAGGGAAGAATTTAAATTATTTTATGCAATGCATTATGCACTGACTAAATTATAGAAACAGATTCAATGCAACTTTCAATAGAGGATTGGATATATGTGTGAAAATGTGACATTTTCAGGAATATGAGGAGGAGGAGGGTGGGACTAATTGGTTGCTCTTTCAGCGAGCGAACACAGACACAATGTCCTCTTTCTGTGCACCATGATTCTATGGATATTGAAACTTGAATAGAACCAAAATCAACCCACAAGAGATTAAACAATTATTTTTCTAGAAAGTTGTCCTTAGTCCAGTGAGAAGCAAGTACCGTGGCCTATTAGACCTACCCTCTAACCCGGCTTCAGCTGAAAACTGAAAGAGATTTCGCAGTTTGAAGGAATCAATTTATATAGTAAGATTCCTGTGAACTAAGTAAGCAGCTATTCAATATACAACGGACAGGTAAAAGACAACACAAACCTATGGAGGTAAATGTGGATCTTACCAAGACATTTTTCAATTTGATGTCTCGATGCACGAGTCCTTGGCGATGGAGAAACCGGATACCTTCCACGACATCGAGAGAAATCAGCAAACGCACTTCAAGCTTCAGGCCAACCTAGAAATTAGAGAGCAATTTCTAAATTTAGATTAAGACTCGCGTCTACAATAGCTTCTGGAATCAGTCAGAAGTCAGCAACCGGTGTACTGTTACGAAGTTGCATATACAAGGTTAAAAATGTGGTGTTTAAAAGCAGGCTGCAGAAGCCAATTTTGCAACATGTGTCCAAAGCAGCAGCCAGAGTCCCAGCAGAGCATAACAAGCTTTTGAAATTGGACAAATTAGTTTCAAACAAGCAGGCAAAGACACAGAACCAATTGAATTGAAATTTGAGTGTTGTTGACAGCCTCAAGCCATTCAATTTGCAGGAATATTGAGGTAATTCCAGGTATTTAAACCTGGACAAGAAGACATGACTATGCTTGCTATTTCTTGGAGAAAAGAGGGTAAGGCAAGGCTCTCATATGAAATACTGCAGTTTTAATATGTAGCTTCATCAAATCATCATCTAAATAGAAGGAGAAACCAACTCAAAGTATTCCAGCCTGAAGCATCAGAAGAATGTTCATACTTGCAACAGGCGCCTGGCATTATACTATTTGAGAATGACTATATTCTGCAGGATTTCTCTCATTATTCCTGAATGAGTCTTGTAATTGGAACAGCGTTCCATTGGGGAGTTTATTCAGTTTGTTAATTGTTTTAATAAGGTTGTCACCAGTTTAAAAATAAAGACCTGTTAATTGTTCATGATAAGAGAGTGGCAGATCCTGCTTTAATTTAGCAAAACCAGTAGCTTCCGACTACCTCACACACACTTAAGATTACGAGGCGAGGTATTTTCCTTTGGGGAGGGGGGAGAGAAGGGAAGAGGGTCCAAAATCACGCAGAAAGATACATCACCTCCCGTGTCTTAACAGTACCACTGAACTTAACTGCAATAAAATACATCCAAGCCAAGAAAAATGCATTTCGTCTGGGAGGATTTTATTAAGTTCCTAGTGTTTGAGGCTCTATACAGTTCGATGAATGTGTAAACAAAGCAAGATTCAAATCTATGTTCCAGCATCAATTCACACAATGGCTGAAAGCTTGGAAATCTGAAGCATTGAACAACTGGAACTCTATCTAGGTCCGATAGGTGTCCATGTGCAACTCCCATTTTCAAAACAATGGGACAAGAGTACTGGGCGAGTTTTCCTATAATGACTGCCTCTCAACATGCTGAATGCATTTTAGAGAGAGGAAATTAGGCGAGTATGAGAGTTAATTGTAATAACCAAATATCTACCTGTGAGCAAAACAACAGCTTGCATCGATTTTGCACCATATCAACTCTCAATACACTTTACATACAATTACTTACTTATTGACTTCTGTCGACAGATAAAGTAGCCATTGTGCCAACACAATGGCCAGTTACGTCAGTTTAAAATAACAGGAGAAATGCTGACCAAGTCAGCCAAAACATCTCCACTTTTCTGTGTAGGACACACAGATGCATTACAATGGGAAAGCCCAGGCAATTCCATGGGAAGGAGCTTAGTCTGGCTGAAAACCACATCTCCTTCCCTTTCCTATAGCATCTGGATAAATTGGATGAGGAGAGGATGTTTCTACGAGGAGGAAAAACTAGAACCAGAGGGCACAACCTCAGGCTAAAGGGACGATCCTTTAAAACAGGGATGAGGAGGAATTTCTTCAGCCAGAGAGTGGTGAATCTGTGGAACTCTTTGCCACAGAAGGCTGTGGAGGCCGGGTCATTGAGTGTCTTTAAGACAGAGATAGATAGGTTCTTGGTTAATAAGGGGATCAGGGGTTATGTGGAAAAGGCAGGAGAATGGGGATGAGAAAAATATCAGCCATGATTGAATGGCAGAGCAGACTCAATGGGCCGAGTGGCCCAATTCTACTCCTATGTCTTATGGTCTTATCATGATGGAACTCCTTCAAATCAAAAGGGGGCACAAACTAGGAATCTTATCTTTTATATGTTTCTGCTGTCACTGCTTTATGCATTCTCAAGTCATTAAATTATCCCCCCTCTCTCCACACACTCAACAATCAGACTGAAAAAAGTGAAGGCTACAGGAGTTATTCCTGTTCACTTATTTTGATTTACACAAAACTTGTATAAATTTCTGAAATCATGTTAAACTTGCATAAAACGTTGGAGTACTGTGAATACTTTTGGTCACCATGAGGTGGAGATGCTGGCTTTGGACTGGGGTGGGCACCGTAAGAACTCTCACAATACCAGGTTAGAGTCCAACAGGTGAATCACCTGATGAAGGAGCAGTGCTCCGAAAGCTCGTATTACCAAATAAATCTGTTGGACTTTAACCTGGTGTTGTGAGACTTCTTACTTTTGGTCACCAGAGCCAAGAGGGAAGATGCAAAAGATGAATTACCAGAAATGAAAAGATTGAACAGATTAAAAGCTCTTTGCAAGAGTGACTCTGGGGTGATCTGACAGGGGTCTTTATTAATAAAGGATTTGATAGGAAAGGAAGGAAAGATTGTGTTTCTATTAGGATAATACATATCACAGTCACATTAAAAACTCCCATTGAGGAGAAACTTCTTTACCCAGAGGGCAATTAGAATGTGGACCTCACAACCACAAGGGGGAATTATGATGAAAAGCATAAATGCATTGAAGGGAAAGCTGGATAAATGAGAGAGAAAAATAGAGAATATGCTGATCAGATTAAACAAAGGGTGATGGGTGGAGCCTCAAATACAGCATAAAAATCACCATGATCAGATGGGGCCTAATTATCTGTTTCTGTGCTGTAAATACTTTTTACTTTTCACACACCCCACACCTGAAAGTGAGGTGACTGAGGCAGCAAAAACCTCCCCCAGGATCTACTGCAGACAGAAACACCAAGTGCGGCTGATGCTTCAATCATTCTTCCTCACAGACAGGTACCCATCTGCTTTCGACAAAGAGTGAGAGTGATCACAGTATCTGCATGAAGTGGTGCAGATAATTTGTCAGTTGCACATAGAATTCCGACAGTGCAGAAGGAGGCCATTCGGCCCATCGAGTCTGCACTGACTCTCTGATCGAACATCTTGCCCAGGCCCACCTCCTGCCCTATCCCCGTAATCCTCCACATTGCCCAAAGCAATGAGGGTTTCCTTAACCTGGGAATAACAAAATCTTGCGGAAAGTGGTAGATTTGATCAAGGGACTTAAAGCATTAAAAGGAATTGACAGGCCATAGACAGAGAAATTATTTCCTTTGGTGGAGGAAATCAAAAACAAAGGCAACAATCTTGAAATTAGATCCAACATCCTTCAGGATTGTGTCAGGAAGCCCTTTTTCATAAGTTCATAAGATATAGGAGCAGAATTAGGCCTCATTTTTATTCCAGATAGATAAAAATCAGAAACTCGTTCCGCAAAGGTTTGTCAATGCGGGGGGGTCAACTGGAAGACTTGGAGACAGGACCAATAGATTTTCATTGGCAGGGCTATGGAGCAAAATCTGGTGAACAATGCTTAAGTGCAGATCAGTCATTATTTAATTGACTGGTGGAATGGGCTGGAGGAGCTGAATCCTAGACAGAGGCAGATCCTGGGTGTGGACGAGCAGTCAGCTTCTCCTGTGCTTACCTTCAGTCCGGCATAGAGATCTCGGTGTAGTCTCTCCATGATCAACAGAACAGCAATGCTGGATCCGCCTCCATAGCTATAGTCTATCACTGACCCGTGAAGATCAACCAGTCGCTCATGTCTGGGTAAAGATCTATTGGATGGAGAGAGAAAAACAAATACTGGTTTTAAATTTTAGAAACGCAGTTAAAACTTGGTCGAATATTCTGAATTGTGACGTTGGACAGTGGCAACCAATAGTTTTCTCCTTCTCTATCCACCTGGACTTGAATTATGGGCGGCACAGTGGTTAGCACTGCTGCCTCACAGCGCCAGGGACCCGGGTTCGATTCCCGGCTTGGGTAGCTGTCTGCGTGGAGTTTGCACGTTCTCCCCGTGTCTGCGTGAGATTCCTCCGGGTGCTCCGGTTTCCTCCCACAGTCTGAAAGACGTGCTGGTTAGGTGCATTGACCCGAACAGACGCCAGAGTGTGGCGACGAGGGGATTTTCACGGTAACATCATAGTAGTGTCATGGAAGCCTTACTTGTGACTAATAAATAAACTTTAATTTGGAAACAGAATCATAAACATCCTATTTATTATAATCTTACAAATTAAAGGGGGCTTCTGATCTCAAACTTGAACTTGTTTGTTCTGAGCAGATTATTCCCCTAGATTTAAAATCAAATGCTTGTTGCAAAGCGTCACGCCTGGGAATTTCTTCCCACCATCGACCACAACCACTCACCACCCTCCAAATACTAACCTTCCTCCTTAACTCTCCCTTGTCCCTCTATTATTTTAGCTTACTACAAAAGCTTTTACAGTCATGATGTGAAATTTAATAAATAAGAGTTAACTCTTGAATAGTTTTTATTAAATACTTTTTGGTGAATTCTCTGCAGTAATCAAGGCCCTCAAATAAACATTGCCTCCGATCCAAGAGTATGCGGACAATCCTCAATAGGATATGGTTTGGACGTGGCCACCCTGTCCAGGCCATATCCTACAAGTGGCACCTTCAAAGCTCGCTTAGCTGCAACTATGCTCAACCTGACCAAACCAGGCAGCACATAAACTTGCCCCCCCCCCCCCACTCAAGTTTCAGGGTGAGATCTCGGAGTTAGACTTGCTCTCGAGCAGGGCATTGGACTGGTCAGTGAAATTGACGTGAAAATGGTGACAACAGCTTCTGCTCCTAAAGCCATGAGAAAGGCAGCAGCAAGACGTGTCTACACCGGGTAATGGGACATTTTCTACTTCTGGTAATCCAGTGTAATCAAGCTGTCAGAAATCAGACAAAAACAGAGGCAGAGTAAAGGCTCCAATAAAGGCAAAACTCAGTGGATGCTGGAGAACTGAAATAAAAGTAAAGTGCGCGGAATACTCAGCAAGTCCGGCAGCATCTGTGGAAGAGGAAACAGAGTTAATGCTGAGTTCAATATGACTTGTTTTGGAACAGACACCAGTAAATAGAAATAAGGAATCTTGGTTCTCGAGGGAGATTGTAACACTGATTAAGAGGAAGAGAGAGTTGTATGAAATGTACAGGTAGCAAGGAACAGATCAGATGCTCGAGGAGTATAAAAAGTGCAAGAAGCTACTCAAGGGGGAAATCAGGAGGGCTAAAAGACATGACGTTGCTTTGGCAGACTGAGTGAAGGAAAATCCAAAGAGCTTCTATCGGTATGTTAGGAGCAAAAGGATAGCGAGGGATAAAATTGGTCCTCTTGAAGATCAGAGTGGTCGGCTATGTATGGAAGCGAAAGAAATGGGGGAGATATTAAATGGGTTTTTTGCATCCGTATTTACTAAGGAAACGGGCATGGAGTCTACGAAAATAGGGCAAACAGGTAGGGAGGTCATGGAACCTTTACAGATTCAAGGGGACGAGGTGCTCGCTGTCTTGAGGCAAATCAGAGTGGATAAATCCCCAGGACCGGACAGGGTATCCCCACGGACCTTGAGGGAAGCTAGTCTTGAACTTGCAGGGGCCCTGGCAGACATATTTAAACTGTCAGTATTCACGGGGGAGGTGCCAGATGATTGGAGGGTGGCTCATGTTGTTCCGTTGTTTAAAAAAGGTTCCAAAAGAAATCCGGGAAATTATAGGCCAGTAAGTTTGACGTCGGTGGTGGGCAAGTTATTGGAAGATCTACAAATATTTGGATAGACAGGGACTTATTAGGGAGAGTCAACATGGCTTTGTGCGTGGTAGGTCATGTTTGACCAATCTATTAGAGTTTTTCAAGGAGGTTACCAGGAAAGTGGATGAAGGGAAGGCGGTGGATGTTGCCTACCTGGATTTCAGCAAGGCCTTTGACAAGGTCCCCCATGGGAGGTTAGTTAGGAAGGTTCAGTCGCTGGGTATACATGGGGAGGTAGTAAATTGGATTAGACACTGGCTCAATGGAAGAACAGTAAGAAGTCTCACAACACCAGGTTAAAGTCCAACAGGTTTATTTGGTAGCAAATACCATAAGCTTTCGGAGCAATGCTCCTTCGTCAGATGGAGTGGTCTCTGTTCTCAAACAGGGCACAGACACAGAAATCAAATTACAGAATACTGATTCGAATGCAAATCTCTACAGCCAGCCAGGTCTTAAATGCACAGACAATGTGGGTGGAGGGAGCATTCAACACAGGTTAAAGAGATGTGTATTGTCTCCAGACAGTACAGCTTGTGAAATTGTGCAAGTCCAGGAGTCAAGCTGTGGGGGTTACTGATAATGTGACATAAATCCAACATCCTGGTTTAGACCGTCCTCATGTGTGCGAAACTTGGCTATCAGTTTCTGCTCAGTGACTCTGCGCTGTCGTGTGTCGTGAAGGCCGCCTTGGAGAACGCTTACCTGAAGATCCAAGGCTGAATGCCCGTGACTGCTGAAGTGCTCCCCCACAGGAAGAGAACAGTCTTGCGTGGTGATTGTCGAGCGGTGTTCATTCATCCGTTGTCGTAGCGTCTGCATGGTTTCCCCAATGTACCATGCCTCGGGACATCCTTTCTTGCAGCGTATCAGGTAGACAACGTTGGCCGAGTTGCAAGAGTAGGTACCATGTACCTGGTAGATGGTGTTCTCACGTGAGATGATGGCATCCGTGTTGATGATCCGGCACGTCTTGCAGAGGTTGCTGTGGCAGGGTTGTGTGGTGTCGTGGTCACTGTTCTCCTGAAGGCTGGGTAGTTTGCTGCGGACAATGGTCTGTTTGAGGTTGCGTGGTTGTTTGAAGGCAAGAAGTGGGGGTGTGGGGATGGCCTTGGCGAGATGTTCGTCTTCATCAATGACATGTTGAAGGCTCCGGAGGAGATGCCGTAGCTTCTCCGCTCCGGGGAAGTACTGGACGACGAAGGGTACTCTGTCCTCCGTGTCCCGTGTTTGTCTTCTGAGGAGGTCGGTGCGGTTTTTCGCTGTGGCACGTCGGAACTGTTGATCGATGAGTCGAGCGCCATATCCTGTTCTTATGAGGGCATCTTTCAGCGTCTGGAGGTGTCTGTTGCGATCCTCCTCATCCGAGCAGATCCTGTGTATTCGGAGGGACAATCACCAGGCAAGACTGTTCTCTTCCTGTGGGGGAGCACTTCAGCAGTCACGGGCATTCAGCCTTGGATCTTCAGGTAAGCGTTCTCCAAGGCGGCTTTCACGACACACGACAGCGCAGAGTCACTGAGCAGAAACTGATAGCCAAGTTTCGCACACATGAGGACGGTCTAAACCAGGATGTTGGATTTATGTCACTATCAGTAACCCCCACAGCTTGACTCCTGGACTTGCACAATTTCACAAGCTGTACTGTCTGGAGACAATACACATCTCTTTAACCTGTGTTGAATGCTCCCTCCACCCACATTGTCTGTGCATTTAAGACCTGGCTGGCTGTAGAGATTTGCATTCTAATCAGTATTCTGTAATTTGATTTCTGTGTCTGTGCCCTGTTTGAGAACAGAGACCACTCCATCTGACGAAGGAGCATTGCTCCGAAAGCTTATGGTATTTGCTACCAAATAAACCTGTTGGACTTTAACCTGGTGTTGTGAGACTTCTTACTGTGCTTACCCCAGTCCAACGCCGGCATCTCCACATCAATGGAAGAAGCCAGAGAGTGGTTGTGGAGGATTGCTTCTGAGTGGAGGCCTGTGACTAGTGGTGTGCCGCATGGATCAGTGTTGGGTCCATTGTTGTTTGTCATCTATATCAATGATCTGGATGATAATGTGGTAAATTGGATCAGCAGATTTGCTGATGACACAAAGATTGGAGGTGTAGTGGACAGTGAGGAAGGTTTTCAAAGCTTGCAGAGGTATTTGGACCAACTAGAAAAATGGGCTGAAAAATGACAAATGGAATTTAATGCAGACAAGTGAGAGATATTGCACTTTGGAAGGACAAACCAAAGTAGAATGTACAGGGTAAATGGTAGGACTCTGAAGAATGCCGTTGAACAGAGGGATCTGGGAATACAGGTACAGAATTCCCTAAAAGTGACGTCACTGGTGGATAGGGTCGTAAAGAGTGCCTTTGGTACATTGGCCTTTATAAATCGGAGTATCAAGTATAAAAGTTGGAGTGTTATGGTAAGGTTATGTAAGGCATTGATGAGGCCGAATTTAGAGTATTGTGTACAGTTTTGGTCACCTAGTTACAGGAAGGATGTAAATAAGGTTGAAAGAGTGCAGAGAAGGTTCACAAGGATGTTGCCGGGACTTGAGAAGCTGAGTTGCAGAGAGAGATTGAGGTTGGGACTTTATTCCCTGGAGCATAGAAGAATGAGGGGAGATTTGATAGAGGGGTATAAGATTTTGATGGGTATAGATAGAGTGAATGCAAGCAGGCTTTTTCCACTGAGGCTAGGGGAGAAAAAAAACCAGAGGGCATGGGTTAAGAGTGAAAGGAGAAAAGTTTAAAGGGAATATTAGGGGGGGCTTCTTCACGCAGAGAGTGGTGGGAGTGTGGAATGAGCTGCCGGATAAAGTGGTAAATGCGGGGTCACTTTTAACATTTAAGAAAAACTTGGACGGGTTCATGGATGAGAGGGATATGGTCCAAGTGCAGGCAAGTGAGACTAGGCAAAGAATGGTTCGGCACAGACAAGAAGGGCCAAAAGGCCTGTTTCTGAGCTGTAATTTTCTGTGGTTCGAACATGATTTTTGACTAAAATATTACAAGCTTCCTTTGAGTTCTTCCAATTTGGGAAAACACACAAATTGGCAGTACGAAGTGGGAATTAGGTGCAAAACCAGCCCTCACCAGGACGAGATAGAAATGGTACAAGTAATTTCACATAATACCAACACGAGACTTTAACTAGTTTGTAAACCAGTTTCAGCATTAAATCCTGAGAAGACCAATTGTAGCAGAAGCGCACCCTCTAAAAGCAGTCTTTAAACCCACGACCCACCGGCTGCGCGGATTATTACAATGCAGAATGTAAACGTACAGATGATCAGACAAGATCCTCCAAGAAAGATCGCAGCTTCCTGGTGCAACAACGCTCCAGATATCAAGCTCTGCACAGATCCTACCTTGTGTAGTGGAATTCTAGTGCAAGATCATTCCAATGCTTGTCATCTGGAGGCACGACAGACTTCAGTGCACAAGGAGAATGGCCAGCCCAACTGTCACACAGGTACACTACTCCGTACTGGCCACGGCCCAGCTCCCGCCCTAATTTAGGTTTACCTGCGTTGGAGACACAAACACCATTAGAGCACTGTGTTCGGTTGTGGGCACTGCACCTTAGGAAGGCTACGTTGGCCCTCCAGCACAGGTTCACGAGGCAGCAACCGAGGTTAGAAGAGTCAAATTGCGACCGAGCATCGGGTAGGTTTGTATTCCTCATGTCGAGATGATTATGGATGATTTGATAGAGGTGTTTGCGATTAAAGGAGTAGAAATCTTCTTTCAATCCACCCTACTTCTTCTAATGGGGGAGGAGCCGTCGTCCAGAACAAGAGGATATAACCATAAAAATGAGAGAGGCCATTGAGGCGTGAAGTCAGGAAATATTTCTTCCACAAAAAGGGGAGGGGAAATCTGGAACCCCCTCACTGAAAAAAAAACCTGTTGAAGCAGAGAGTCAATTGAAAATTTATAATCGGAGATGAACACGTTTTTGGTAAAAATCAAAGCAGGTAGATGAGGTTAGGCCCTGATTTAACTGGATCAGCTCAAGGGGCTGAATGGCCTATTTCAGTCCTAATTACAGGGGAAATATTTAATAATCTGAATATATAATAGGAATGTTATGTCACGCACATGTTCGCCATTACGGAGTCTTCAGTACTTCAAAATAACAGGTTGTCCACCTCCAAAAGCCAAACAAAAAGCACAAAAAAAGCAACCTTACCGTGCAGCAACAAATCCCGAAGAGAACGACTTTCCAGGGAAAGACGAGCGAGGCGTGGAGCATGATCTTTCCGTACTTTCAACCACAGATCTTCAGTTCTTTCAAGCCTTCCTGAAAGCCCCGTTTCAAGCTGTGGAGGAACAGCAGAGAAATTGAATCCTCTGGAGAATTTAAGGGGAAACCAATGCGTTGAAAGTAGAGTTAGATAAAGACGTGGGAAAATGGATAGGATGTGTTGGGAGTTACGATAAAGAGATATTGCACAAAGTTTTATTTGGAGCATAAACGCTCTCGACAAGAAAACAACTGGGCAGAAGGGCCTGCTGCAATTAGTGTCATAGAGGTTTACAGCATGGAAACAGGCCCTTCAGCCCAACTTGTCCATGCCACTCGTTTTTAAACACTAAGCTAGTCCCAATTGCCCACGTTTGGCCCATATCCCTCTATACCCACCTTACCCATGTAACTGGCTGCTTTTTAATACAAAATTGTACCCACCTCTACCACTACCTCTGGCAGCTCGTTCCAGGTGCTCACCACCCTTTGCGATGTGCAGAATTAATTATACCCATCACACCTTGGTGACGCCCTTCATTTGTACGTTTTCAAATTTTTTTAAAATCGGGGTTAAGTGATGCAAAGTCTTTATTCTTAACCTAACAGGAGTGCCAATTTGTGCTTCCTGTCTCAGAAAAGGCCCAAAGCGCTTCACACAGTTCATTACTTTGCAGCCCAATGACTTCAAAAAGCTATTTTGCACACAGCAAGATTCTACAAGCAACAATGAGATGAAAGACCAATTAATCTGGGGCGCCAGAATGTTGGCCAGTGAATTCAATGTTGAGTGCTGGAGGGGGAGAAATTATCCCCAATAGAATATTTGGTGTGACAAATGCAAGTAATATTCATAGAATCATAGAATCCCTACAGTGCAGAAAGAGGCCATTGGGCCCATCGAGTCTGCACCGACCACAATCCCACCCCGGCCTACCCCCATAGCCCTACACCTTTACCCGCTAATCCCTCTAACCTACGCATCCCAGGACACTAAGGGGCAATTTAGCATGGCCAATCAACCTAACCTGCACATCTTTGGACTGTGGGAGGAAACCGGAGCACCCGGAGGAAACCCACGCAGACACGAGGAGAATGTTAATACTGTCAGAATATATTTGGTGGACTGACAATATTACTTGCATTTGTCACACCAAATATTCTCTAAATACCAACTTCATTGCTCTCCAAGATAACTTCATACCCGGACCATCACTAAGGAAGACTGCCTATTTCTAGCCTCATAACCTTGCCCGGTACTCCCCATCTCAGCTCACCTGCTGCTGAAGCCTCATTTGTATCTTTTGTCATCTCTAAACTGACAATTACAATCTAATCCTACTGGCCTCCCAGACATTACGCTCTGTAAACTTCAGGTTCTCCAAAACTTCAGAGACCATATCTTAACCTGCATCACCTCGTGTTTGGTCATTTATATTGGCTCCCAGTTAAGAAACATCTTCATTTAAAAAGCCTCAACCTTGTTTTCAAATCCCTCGATAATGTCGCCCTTGAATCTCTGTAAACTCCTCCATCCCCCGCAACCCTCAAGATGTTGGCACTCCTCCAACTCTTGGCCCTTAAGCATCACTGACTTCAAATTGCTCTACCATTGATGGCCACACCTTCAGCTTCCTGGGTCCCAAACTCTGGGAATTTCTTCTCTATGTTTTCTGTTAAAAGCTCTATACAAACATTAGTATTTGCTGGGGAAAAAAGGCAGCTTTGCATTTCTGAAGAAACTTTATAGCCACCAGATATCATCGTGTGCTTCCCAAACAAAGCAAGTTCTTTTCAAGTGTAATCATTTGTAATATAGGAACATGTAGCATGGGAAACATGGCAGCCAATTTGCACACAGCAAGATCTAACAAATAGGAATGACTAAATAAGCTGTTTGTGTTTTAAATTGGTGTTGGTTGAGGTATAAATAAACCTCATGGGCCAGGACACCATGAGAACTTCTAACTCTCACACCTGAGAATCTTTCACATCGAGAAGGCACATTTCAACTTTCCATCCAAAAGACTGACAAATACACAACTGAGGGAGTGTCAGCGAGATTATGTGCCCAAATCTCTGGATGGAACCAAAACCAACAATCTTCTGACTCAGGCAGGGGTCAGATACAGCTGACAAGGGGCTATAGAAGACACACCTTGCAAATGCAAGCATAGAATAACATTGGCTTTGGATTAAGACACTGGTTAGGGAAGTGAACAGAACCAGTGCTTTAATATATTAAGTCGACGTGAACAGACCTGTCGTAGAGAGGCAGCAAATGCTTCGTGAGAACTGCTCAGCCGTGTGCGGAACTGACTACATATGCTCTTGGCAAGTTTTGATGCACAGAGGCTCTCGATGGCATCTTGAGCAATTTTCCTTTTCCACTCAATTGTCACTGAAGGGGGATGTACCCAAGGCATCCTGTGAATAATCTACAGGAAAAGACACACAAAAGCAATGAACTTCAAGATTTTCTAACGAGGAACCTCACCAATCTGTGGGCAAGGATAACCAGCCTCTTAAAATTTAAAAATATATATAAAAGCTTCACTTTCTCCAATTTTCCCCTTGCAAGGTGCTGACTCTTGCAGGAATGCAGTAACATGGGTTCCAGCAGCTCCTCGATACATTATCCAAGTGGCCAGAGTTCACAAATGTGTTTAGAGAGAACAAACTGGCGGGTTACTTAATTGTGGAGAATACTGATCTGGTCACTTTCCAGCAGGGGACACTGGACTGCATTCAGAATAATCATAGAATCTTACAGTGCAGAGGGAGGCCATTCAGCCCATCAAGTCTGCACCGACTACTATCCCACCCAGGCCCTATCTCCACACGCCATGCATCTACCCGAGCTAGTCCCCCTGACAGTAAGGGGCAATTTAGCATGGCCACTCCACCTAACCTGCGCATCTTTGGACCGAGGGGGGAAACCGGACAGGGGACACGACTGCATTCAGGAGTGGAGACCCTGGCTGTCTTCCTCCCGGCTCCCTATTACTAAAAAACAGAAACGGAGGGCAAACAGACTGGCTCAACGGCTAACCTCCTGCTTATATTCAACAACTCAATATTCATCAGCAAAGGGTGGAACCCTTCAGGTCTGCATGAGCGAGAATATACAAGTTAGCTATTAGGGCAAGTCACTGCTGATAAACTGACCAGAAATGCACCATAATATAATTGAAATTGCAATGAATTGCAATAATTATTCAATCATCAGAAATCTAATTGCTCATTAACAACTGTACTCCTGATCCTTATTTTGCCATTGCCAAAATATATTTAATTTCCACTGTTCCTCCAATCAGCTTGGTTAATGGATCAGGATGTGCCCTGATCCGAATCTTCTGTCAACATTGTTCTATACTCAGCCAGACGTACAAGAGTTGTTTTGAGCAACTCTCCCTCCAGCTTGCTACTTTTCTTGAATATAAACACAAATGTCTTCTTTTGACATCACTGCCAATGGCATGCATTGGAAACTCAATCCACAGGAATCCACAGGGAGAACCCATCTTATATTAAGTCGGAGCACATTCCAATCTCCAACACATTCCAGAACTGGTGAAACAAGAGTCCACTTTTGCAAATCGCAAGGACTACCGAGGTGATGTGGTCTTACTTGAAGACCAGTGTTGTAAACAACAGTGCAAAGCTTCAATCTCTCAGCCAGCTGCTCACCATCCAAGGACCAAAAAGAAAACAACATGAAAACATACTCCGTGAAATTCTTTTTAAAAAAATCATGGGATCTGTAGTGTTGTTGGTTGATCTCCAATTACCCTCAAGAAAGTGCTGGCAAGCTGCCTTCCTGAATCGCAACAATCCCTAACATGTAGGTACATCCACAATGCTGTTAGGGAGTGAGTTCCAGGATTTTGACCCAGTGACAGTGAAGGAATGACAATATATTTCCAAGTCAGAATGGTGCGTGACTTTGGGAATTTCTGTATGGTGGTGTTCCCATGTGTCTGCTGTCCTTATCCTACATTGGACAAAGCTCTTCTGATAGTTAATATTTCAACAAAGTTATCTTTCCTGATAGCTTTTCAGTCAGCTTCACTGACAGGTATCTTCATGGATTTGGAGAACAGGCAAGTTTGGTGACAATAGGCCTTTGACCTACAGAGTAGAGTGAATGTTGTGGATTGGACTCAAAGTCATCAGGGCTGTGAGACTGTAGGTTACCTTGACCAATTTTTAGGCTGCGCTATGGCTAGCATGTCATGTAATCTTAGCCAAAATTCGAGTGTACATTTCACTTAGGGCAGCAGGATGGCACAGTGGTTAGCACTGCTGCCTCACAGCACCAGGGGCCCGGGTTCAATTCCAGCTTTGGGTGACTGTGTGGATTTTGCACGTTCTCCCCCTGTCCGCGAGAGTTTCCTCCGGGTGCTCCAGTTTCCTCCCACAGTCCAAAGATGTGCAGGTTAGGTTGCTTGGCCGTGCTAAATTGTCCCTTGGTCAAGGGGATTAACAGGGTAAATGTGTAAGGTTATGGGGATAGGGCCAGGGTGGAATTGTTGTCGGTACAGTATCGATGGGCCGAATGGCCTCCTTCTGCACGATAGGGATTCTATGGATTAGCTGAATATTAAATGGACGAAGGGACAGAAAGCAGCAGCAAGTGATTGTTTTTTTCAAACCGGAGTAAAGGGCACAATTGTTTGCCCAAGTGGTCTGTATTAGGATCACAGTTCTTTGATATATATTAATGACCTGGAATTGGGTATACAGGGCAAGCTTAAAAGTTGCAGATGACACAATAGTGGTAAACATTGCGGAGGATATTACCAGGCTTCAAGGAGACAGATTGGTGAAATGGCCAAACAAAAGCAGATGAGAAAAAAGTTAAATACATTTTGGTAGAGATGAAAAGAGGCAATATGAAGTGAAAAGTACAATTTTATGCAGAAAGAGATATGGGGGTAATATCCACAAATGTTTCAAAGTAGCAAGGCAACATGAGAAGGATGTTAAAGCACCATATGGGAGCCTGGGTTTCACTAATAGTGGAATAGAAGCAAAAAAAAACTATGTTCAACCTTTATACCACAGGAAGTAGTTGATGCCAAAACATTGAATGTATTCAAGAGGCAGCTGGATATAGCACTTGGGGGCGAACGGGATCAAAGGTTATGGGGAAAAAGCAGGATTAGGCTACTGAGTTGGATGATCAGCCATGATCATAATTACTAGAATCCCTACAGTGCAGTGAGGCCATCCGGCCCATCGAATCTGCACCGACAACAATCCTACCTAGGCCCTATCCTACACAGGTACCCTGCTAATCCCTCTAACCTACGCATCCCAGGACACTAAGGGGCAATTTAGCATGGCCAATCCACCTAACTTGCAAATCTTTGGACTGTGGGAGGAAATCGGAGCACCCGGACAAAACCCATGTAGACACGGGGAGAATGTGCAAACTCCACACAGACAGTGACCCAAGCCGGGAATCGAACCCAGGTCCCTGGTGCTGTGAGGCAGCAGTGCTAACCACTGTGTCGCCCCATGAATGAATGGCGGTGCAGGCTCAAAAGGCCAAATGGCCTCCTCCTGCTTCTATCTTCTATGTTTCTATGTTTATCACCTAGTTATATCGTTAGACCTCATTTGCAGCATTGTGAAACTCTGGACACCATGCTTTTGGAAGGATGTCAATGTCTTGGAGGGTGCAGATGAGATTTACTAGCACTGTTACAGGGATGAGGGCTTTCAGTTTATATAGACAGGCTGGAGAAACTAGAATTTGTTCTCCTTAGAATATAAGGAGATACAGAGAGATTTAATGGATCATCAAATGCTTCCATCATTGTGAACAACAAAATAAAGGAAAACTGTTCCTAGTTCCTGACATTTCTGACACTGGAGGACACAAATTGAAGGTAATTGGCAAAGAACTAGGTGTGAAATGTGGATGTGCTTTTAATGTAGCAAGTTATAACAATCTGGAATGTAATGGCAGAAAGGATGCTGCAGGAGATTCAATAACAGCTTTCAAAAAGGGAATTGAATAAAAATTGGGAGAAACATTTGCAGAGCTTCAGGAAAAGAGCAAAGAGTGGACAAGTTAGATTGATTAAAGAACTGCCAAAGGCATGCAGAGCATTGGGCAACACAGTGGCAAGCACTGCTGCCTCACAATGCCAGAGACCCGGGTTCGATTCCGGCTCAGGTCACTGTCTGAGTGGAGTTTGCACATTCTCCCCGTGTCTGCTTGGGTTTCCTCCGGATGCTCCGGTTTCCTCCCACAGTCCGAAAGACATGCTGGTTAGGTACATTGGCCATGCTAAATTCTCCCTCAGTGTACCCGAACAGGCGCCAGAGTGTGGCGACGAGGAAACTTTCACAGTAACTTCATTGCAGTGTTAATGCAAGCCTACTTGTGAGAATAATAAAGAAACTAAAAAACAACTATTATACAATTGTTTTGCTCCTAGAGGCACTGACTTATGTTGGGGAACAGTTGCCAGGCACCTTCTAGTCTCTCAAAGTGGTCATTCTTCATACATGAAGCCAAAGCAACATGTGCCATTGGGCACTGCAGGGGAATTCTCAACCTGGGCTGCCATGTCTTCCATTAGACCTGACATGACAGGAATCAGCACAGGTACCCTAGCTGATTATTCTACTTCCTAATACAAGGAATGCAAGAGATCAGACGTACACTGATTAGCATTCCCTGAGGGGAGACCAATTACCTGCAATGAAACCCAGAGCATTCCAATCAAAGTGCTCAGTGCTGCAGCACATTCAGCAATTGATGGACTCCAGGGAAAAGTTGTCAATATTAGGGGATACATAACAAGAACAGGCCTTTCAACATGCATGGCAAGGACAGATGTACAACAATTTGGAGATATTACACTGGAAAAGGAAACTTGGAATGCCTTTAAATGGCAGCTATTCAGAAGCAAGCAACTTTACCTGTTTAATCTGCTCCCAAAGCAACCGGGACACCGTTGATCCTGAATGGAATGTCACCTCAACATGATAAGCAGCATTTAGAATCTAAAAATAGACAATATTATTTTCCAAAAGACTGAAAAGATACATTGTTAGTTTCAATTCACAAGACAAGTATCAGTTCAAATTGACATAGGGAAGGAGAAGGTATTGGCAGCCTGAAAAGTGGATAATCTCCAAGTGCAGTTGAATTGTGCCCAAGGCTGCTGTGGGAGGCAAGGGAGGAGATTGCAGAGGCTCAGACCCAAATTCTCAATTCCTCTCTGGCCACAGGATGACCAGAAAGCAGCTAACGTGGTTCCGCTATTTAAGAAGGGTTGTAGAGATAAACCAGGTTACTACAAACCAGTGAGTCTCACGTCAGTGGTCAGGAAACTATTAGAGAAACTTCTGAAGGACAGCATCTGTCTCCAGTTGGAGGGGCAAAGCTTGATCAGGGATAGTCAGCATGGCTTCGTCAGAAGGAAGTCCTGCCGGACAAATCTGATTCAATTTTTTGGAGGTGGTGACCAGGTGTGCAGACGAGGTTAATACACTCAATGTAGTTTAAATGGATTTCAGCAAAGCCTTTGTAAAGAAGGTAAATTCACACGGGATACAGGGTAACTTGATAAAGTGCATTCAAAATTGGCTCAGTTATTGGAGGCAGAGAGTGATGACAGAAAGCTGCTTTAGTGACTGGAAGCCAGTGTCCAGTGGCATACCACAGGGATCTGTGTTGGGCCCCCTATTGTTCACCATTTATATAAATGACATTGATGGCTATGTGGGGGCTGGGGTTACCAAGTTTGCGAGTGACACAAAGATTGGATAGTTAACAGTGAGGCGGAGTGGGCTACAAAAAGATATAGACAGAATGGTCAACAGACAGGTAAGTGGCAGATGGAATTTAACCCTGAAAAGTGAGAGGTGATATACTTTGGAAGGAGTAATTTGACAAGGAAGTATTCAATGAATGGTAGGACACTAGGAAGTTCAGTGGAACAAAGGGGCCTTGGTGTGTATGTCCACAGATCTCTGAAAGCGGAAGGACATGTTAGTAGGGTGGTGAAAAAGGCATATGGGACACTTGCCTTTATTAATCAGGGCACAGATTACAAAAGCAGGGAACCAAAGAATCCCTAGTGCAGAAAGAGGCCATTCGGCCCATCAAACCTGCACTGACAACAATCCCACCTAGGCCCTATTGCCACAACACTCCCAAGTATTTGCGCTGACACCAAGGGGCAATTTAGCATGGCCAATCAACCTAACCTACACATTTTTGGAGTGTGGGAGGAAACCGGAGCACCTGGAGAAAACCCACGCAGACACAAAGAGAACGTGCAAACTCCGCACAGACAGTGACCCGAGGCCAGAATTGAACCAGGTCCCTGGTGCTGTGAGGCAGCAGTGCTAACCACGGCCATCGTGCCACCCTGGAGAAGTCATGTTGGAATGTACAGAAGTTTGGTGAGGCCACAGCCGGAGTACTGCGCGCAGTTCTGGTCAGCACATTATCGGAAGGATATGATTGCACCGGAGGGGGTGCAGAGGAGATTCACCAGGATGTTGCCTGGGATGGAACATTTCAGTTATAAAGAGAGGTTGGATAGGCTTGGGTTGTTTTCGTTGGAGCAGAGAAGACTGAGGGGCGACCTGATTGAGGTTTACAAGATTGAGGGACATGGACAGAGTGGACAAGAAGCAGCTATTTCCCTTAGTTGAAGGGTCAGTCATGAGGGGACATAGGTTCAAGGTCAGGAGGTTTAGGGGAGTGTGCGGAAAAACTTTTTTACCCAGAGGGTGGTCTGGAATGCGCTGCCCGGGAGGGTGGTGGCATTGTTTATGGCAGAATCTTGGTTGGATTACTCCAGGCTCCTGAGGCAGCATTCGAGGGTCCCGACAAAACTCTCGCGAAGGTAGTCGACGGAGTACTTGGCACATCATAACATTCAGGGATGTGGGTCAAGTGCTGGCAGGTGGGATTAGGTGGGAGTTCAGGTGTTGCTAATGTGGATTCAACGGGCTGAAAGGTCTCTTCTGCGCTGTATGATTCTAAGGGATGTGGCTTGCTTGTGGTAAGAGATGCTTACTGGGAATGAACTAGAGAACTTTGGATGCATGGCTCTCAAAGCTGTCTGGGGTTTCATTCATTTTTTGTTTGGGTCCGTTCTAAACTTATCAATAGAGGTTGATCAACATGATTAGTCCACCCTATTATGTCATATCATCTGACTAACCAAGGTGGTAGAAGGCAAACCTGATGGGCCTGGGTCTATTTTTGCCCACCAATTCCTACGATTCCTGAAGATGAGCATAGTTGCTCTCCATTCCAAGGTTCACACATTCTTCAGCCTGAGCTCAATCTGTCATTGGGGTCTCCCAACCACTGATCCACTTCAGCTCTCAACTCCCACTTGCTGGAAAACTCATTGCTTTAAAAAAAAGTTCCCATCTCCCCTCTTGATTCCACACACAAATCTGGCCTAAAAGAACGAGATTGTATTTGAAAAATGTTTGAGCTGGGCTTTCATCCTGTACAACCGTAAACCAACCAAAGTTGTGCAGTTCTGAGAATTCTCTTTGCATTCAGCTCGTGATGGTTGAACCCACTCTCCACACACCTGTTTCAGGTGATCGCTGGTGGCATTGTTTATGGCAGAATCTTGGTTGGATTTCTCCAGGCTCCTGAGGCAGCGTTCGAGGGTCCCGACAAAACTCTCGCGAAGGTAGTCGACGGAGCTGATCAGCTTATTGGCGACCGCTTGATTTAACCGAGAAATAATCAACTCTTGAATCTGTTTCATGCAGCACTTAATGTCCTTATTGCCAACAGTCTCACCATTCTCGGAGATGATTATATCTGGGAGGGGGGAGAAAGAGGAATGGAGAGGACACACAATACAAGAGGCAATTATTCTGACTGGAAGAATCAAATCACCAAAATATTGAAAACATATTTTATTTTAATAATGCAATGATGCTATTTCCTCCAAAGTACATCTGTAATGGAATTAAAGATGGGAAAAGGTCTCATTTAATCAATGCACACTAGCTGCATCATACATTTAATTTTAAAAAGTGGGAAAATGGAGAACATCCAGTAAATGGTCCATGACTTAAGACAAATTAACTCGTAGAACATTTAAGAAGAGATGACAGTGACGTAATGGTGTCACTAAACTAGCAATCCAGAGGCCAAGGCGAACGCTCTGGGGGATACCATCTCACAATAAAGAGCTGGCCATTTCAGACCGAGATCGTAGAATCATAGAATCCTTACAGTGCAGAAGGATGCCCATCAAGCCTGCACCGACAACAATCCCACCCAGGCCCCATCCCCATAAATTGACCCTGCTAATCATCCTGACACGAAGGGTCCATTTACCACGGCCAATCCACCTAACTTGCACATCTTTGGACTGTGGGAGGAAACGGGAGCACCCGGGAGGAAACCCACGCAGAACGCAGGGAGAACGGGCAGGCTCCACAGTGTCACCCGAGGCCGGAATTGAACCCGGGTCCTTGGTGCTGTGAGGCAGCAGTGCTAACCACTGAAGGGAATAAAAAGATTTTTCACACAGAGAGGGCTGTGAATTCTCTGCCGCAGAGGATATCGGATGCTCAGTTGCTGAGTATATTCAAGGCAGACATTGATTTTTGGACATGAAGTGTGGTTGCTAACATTTGGACAGACATATCTTTCCAAATCTGCTGAGGAGCAGCTACAACAGTCCACACTCCTGGGTAAAGACAGAACTCGGATGGCAACTGTTAGACACTCAAATTGCTATTTGCCACATAAGCCTTGGAAGAATACAGCTATTTGCGAGTGATCGCAGAACCACCAGATACCAGTTTATGGTCTTAATATTCATATCCCAAGCTATAACTTTTCGTACAACTCTTCTGTACCATTTCAATATGCTCCTTTTAGAAGTCTGCTGATGAAGCAGGCCAGTGTCTTCTACAGTGATCTCAACAACTCCTGATTTTGCAATCAATGTCATGCTGGTTCACCATTTTTCTTCTTTTAAAACTCTAATGAATATGTACAATACACAAACTGATCACACATTTAAACACACAAAGCACTTTTTTTTGGTGCCATAGTCAACTTCATCTGAGACCTTGCAATAAGTCATACCTTTTGAAAAACCAAAGATCTGCAATTCCAAATTATGACACATGAATTTTTATATCTACAGTATTTGAATGACTGGCTTGATTATCACTCAGTAGACGCAGCCAGTCTGTATCAGTCTTGTGCTGGAGCTATATCAGAAGTCAGAGAATCACCTCTGTTTGGGTGGACTTCTTGAAGTTCATTAAGGTAGGATGAACAGTTGATAGTGCAGGCCAGGCAAAGTGGACATAAACTTGGAATCTATCTTGGAATCTTTTTTTGCTGAACTGCTTGAATGGGTCGAGTAGGGATTTGAGGGTTTGTAAAACTTTGTACGATGCAAGGGCCCCGGTGTAATTCTTGCCTTGACGATCAGAAGATGTTTGTGCAATTTTGAAGCAAGGACTGTGAGGTTCATGTCTTCAATCTTTTGGGTTCGATCTTTCAGGGGTGAAGGAGGAATTGTCTCAAGCAGACAGTACTGAGCTCGTAGTGCATGCAACATTGGCGGCACGGAGGCACAGTGGTTAGCACTGCCGCCTCACAACGCCAGGGATCCGGGTTCAATTCCCAGCTTGGGACACTGTCTGTGCAGAGTTTGCACGTTCTCCCTTAGAATCCCGACAGCACAGAAAGAGGCCATTTGGCCCATCGAGTCTGCACCGACCACAATCCCACCCAGGCCCTACCCCCATATCCCGACATATTTACCCACTAATCCCTCTAACCTATGCATCCCAGGACACTAAGGGCAATTTTAGCATGGCCAATCAACCTAACGCGGACGTCTTTGGACTGTGGGAGGAAACCGGAGCACCCGGAGGAAACCCACGCAGACACGAGGAGAATGTGCAAACTCCACACAGACAGTGACCCGAGCCGGGAATCTAACCCAGTTCCCTGGAGCTGTGAGGCGTTAACCACTGTGCTACCGTGCCGTCCCTGTGTCTGCGTGAGTTTTCACCCACAGTCCGAAATACATGCTGGTTAGGTGCATTGGCCGTGCTAATTTCTCTCTCAGTGTACCCGAACAGGCGTCGGAGTGTGGCGACTAGGGGATTTTCACAGTAGCTTCATTGCAGTGTTAATGTAAGCCTGCTTGTGATTAATAAATAAATAAACTTCACTTTTACATTGACAGCCATTTCCTTCACTTGTGGATTGAGACACTCACTAGCAAGGTAATGACAAGAACAGAAAATGCTGGATAAATTCAGCAGGTCTAGCACAGCTTCTGTGGTGAGAGGAACCGATTTAACCTTTTGAGTCCATGTAACTCTTCTACCATTTTGTGGAACGGTCACATGGACCCAAAACATGAACTCGGTTTCTCTCTCCACAGATGCTGTCAGACCTGCTGCAATTTTCCAATATTTCCTGTTTTTATTTCAGATTTCCAGCAGAGGCAGTCTTTTTGTTTTTATTTAAGTCCAAAGATGTGCGGGTTAGGTTGATTGGCCATGGTAAATGGCCCCTTAGTGTCAGGGGGATGAGCAGGGGCTACGGGGATAGGGGCTGGGTAGGGTTGTGGTCGGTGCAGACTCAATGGGCTGAATGGCCTCCTTCTGCACTGTAGGGATTCTATGATTTAGCAGACTAATGATCTTGTGTTCTTTGTCTGCTTCAGGAGAGAAAGCATTGCTAAAGTCACGTACCTGTTCAGCTCTGATAAGGTGCGACTGTTAAGTCGGGACAAAAGAAATAATTTGCATTTCAATAGCATCTTTCACAGCCCAACGATGTCCCAAAGGAATGAATCAATTTGGAAATACAGTCACTGTTTTGACGTTGGAAACTCAGCACCGAATTTGTGCACAGAAAGCATCCAAAAACAGTACGAGATCGAAATGAAGTAAGTTCCCTACATTACAATAGAGACTACAATTCCAAAATATTGATTGCTAGTATGGAGTTACAAAGGGGAAATCATGCTTGGTGCATTGGAATTCTTGGAGGATGCAACTAGTAGAGTTAACCAAGGGGAACTGGTGGATGCGGTTTATTTAGACTTGAAGACTTTCGACAAGGTCTCACATAACAGACGACTATGTGAAGTTAAAGAGCATGAGATTGCAGGTAGTGTCTTGAAAGGGATAGAAAGTTGGTAAGCAGACAGGAAGCAAAGACGTGGCATCAATGGCTCTTTTCACCATTGGTAGGCAGTGACTAGTGAGGTACCGTCAGGATCTGTGCAAGGACCCCAACTGTTCGCATTATATATCACTGATTCGGAAAAGGGAACTAAATGTTTTATCTCCAAGTTTGCAGGTGATACAAAGTTAGGTGGGAGAGTGAGCTGTGAGGAGGATGCAGAGATGCTTCAGCGTGATTTGAACAGGCTATGTGGGCATACGCACGGCAGATGCAGTATAATGTGGATAAATGTCAACCATTTCAGTAGCAAAACTAGGAAGACCAATAATTGGGTTTACACCAATTTTTGGGTGTAAATTGAGAGAGGTGGATACTCAGTGAGATCTGATGCCCTCGTGCATCAGTCACTGAAAGCAAGCACACAGGTACAGCAGGCAGTAAAGGCGGCAAATGGTAGGTTGGCCTTCATAGCGAGAGGATTTGAGTACAGGGATAGGGATTATTTTATTGCAATTGTGTCGGGCTTTGCTGAGGCCCCACCAGGAGTAGCATGTGCAGTTCTGGTGTCCTTATCTGAGGGAGTACACAAAGGTTTACCAGGCTGATTCCTGGGATGGCAGGTCTGCCATAAGAGAAGAGACTAAGTCGGGTCGGATTATAATTCACTGGAGTTTAGAAGAGTGAGAGGGGATCTTACAGAAACTTATAAAATTCTCACAGGTTTGGTTAGGGTAGATTCAGAAAGAATGTTCGCAATGGTGGAGAAGTCCAGAACGAGGGGTCATAGTTTGAAGATAAGGGATGAACCTTTTAGAACTGAGGTGAGGAGAAATTTCTTCACCCAGAGGATGGTGATGTGTGGCATTCACTCCCACAGAATGTAGTTGATGCCAAACGTTGTGATTTCAAGAAGAAATTAGATTTAGCTCTTGGGACCAAGAGATATTGTGGTGGGGGGGGGGGGGGGGGGGGGGGGGGGGGGGCGGTGGTGGTGACATGATCAGTTTATTCAAGTTGCTGATCAGTCACGATCAGAATGAATGGCTGAGGAGGCTCAAAGGGCTGAATGGCCTACTCCTACTTCTAGTTTGTATTATGAAGTGCTTGTGGGATGTCCAGAGGTTGTGAAATGCAATGCTCTTCCACTAATTTTTCTTTTGAAAATTGAAACCTAAATTTTGGCCACTGCATCAGAGACAACGTCCTTGGTAGCAGATAAAACTAGGTGTGGACAGCCAAGGCAATGCCCTTGCCTGATATTCTCACCATCAGTGATCAGAGCTGCCTGTACAAGGCCACTTTCCTATTGAGAACTGCAAGAGTGGTTAAGCAGCATGCGGCCAGCTGGGCAGTGCCCATCGCCCTTGCTGTGTAACACACAAAACTTGTGGTAAACACAAAGTTCAGGGCTGGCTATTCCCAGAGATGCTGGAATGAGGCAACTTTGCAAGCCACGCACCTGAGCAACACATTGCTGATCTAAGGAATGGAGGCGAAATCTCTCTGGGGGAGTAAGGGGAAGAGACTGAATTACCCACTCAGTTGTCAAGATTCGTTCCTGTGCCCTGCATTTCACCAATTTAAGTTTGTGTTTACAGATAGTGACTACACTTTGAAAGTAGTGTAGCCACTACAACTTCTACCACCTCAAAGGATAAGGGTAGCAACTACATGGGGACACCTCCACATGCAAGTTCCACTCTTAGCCACATACCATTCAGACTTGGAAGTATACCATCGCTCTTTCACTGTCATTGGGTTAAAATCCTGGAACTCCCCCCACCCAACTCTGAGGATTCAGGGTAGTCATGATGTGGAGATGCCAGTGTTGGACTGGGGTAAACACAGTAAGAAGTTTAACAACACCAGGTTAAAGTCCAACAGGTTTATTTGGTAGCAAAAGCCACAAGCTTTCAGAGCCTTAAGTCCCTTCTTCAGGCGAGTGGGAATTCTGTTCTGGAGACAATACACATCTCTTTAGCCTGTCTTGATGCTCTCTCCACTCACGTTGTTTGTATCTTAAAGACTTGATTAGCTGTAAGTATTCGCATTCCAACCATTATTCTGTAAATTGAGTTTGTGTCTTTATATGCCCCGTTTGTGAACAGAATTCCCACTCACCTGAAGAAGGGGCTTAAGGCTCCGAAAGCCTGTGGCTTTTGCTACCAAATAAACCTGTTGGACTTCAACCTGGTGTTGTTAAACTTCTTACTGTGATTCAGGGTAGACCATTTAGGGCGGAGGTGAGGAGACATTTCTTCACCCAAAGAGTGGTGAGCCTGTGGAATTCATTACCACAGGAAGTAGTTGATGCCAAAACATTGAATGTATTCAAGAGACGGTTGGAGACAGCACTTGGTGTGAATGGGATCAAAGGTTATGGGGAGAAAGCAGGATTAGGCTATTGAGTTGGATGATCAGCCGTGATCGTGATGAATGGCAGAGCAGGCTCGAAGGGCCACATGGCCTCCTTCTGCTGCTATCTTCCATGTTTCTAACACTCCATGTGGTGTAGATACACCCATACTGCAATGGTTCAAGATGATTACTCAACACCACCTTTGCGAGGATAATTAGGGATAGACAATAAAGGCTGTGCCGAGTCAGCAAAGCCCACATCCTATGCAAGAATTTTTTTAATGTGAGAAGCCCTTTAAAACATGGATAATTTAATGAGCCACTGTCCAAACGCAGAGTCAGCACACTGCTAAGCAAATACTGCAGTGCTGGAAATGCTAACCTTCAACACGCTACACCATCTGTCTATTCTTGTGCTTAGGCAGGACATTAAAGATCCTAACAGCATTATTTGCCGAGCAGACATCCAGTAGGCCAATGTTTCTTCTCACCAATAGAGTCAAACAGTCAATTGGCCACGTTTCATCATCTGATAGACTAACATTTTCTTCTCTATAATAAACATTGGCTGCATTGCAAAGCGATTCTACTATTGGTTGAGAGCACCCCAGTGGATTTGCCCCTGCACAACAAGTACTCCTGCTTGAGTACTGCTGGGGGGGACAGCCCGCCTGGGGGAAGCAGCAGTGGCCGTGTCTCCGCAGTGGAGTCCAGCCCTGTAACTCAGAGGGCTAAGGAAAAGAGGAGGAAGGCGGTATTAATCGGGGACTCGATGGTGAAGGGGACAGACAGGCGTTTCTGCGGAGGTAGGCGGGATTCTCGCATGGTGGTCTGCCTCCCTGGGGCCGGGATCCAGGATGTCGCTAGTCGCGTCCCGGAAATCCTGAGGTGGGAGGGAGAGGAGCCTGAGGTAGCGGTACATATTGGTACCGCTGATGTGGGTAGGAAGGGAGAAGGGGTCATGAAAAGGGAGTACAGGGAATTAGGGAGACAGCTGAGAAAGAGGAAAGCAAAGGTAGTAATCTCAGGATTACTGCCTGTGCCACGGGAAGGTGAGGGCAGGAATGGAGTGAGGTGGAAGATGAATGTGTGGCTGAGGGACTGGTGCAGGGGGCAGGGATTCAGGTTCCTGGACCATTGGGACCTCTTTAGGGGCAGGGGTGATCTGTATACAAAAAACGGGTGGAACTTGAATCACACGGGGACCAATATCCTGGCCGGTAGGTTGGCTAAAGTTACTGGGGAGAATTTAAACTAGATAGGTTGGGGGGAGGGGAGCTAGAAGAGTTGACTAGGATCAAGGAACTAATTGATGGGGTGGAGGATGCAGGGGTAAGGGGAATTACAAAATTAATGGTAGAGGAGAGGGTGCAAGTGAATGAAGGCGGTAATTTAGATAAGGGAGTAGAGGGAGAGGGTGTTCGCGACTCATCAAAGCGGGTCCAGATAAAAGCTGGAATAAGGACACTTTGCCTGAATGCACGAAGCATTCGGAACAAGGTATATGAGTTGATGGTGCAAATCAGCACGAGTGGGTACGATCTAGTGGCCATTACAGAAACGTGGCTGAAAGGTGACCAGGACTGGGAGATGAATATCCAGGGGTATCAGGCGTTTAGGAAGAATAGACAGGAAGGAAAAGGTGGTGGGGTCGCGCTATTAATAAGAGATAATATCAGGGTAGTACTGAGGGATGACATAGGCTCTGAGGAACAAAACGTGGAATCGTTATGGGTAGAGATGAGGAATAGTAGAGGGAGAAAGACACTAGTAGGTGTGGTATATAGGCCCCCAAATAATAATGTTGAGGTGGGGAGGGCTATAAACAAGCAGATAAGGGATGCGTGTAAAAACGGAACGGCAATAATCATGGGGGACTTCAACATGCACATTGACTGGCAGACTCAAGTCGGTAAGGGTGGAATGGAGGAAGAGTTCTTAGAATGCTGTCGGGATAGTTTCCTTGAACAGCATGTTACGGAACCGACGAGGGAACGAGCTATTTTGGATCTGGTATTGTGTAACGAGGTAGGTAGAATTAAGGATCTTATTGTGAAGGACCCTCTTGGGTCTAGTGACCACAATATGGTCGAATTTCTGATTCAGATGGAAGAGGAGAAAGTTTGGTCCCAAACCAGTGTCCTCTGTTTGAACAGAGGGAAATATGATAGGATGAGGGATGAATTGGCTAAGGTAGACTGGGAGAGCAGGCTGGCAGGTAGGATAGCTGAGGAACAGTGGAGGATTTTTAAGGAGATCCTTTTCAGTTCTCAGCAAAAATATATTCCAGCAAAAAACAAGGATTGTAAGAAAAGGGAGAACCAGCCGTGGATAACGAAGGAAATAAAGGAGAGTATTAAAATAAAAACAGCTGCGTACAGAGTGGCCAAAAATAGTGGAGAAACAAGTGATTGGGAAAAATTTAAGAAACAACAAAGAGAGACTAAGAAAACGATAAAGAAAGGAAGGATAGACTATGAAGCTAGGCTAGCAATTAATATAAAAAATGATAGTAAAAGTTTTTATAAATATATAAAAAGGAATAGAGTGGCTAGAGTGAATGTTGGACCCTTGGAGGACGAGAGGGGGGAGTTAATAGTGGGAAATGAGGATATGGCTGAGTCTTTAAATAAGTTTTTTGTGTCGGTCTTCACGGTGGAGGACACAAATAGTTTGCCAAATATTAACGATAGAGGGTTGGCAGCAGGAGAAATACTTAATACAATTAATGTAACCAGAGAGGCAGTGCTGGGTAGACTAATGGGACTGAAGGTGGACAAGTCCCCGGGTCCGGATGGAATGCATCCCAGGGTATTGAAAGAAATGTCAGAGGTAATAGTGGATGCGTTAGTGATTATTTATCAAAACTCGTTGCATTCTGGGGTAGTGCCGGTTGATTGGAAAACGGCTAATGTTACGCCGCTGTTTAAAAAAGGAAGGAGACAAAAGGCGGGTAACTATAGGCCGGTCAGCTTAACGTCTGTAGTAGGGAAAATGCTGGAATCCATTATTAAAGAGGAGATAGCAGGGCATCTGGATAGAAATGGTTCGATCAATCAGACGCAGCATGGATTCATGAGGGGAAAGTCGTGCTTGACGAACATGTTGGATTTTTATGAAGATGTGACTAGGGCGGTTGATGGAGGAGAACCGGTGGATGCGGTGTTTTTGGATTTCCAAAAGGCGTTTGATAAGGTGCCCCATAAAAGGCTACTGAAGAAGATTAGGGCACACGGAGTTGGGGGTAGTGTGTTAAAGTGGATTGGGGACTGGCTATCCGACAGGAAGCAAAGAGTCGGAATAAATGGGTGTTTTTCCGGTTGGAGGAAGGTAACTAGTGGCGTGCCGCAGGGATCGGTACTCGGGCCGCAACTATTTACCATTTATATAGATGATCTGGAGGAGGGGACGGAGTGTAGGGTAACGAAGTTTGCAGACGACACAAAGATAAGTGGAAAAGTGAATCGTGTGGAGGACGGAGAAGATCTGCAGAGAGATTTGGACAGGCTGAGTGAGTGGGCGAGGATATGGCAAATGGAGTATAACGTTGATAAATGCGAGGTTATACACTTTGGAGGAAATAATAACAAATGGGATTACTATCTCAATGGAAACAAATTAAAACATGCTACCGTGCAAAGGGACCTGGGGGTCCTTGTGCATGAGACGCAAAAGCCCAGTCTGCAGGTACAACAGGTGATCAAGAAGGCAAATGGGATGTTGGCCTATATTGCGAAGGGGATAGAATATAAAAGCAGGGATGTCTTGATGCACCTGTACAGGGCATTGGTGAGGCCGCAGCTGGAATACTGTGTGCAGTATTGGTCCCCTTATATGAGGAAGGATATATTGGCATTGGAGGGAGTGCAGAGAAGGTTCACCAGGTTGATACCGGAGATGAGGGGTTTGGATTATGAGGAGAGGCTGAGGAGATTGGGTTTGTACTCGTTGGAGTTTAGAAGGATGAGGGGGGATCTTATGGAGACTTATAAGATAATGCGGGGGCTGGATAGGGTGGAGGCGGAGAGATTCTTTCCACTTAGTAAGGAAGTTAAAACTAGAGGACACAGCCTCAAAATAAAGGGGGGTCGGTTTAAGACAGAGTTGAGGAGGAACTTCTTCTCCCAGAGGGTGGTGAATCTCTGGAATTCTCTGCCCACTGAGGTGGTGGAGGCTACCTCGCTGAATATGTTTAAAGCGCGGATGGATGGATTCCTGATCGGTAAGGGAATTAAGGGTTATGGGGATCAGGCGGGTAAGTGGTACTGATCCACGTCAGATCAGCCATGATCTTATTGAATGGCGGGGCAGGCTCGAGGGGCTAGATGGCCTACTCCTGCTCCTATTTCTTATGTTCTTATGTTCTATGTTCTTATGATTCAGTGCATGAATTGTATTCAAATAATTCAACAACACTTCCCACAAAGCACGAAACTCCTGCTGTCTATCACTCTATCCTTTAAGACACTCCTTTAAACCAAATTCTGACTAAGCTTTGGATCATCTGCCCTCACATCAGCGTGTGTGGTTCGGTGTCAAATTTGAAGTATCTGGAGCTGTTTTATGACATTAAAGGTGTTATATAAATATAAGTTAAGGTTAATTGTCGAGTTCCTGCAGTGATACATACAACCACGAGGTGTCACTCTGACCATACACCCATCAGTAAAAGCTCCAGGCGTCAGCATTAAGATTTGTACTTCCAGCCTCAGGGCAAACAACAATGGAGCACTAAATACCACAAGTCTGCAGCAAGATCTTCCGCACCCTTTTGCCTACCAATAAATCAATTAAAATTAATTTGGAAGCCTTGACACTGCCACATTGGGAAAAATGACAAGCAAGGAGATTCAAGGCCCGTTAATCCATTCAAAGCAAGCACGGTGGCACAGTGGTTAGCACTGATGCCTCACAGCGCCAGGGGCCCGGGTTCAATTCCAGCCTCGAGTGACTGTGGAGTTTGCACATTCTCCCCGTGTCTGCGTGGGTTTTCTCTGGGTGTTCCAGTTTCCGCCGACACTCCAAAGGTGTGCAGGTTAGGGGGGCTGGCCATATTGCTCTTCAAGTGTCAGGGATACGGGGATAGAGCCCTGGGTGGGATTGTTTGTCAGTGCAGGTTCCCAAATGGCCTCTTTCTGCACTCTCGGGACTCTAAGAAAATGATATTCAGGAGAATGTTTGCTAGAACATCTTGTTCTCAATCTCCCGAGCCTACTCGGTTCTCGTGGAAACGGACAGGCTCTTGTTATAACGACACATTGTTCAGAGCAATATGGATTCACTCATGTCACAATAACACCAACTTCAATTTCATAAGCATTGGCGTCATTTCCATTTCCTATAGTTGGCCCCTTGCATCAACACCTTAATGCAGGCGGAGTCCACAGTGCATCACAGCTCCACTGTCTTTCAAAATACAATCATATTGCTCCATAACTCTTGCAGCTGCAGAATGAGAACATGTGGACATGTGTGTGTACATTCACATATCTTTGTGCACAAGTTGTGCACGTTCAGGTTTTCAAATGAAGGCTGGCACCATGCACAGAGCGAGTTAGTCCGAAGGTTCAGATCCAACTCCAGAAGCCAGAACTTCAGTGACAGACTGAGGGAGTTCTGCACTGTCAGAGGTGCTGCTTTTCAGAACAGACGTTAACCTCTGGGCCCATCTGCCCTCTCAGGCAGCCGTAAAAGATTCCATAGAGCCATTCAAAAATCAAGGAAGCTGATCCTGGTGTCCTGCCTCAACAGCGCAAGAGTCCCAGGTTCAATCCCGGCCTTGGGTCACTGTCTGTGTGGAGTTTACACATCCTACCCGTGTCTGCACGGGTTTCCTCCGGGTGCTCCGGTTTCCTCCCACAGTCCAAGCATGTGCGGGTTAGGTTGATTGGCCATGCTAAATTGACCCTCGTGCCAGGGGGGATTGGAGGGTAAATGTGTGGGATTACGGGAATAGGGCCTGGGTGGGATTGTGGTCGGTACAGACTCGATGGGCTGAAAGGCCTCCTTCTGTACTGTAGGGATTCTATGATTCACAAACAGATCATCTGGGCAGTTGCTCCATTGCCATTAGTGGAAGCTTGATGTGCACAAACCAATTACAGAATTACCTACATCACAACAGTGACTACACTTCACAGGTCCCTTATTGGTTGTCAAATGCTTTGCGATGCCTTGAAACTTGGAAAAGTAAATTGTGTCTCTCGAGCAGGTGGACACGGGGAACTGGAATGCGATTGTTTCACGTGAATTTCCAAAACGAGTGTGATTTTCCCGGCCTGCTGCACTGCTGGAGCACCAGCGGGGACCAGGTGTGAGGACCTCGTTATCGGAGACAGAGGCCGCCCCTGAAAGGTCAGGGGGTGGGTTCCCTTAGGCAGTGCCAGACTGGCATAGGGGAAGCCATCTTGAGGCTGGCAATGACCCCACTGATAGATCGGTGCATGCGCAGTGGCTCGGTCAGTACGCTTATGACAACCTCTTGGGCGTGAATTCCCAGGTGGACTCTGATGCACAGAGTGCTGGAAATCTATTCAAATTAAGTATGCGCAAAGAACGGGCAGGAAAATCCCCCATCTTCCCACCTGTTAGGTACTTAGTTTCGAGATCATCCCCAACATGCCCAGTTTATGTAGGAATCTGGAGCCACAGAAAATTAGCACCGAAGAGTTGAACATCGCTCTGCAACAGCCAAACACCCTAATGATTACTGTCTGTGAAACAATGTATTTAGTCAGTTACCTCATGTTCCTTTTCCCCTTGAACAGATTTGTCCTAGCCCTGGTGACACTTGTTATATCACCTTCAGCCAAACACTAATTCTTGCAGCCGTCCTCAGGGCTCCTACCCCACCCAAGCAATCCGTCCCCCATTAGGCTGCATCAGTATTGCTTTACAGGTTCATGCCAAACCTTAGCCCGTCACCACAAGACGCTCATTGCTCTTGCTGCTGTCTCCTGTGTTCAGGGGGGAAAAGGAACTGAACTGCCCTCATGAACCACCATTGGGGGCAGTGTGGTTAGGATTAGGAGACGGTCAATTTTTACATATTCAGTTCTTATTCATAATTTTTCAGAAGATGACAAACCATGAACTAACAGATCACCTTCTTGCTGAAGTTCAGCACAGGACAACTTGGGCACAGCTCTGTGTCACAGGCTCCAGGCTGACAACTGGGTCTACGTAAAATCATCGATAACAAAATATTCCATTTTAAGCCTGGAAAACAGCACTGGCAATGTCTCGCCAGCTAGTTAGTATTCAAAAGCAAAGCTCAATAGTCAGTGTCAAGAAGCAGTGGGTTAGACCTTCATTGCACAATTATTTGCTGGACAGCTTTGTTCATAGCTAGCGCAAGATGGATTAAGAGGATTAAAAGGATTTTTAAAAAAACCAGGAGTAGGCTATGAGGCCCCTCAAGCCTGCTCCACCAGTAAGATCATGACCAATCTGATTAGGATTTATCACTACTTTCCTGCCAGCCCCTGAAGAGAATAAATTAGCTTCTTGTGGCATGTTTCCAAATCTAGTACAGTTGTTGGATGTGCTCTATATAATTGCACATGCCTGTATATTAAAAATGTAAATGAATTTGTTAATGATCAGTACATGAGGTGGCATTTCACCCATTGCAACTCAGTTGGACTTGAACACCAGTTTCCCCCTCCTACTCAGTGGGAAACAAGCACTTATAACTTGTTATAACAAGCTCTTACCCTTCTCAATGCACAGCTTGATAGGAGTTCACATTGAGGAAAAAAATAACCATTGGTTTAAAAAAAGAGCATCTTTGTAAAAACACAAACAGAATGCAAGATAATTATCCCCCATCTTATATATATGGGAAATCACACTGGAAAATGTGTTCCTTGATAAAAATGAAGCTTACTGTTGGCTGTCCCATATCTGTAGAAGCCAAAGTCTTATGATGACAGTGCTCCTTTAGCTCATTTCTTCATTAACATTACAACAGTGTTTTCCTTTGCAATACAAGCTCCCATGTCATTCCTCCAGTCCCCATTCAAATCCATTCCCATTCACCTATCCCTGGAATAATCAGTACCAGAAACCGAAATTCCAAGTTAGAACTCTTGGCATTTCATCATCTGTTGAATCTGTCCTTAAACCAGAGCTGATTGAAGTGCAATGGTCAGTGTGATCAGGGAGCTGCCAGCTGCCTTGAACCTGCAAATGGAAAATTTACACCTCAATCTCACCTTTGAATTGCAAGTTTGCCGCTTCTTCCAAGAGCTCCTCCTTCATGCCGCTGAGAGTGTCGATGATCATGTCTCTCATTTCCTCCTGCTTCCTATTGGCTATGTTCATCAGTGACTGAAACAGCTCATTCTCCTTGTCCCTGGTGTACTCCAGCCTCTTGGGCGTGATCTGCAAGTCCCTCTGCATGTCGAAGGCCTGGTTGATGAAGATGTCCAAACAGCGGCAGTGGACACCATTCAGCACATTCGCTGCGTCCACAAGGTGCATCTGCGCCACTTGCTTGGCGAAGACGCCAATCTGCCGGAACTTCTCAAAGTGTTCTACCAACATGCTTTGGGCTTTGCTGGTGTGGGACAGCCCAGCCACAATAGGGTTCAAGTAGTCCAACTTTGTGAGCTGACGATAAAGGCAACTCTTTTCCTTCTCAGACTTGGAATTTTTCACCGAGGGCTCCTTGTCCTGTCCGGAGTGAGAGTCTGGGTGGAGGCTGCTCAAGTGTTTCGGTACCTTAATGAAGAAAACAGGAAGGGCGTGTTCTCTCATCCCCTGCAGCTCACTTTCTTCCCAGTCTGCCAAACGCTCCTCACTGATGGCATAGACAATAATGGGCAGGGAATGTCTCCAACAGTCATCGAGCTTGCCCCCTTCTGCCCCAGTTTCATGGCACGGAAGTACCAGAATATCCATTTCCTGGAACAAAGAGACAATGATTAGAAATGGGATAAAGCCATGCTGCTGACTGTGACTCAGTGTCGCGCTTCAGAGTCAGAGGTTATGGTCTTAAGACCCACTTGTGTGACTGGGGAACATGAATCAAATCAAATACTCCCATTGACAGAATCAACGTTAGAGACTCAGTCTTTTGGATGTTAATTTATTAGTTTATTAGTGTCACAAATAGGCTGACATTAACACTGCAATGAAGTTACTGTGAAAATCCTCCAGTCGGCACAATATGGCCCCTGTTCGGGTACATTGAGGGAGAATTTTGGATGGTCAATGCACCTAACCAGCACGTCACCCACTTGCTCAGGCAGATGGACATAAAATACCCCATGGAACTATTCAAAGACAACATGTGCTGTTTTCCAGGTGTCCTGGCCAAACCAATCCCACACCAAAGCGAATGATCAGGTCGTTTTCACATTGCTTGTGGGAGCTTGCCATGTCTAATGTGGCTGCTACATTTCCTACAATTGTGCAGCACCTACACTTGGAAGCAACTTTGTTCTCGTACATCATTGGAACAACTTAAGGCCATGAAAAATGCTGTACAAATGCCAGCTTAGTCTTTTCCTTTTTCAGTCAGTTTTAGCATTACTCACCTGCAAGAATATTCAGCCAAGTACGTGCATTGAAGAGGCATACAGACGCAAAACGTGAACTGTTCTGCACAGATGCAGCCTGACCTGCTCGGTTTCCCCAGCATGTTCTGTTTTTATTTCAGATTTCCAGCATCCGCAGTATTTTGCTTTTATTTGTGTGTATTAATTGTTGGAGTCGGGAACCAGCAATGGCCAGGAAAGTGTCAGATACTAGCACAATGTTGCTCTGCAAGCTTTGGGCTTCAGGCACCATAGGAATGCTCTAGGGATTCAGCTTTGTAAAAAGAGATAGATAGGGGACTGAGGAAGGCGATACTGAGAATATGGAAGGAAATGTTTAAACGCTTAACTGGGTGGTACGGTGGCACAGTGGTTAGCACTGCTGCCTCACAGCGCCAGGGACCTGGGGTCGATTCCCTGCTTGGGTCATTGTCTGTGTGGAGTTTGCACATTCTCCTTCTGTCTGCATGCGTTTCTTCCCACAGTCCAAAAAAACATGCTGGTTAGGTGCATTGGCCATGCTCAATTCTCGCTCAGTGTACCCGAACAGGTGCTGAAGTGTGGCGACGAGGGGGTCTTCACAGTAACTTCATTGCAGTGTTAATGTAAGCCTACTTGTGACATGAATAAAAAATGTTTTTAAATTAACAGTATATAGAAGAGACAGAAGCAGGTAATCAAGATTCTCTGATAGTCTGAGATGATATCTGGAGACGAATGGAATGAAAGTCGTAGGTAAAGGACGACAGTTATGGAGGCGAGCTGTCTCAGTTTTGTCAACATGCAGCTGGACAGAGTTATATAGCATCACCAACATAGTGATAGCTCCAAATATATTTTAAAGTTTATTAATTAGTATCACAAGTAGGCTTACATTAACACTGGTTATGTTCTGTAAAATTTCACAGTAATTTCATGACAAAAATTGACAATTAGATAACCCAAAACAAGATGGAGAATATATAATTTTCCACCCCTCTCAGGCAAGGAAAATCCCACAGACTGGGATAAAATTAACAGCAGAAATCATCTAACAAAAAAAAAGTGTTCTCATTATCCTGAACAGATATATAAATATTTTATCTCATACAGAGAAACATTCATGAAACCAGAGGAAGCAAACTCAACGGAAATATAGTGTCAATTCAGGACTAAGTTGTTGGCCTCCCATTCCTTCCTGCCATTCCATTGATTCTTGACCAGACTCACGTCCTTTGAACAATTCATCAACTTAATGACAAACATGTCCCGTAGCTGGGGCTTGGCCTCCTGTCCCTCCAAGGTCTATGTTGCAACCACCCACGCCCACCCCACCCCACCCCCCCCGCATCACCCATCCACACTGAACTGTGCCCCCAACCATTCCTTCGAACAAAGCCCCGAATCAAGATGACAACAAAAAATGATTTGGGGAGGAGTACGGGAGAAGGACCCTGCATCCTTGGTAGGATAGGGCACAGTCATGCAACGCAAGGTGTTTGTGCAAACATTCAATTTTGTGCACATGGTAAAATGAGAAAATAACTTCCCCAATTTAGTTATTTTGAGCATCATGTTTGCAACCCACTGCCACAACGAAAGGGAAAAACCCACAAAGAGGAACAAGGAACGAGGATCTAAGAGGCTCACTTGTTTCTCGGCGTTTCTTTGCAAATTATACTTGCCACAAAGCCAATTTTCTCCTCCCCTCGCTGAAGCTTGCATTCTTGCTTGGCACGGAATGCCTTTTGGTGCCAGTCCTATGTGGTTATTCTTCACAAGAAAATGGACAGAGTACTCACTGCCCAGGCCGAGTGACTGTTACTTGCTGACAGAAAGGATTGAAAGTTATTAATTCACTCAGGCCAGCATTTGTTGCCGATCTGCAAGGTGGTGGCAAGCATCCTTCTTGAATCGCTGCAGTCCATGTGGTGAAGGTACTCCCACGGTGCTCTTCGGTCAGCAGCTCCTGGATTTTGGCCTCGCCACAATGAAGAAACTGCAATCCAGTCAGGATGGTGGGGTTTTGGGAGGGGAAGTTGCAGGAGCAGGTATTCTCATGCACATGCAGCTCCTGTACAACTGAAGCATAATCTCCCTACTTTAAAAAAAAAATCAATTCCCCTCACAATAAACAATGACATTCAGTCAGCTTTCCCAAATACTTAATATTCCTCTATGCTAAACATAGGTTGATTGCCCAAAACCCTCAGGATCTAATTTAAATCTCATGTCCTCACCCTCATTCTCCGTAACCTCCTCAAGGCTTAAACCCTCCCCACAAAACCCAACATGGTTTTGACTTGAGTGTCTGTGCATTGTTCTTCCCTTCCGTGCCTTCAGTCACCCAAGTGTCAACAAATTGCCTCCTGCACAAGCCTGAATACCAAACTATTGGTCACCCCTCCTATTCCAGCATCTTTGTTTTTTTATTATGCTCCTTCAAAGCACCTTCAGAGTTGTGACATTAAATGTGCTACATAAACGCAGGCTGCTGCGTTAATGAGGCTGGACTGAAAAGAAAGCCAGTATTCTTGAAATGAGATATTCATTCTCTGCAGATTACTGCCAACTCTAACAACATCTGTCATCATCAAGTAATATATTACTCTAAATCATTCCCCAGAGATGATACAAGCTGGTAAAGATAGATTTCACAACCATATTCCTGGCCAATCTTTTATTTGTGGGATGGGGCATCGCTAGCTGGGCCAACGTTTGCTGCCCATTCTCAATTGCCCTTGAATTGAGTGGCTCGCTAGGCCATTTCAGGGGGTACTTAAAAGTCAACCACATCGCTGTGTTTCTGGAGGCCAGACATTAGAAACCCAGATGGGTTTTTAAAACAACAATCAACAATGGTTTCATGGTCATCATTAGACTTCCAATTCTAGATTTTTATTGAACTCAAATTTCACCATCTGCTGTGGTGGGATTCAAACCCTGGGTCTCCAGATTATCTGTCCAGTGACAACACCGCTACGTCACTGCCTCCTTTACTCACCCCGAAGCCTCTGCTGCCCATAACCTAACAGACAGAGTCCCATTCACCCTTCATTCCTGTGCTTTCAGATCTAATGTTCATTCCTCCCCATCTTCAACTTCTTCCAGCCTTTGAAGCCCTCCAAGATCTCAGCCCTCGTACAATTCTGGCATCTTATGCACCATCGATTTGAGTCTTTCTACTGTTGGTAGATGTGCCTTGATGCCATGCCAAGCCCTGGAAGACTTCTCCTTGAACTTATTCATATGTCTCTCTCTCTCTCCTCCAAGATGCTCCAAAGTACTTGGACCAAGCTTTTGGCTACCTCATGTAGTTCAGGTTCAAAATGTTGTTTGAAAATGCTACCGTGAAGCACCTTGCAATGTTTGACAACATTAGACTGCTTTATAAATGCAACTTATTATATATTCAGTTCAAGTGGGCACTACATATAAATTTTACGCACCCACAATTTACACTTCAATGAAATCGTCATGATAGCAAAGCCATCTCACTCGAGGAAAAGAAAACATTGCGGTACTTGAGGACATAACACTAACAAAGGACTCGGCTTACAAAATCCTGGAACTGTATCCATCAAATCTTAACAATCCAAGAAAAACCACCTCCTATTTCGAACATTCCTGAAAAAAATGTACTTGCATGAGAGGAAAGTAAATGTTGAGTGGGAGAAACTTAAATCACCTGATGTAAATACAGATTTAAAAACTAAAGCAAACCGTGAATATTGCTTCAGACAGTAGTCAAGCTAGCAGAACACAAAAAAAATTGCATATCAAACCAAGACATGGAAGTATTTTATTCAGAATACCGTGATAAATATTTGGACTACACTCTGGCAAGCAGGCTGGATACAGAATGCAGTCAAATTCTAGACTGGGTTGGTGGACACATTAGAGGAACTATTGTCAATGGGCAAGTTCACCTTTTCTTGTCTTGAAGTCCTCCAGAAACGTTGATATAGTGTCTTCCATCTGGATTTAATAGGATAAAAGCAAAATACTACATATGCTGGAATCTGAAACAAAAACAGAAAATGCTGGAAAACCTTAGCAGGTCTGACAGCATCTGTGGGGGGATAATAGAGTCAATGTTGAGTCTGCATGACCCTTTGTCAGAGCTCGGACTCAAAATGCTGGTTCTATTCTCTCTCCACAGATGCTGTCAGACCCGCTGAGATTTTGCAGCATTTTATGTTTTTATTGGATTTCAATAGGCTTGTTTGAGTAGTTAAATCTTGGAGAAATATTACTGAAATGATTCTGAGAAGCATCAATTCTATGACAGAGCTGTTTGAGGGTCTGTTGTGATGAAGTGTGCAAATGATATGTATACATATTGTGTGTTTATAGATGTTTCAAAAGAATCTTTTGAAGTTGTGTTTTTTTGACAGGTAGTCAGTACTTCTGGGACGAATACAGCTCAGATGCTGGGAAGCAGGATAATTACTCAATTCAACCTTGCAAGTGGTTATGTTCAGTGGAGTTAATGGACTTGTGTTTCGCTCAGTTCTCCTGGGATTTCAGATTACTGTGATTGACAGGGTCATCTGATGTTGTGGTTTAAGCGCAGTCCTGGATCTGCAGCAGAGAGAGAAACAGGCTTTTGCAGAAAGGAGTTGGAGTATGGCTGTCCTGGTTAGGGGAATTCTGCAGGAGGCTTCTGAAAACTCTACATCTCTCTCAAAACTCTAAGGCTGTCAACATTGATTTTGCTAAGTATATTGGTGATAGCCAACTATATTTAAAGTGGGTTTTAAGCCCCTAAGAAGAATGTTGCTTATTTGGAACTGATGAAAAGAAATGACTTTCTAATTTATGTTTAAAGATGGCTCAGCTGTTAAGAGTAAGTCTGTTTCATTTTGTTAGAGTTATAATTGAACTACATTACGAACAAAGCTTATTTTGATAAGATCCCTAATCTGTCAGTGGAATTACTCCTGGAACAAAGCATCCTTTGCTCACATTTATGCCAAAATAGAACAATTGTCGGGGTCTAGTCTGGCTTCACAATATACCTTGGGGTTGTGGTCTGGGACGGGACCGTAACATGGTTGCATGAGCTTTCTACTTTGCTGGGATTATTAACCTTGCCAGTCTACTAATAAAGTTCCAAGGGGCTCAATTGGTCAGAACTAAAAAAATTCATTTTGATCATGACTGATGATCAAATTCTGATCCAGCCTTTCCTCCCCCATATCCCTTCATCCTTTTGTGGTTTGCATGAGCTCTCTACCCCATTAGTCACTTCTCTTGGTTTGAATTCAACTGTCCCTCTGTGTTTATTCCTCTAAGAAATCATTCAGGTTTTGACCCCCGGCTGAATGATTTCGAAGAAGAATAAACCCCCCCCCTCCCCCCCCACCTGCCTCTTCCATTACTGCAATTTCTGCATTCCAGATGAGATGTTAATCCAAGGCCTCATCTGCTTTCTTTGGTGGATATAAAAACATTACTTTGGAGAGGAGTGGATATGTCATCCCCAGTTCACTGGCCGATATTTATGCAGCAAATCAATGCAATGAATCAGTTTATCTCATCATCATCACGTTGCTATTAGTGGGAGCTTGCTGTGAAAGGGCTGACAGGTCCTCAGTTTGCATCTCTTCTGAACCAGCACCTTATTAGAGTGCTGTACCCCCTCATTACTACACTGCAGAGTTAGCCCAAAGCAAGGTAAGTGATACTGACTGAGACACAAGGGATAGCCTCACCAATTCAAGGCTAGATACCTTTGCTGAAATACCACAACCAATTTGATTTTTTTTCCCCCCCCCAAAACTTGCATCTTCACCGTCAGCGGAGATGATATGCTCAATTCTTCAGATGGGGTTTTTGGACCATAACCTCTACACTCATGCAAGAATGTTAATGCTGCGCAAGGGTCAATATAGGCCAGTTATGGAACCAAAGATCTTAATGGTTAATATTCCTCAGTGCCATACCATGTGCAAGATCTGCATTTTGAGTCATGTGTTGCTCTGCACTAATAGAGTCAGAGGTTTACAGCACGGAAACAGGTCCGTCGGCCCAACTTGCGCAGGCCGCCCTTTTTTTTAAAAACCCTTAGCTAGTCCCAATTGCCTGCATTTGGCCCATATCCCTCTATACCCATCTTGCCCATGTAACTGTCTAAATGCTTTTTAAAAGATAAAATTATACCCGCCTCTACTACTACCACCTCGGGCAGCTTGTTCCAGATACTCACCACCCTCTGTGAAAAAATTGCCCCCCTGGACCTTTTTGTATCTCTCCCCTCTCACCTTAAACCTACACCCTCTAGTTTTAGACTCCCCTACTTTTGGAAAAAGACATGGACTGACTCGCTGATCGATGCCCCTCATTATTTTATAGACCTCTATAAGATCTATAATAATGTGCATTACAGTCAACATCAGAAGCACATCTTCTCCGAAACACTGAACACCCTATTTGCCACAACAAATTAAAAATTAGAAAAAACTATTCATCTGGCAGACCCACACACAACGCCCTGCCATGAACTCAACCTCAGGTGAACATGCCTAAATCCATGGCTCAACTTCCAAGGCCTCACTTGCAATCCCCTTCCCATCAACCTTGGGGATGGTGGAAGTGAATGCTTCGGGAATCTTCAAGTGATAACTGAATGAGTAATGCTCAGGCTGAATTCCAGACACTCGTACTCTTGAATATAGTTCAGAAATCCCCACGTTGAATATTCATGAAGCTAGTACACAGCAAGAGTAGAGTGACACTGCCAATTCATACTGGACTGAGACTTGGGTCGCGGGAACGAAAGGATGTGTAATTTTATCCAAGCGACAATCTCAAGATGCAGCACAGACTGAAATTTTCAAACTACAACTTACACTACATTAGTGGAAAATTTCTCTAATCCAGAAGGAAAAACATGTAAAGCATGAAAACAGGGGCAAAAATAAAGAGAGAACTTTAAGCGTCTTGAGGTCTCACCAGAATTCATCTCAAATTGCAAGCTAAATCTAACAGAAAATGTACAATGACATGTTTCAGTGTTCAGCAGTTGACGATGAAAAAAATATTTGAAACATTCAAAAATCTCTTGAACCTTATCACGATTGGAATATTCAAAGTGCTTCATTGGAAATTAAAATCATGCTGCAAAAAAAAGGATGCAGATAAAACAAGCTTTAATCAAATGAAAATTCCTTTAAAAAGGAACTATTAAAAGCCTGGCTAAATTGACCGTGGCTTTGGCAGCTCGAGATTGAAGGGAATGAATGACTCCAGTCTAAACTGCTCCTACAAAGGAGGCAGTCACTGGTATCTCCAAGTTACCACGTAGCAAGCCTGAAATGGAATTCAAACAGCCACAAATAAATAAATCTAATTCTTCAAAGCTGAAGGAGTAACCCAGGCAGATGATGAACTGGAATGTGGTGTTTGGTTTAGTTACTTATGGCAAGAACTGGTTCACTCAGCCAGGATAGTTTATGCTCTTTAGTTAGTGAATTTTGGCTAGTTTCAACAGGATTGCTAAAACAGTGCTTGGCGCTTCTTGTTTTGAGAGGGAAGCAAAATAATCAGCCCGGGCTCCTGCCCACTTCTTTAGTTACTACTCCTCGAAATGTGTGCACATCGTGCACCAGATTCCACTGCATTGAAGCCATCCTCCACTTCCTCGTCCTCTTCCCCACCGCACCCATCTCCCCACTTCCTCAGATAAGCACCCCAATAATGAGTCCAGGCTCGCACATGAAGAACTGTCCTTGGGGTGAGAACGTGAAGGATAACCAGTGTCGCTGGACTCAACACGTCAGGGAATCCACCCCTTCATCAGATCACAAGGCAATTGTAGACAAAGGAGGATCACAGTTCCATAATGGTTTGCGAACCTGAAATTTCCTCAGTCCCCCTAGTGTAGAGTCTAGTTATTTCTTAAATGCATCCAAGGATTCTCACCTCCCTAACATGAAGTCCATTGATGTGTTGCTCAGTGTGAAGAAAATGATATCAGTCCCTGAAGTTACTAGCATTACTTCAACTTTGTACCCCTTTTCCCCTGCTCCCATGATGTACCTACAATACCCGAGAAATATTGTTTCCTTACAATATGCTGTAGCTCCAAGGTTGTCATCTCATACCTCCAACCTAGGCTCAAAAGCTTGTGTTTTTAGTCATCCCTTGTAGCTCAAGCCCTCACACTACAGCTCACCCTTGCTACTCTTCTTTGCATTGTCCCCAGCACTTAAATGTCTCCTTCATTTCTGAGGAACAAGAACTAGACTTGGTATTTCTGACCAGTGCCTCTGGCTTAAATTCCACTCTCCTTTTGTTTGAGCAAGTGCATGTCCAAGAGAAGATTCAGAGGTTTGTCAACATTTCATTCGTGGCTCTTCTATCATTTATAGAATATTTATTAATTTCAATCTAATGTGCTTCACACACAAATGAAATCACTGATTTACCTAAATATTTATTTTGTCTAACTCAAGTATTTATATTGCTTCCCCCAATTTGATTGCCCCTTCCAATTTGGCATCAGCAAATTTAACTACTTTGCATCGAATTAGAGTCTAGGCCATGAGGAAATGGTCAACAGTTGTACTGCCATCAAGCCAGAAGACATCCAACTCAGTGCTTGTCACCCATCCTGACTTATCTCCCCCGGGTATTTATTGCTGTCTATGATTCAAAAAGTTTGTTATTCCATCCTATTTACACAATCAAAATCCTATCAGAAACCTATGCACACTCATGTTCCACTTCCAATCAAGATTTTTTGATTTGATTTACTATTGTCACGTATTAGTTTACGGTAAAAAGTATTGTTTCTTGCGTGCCGTACAGACAAAACATACCATACACAAAGGAGAGGATGCAAACTGATGTACACCGATTTGATTTGTCACATGTATTAACATACAGTGAGAAGTATTGTTTCTTGCGCGCTATACAGACAAAGCATACCGTTCACAGAGAAGGAAAAGAGACAGTGCAGAATGTGTTACAGTCACAGCTAGGATGTAGAGAAAGATCAACTTAATGCAAGGTAGTTTTATTCAAAAGTCTGATGGCAGCAGGGACAAAACTGTTCTTGAGTCGTGTCCTCAGACTTTTGTATATTTTTCCTGACAGGAGAAGGTGGAGGAGAGAATGTCCGGGGTGCGTCAGGTCCTTGATTATGCTGGCTGCTTTTCCGAGGCAGCGGGAAGTGTAGACAGGTTCAATGGATGGGAACTGGTTTGAGTGATGGACTGGGCTTCGCTCACGACCCTTCATACTTTATTGCGGTCTTGGACAGAGCAGGAGCCACACCAAGCTGTGATACAACCATCTGTAAAAGTTGGAGTGTTGAAGTGGTCATGCCAAATTTCTTTAGTCTCCGGAGAAAGTAGAGGTGTTGGTGGGCTTTCTTAACTATCGCGTCCGCATGGAGAGACCAGGTTGCTGTGATCTGGACACCTAAAACCTTGAAGCTCTCGACCATTTCTACTTCATCCCCATTCATGTAGACAGGGGCATGTCCTCCATTATGCTTCCTGAAGTCGATGATCATCTTTATTTTGGCATTGAGGGAGAGATTGTCACCGTTGCACCAGTTCACCAGATTCTCTCTCTTTCCTGCACTGTCACGTCATTGGTTGAGATCCGACTCACAATGGTGTCATCAGCAAACTTGAAAATCGAGTTGGAGGGGAATTTGGCCACACAGTCAGAGGTGTATAATGATGTCTTTCATCATGACAACACAAGTTAAGAACTCACAAGAAGTTGCATTAACATAGTAGCTTTTACTTAATAAAAAGACCCAAGATGCTTCACAGGAGCTTAATGTGCCAAAATGTGCTCTTACCCCACACATAAGAGAAGCAGAGAAGCAGCTGCACCGTGATATTATCAATGCACTAGTAATCCAGAGACCCGGGATAATGCTCTGGGGACCTGGGTTCAAATCCCAAAATGGCAGGTGGTCAAATGTAGATTTTTTTTAAAAATCTAGAATTAGAAGTCCAATAATGATGGTGAAATACATCACTCAGCTCAAGGGTTATTAAGGGTGGGCAATAAATGTTGGCCAAGTCAGCAATGCTGACATCCCATGGATGAATAAAAACATAGAAACATACAAAACAGAAGGTCAATCAGCCCTTCGAACCTGCTCTACCATTCGTTATCATCATGACTGATCATTCAACAGCCTGATCCCACCTTCACCTCCCCCACCCCCCATATCCTTTGTTGACCCCCTGCACTCTAAGTGTAATACGTTCTTGAAAACATACATTTTCGCTTCAACTGTTTCCACAGGCTCACTACTGTGTGTGTGTGAAGAAATTCCTCCTCATCTCAGTCCTAAAAGGTTTACCCCTATCCTTAAACTATGATCCCTTCTTCTGGACACACCACCACAATCGCCCCCCCCCCTCCCCCACCCCACCCCACCTACCCCTACCGTGACCCCAACATCCTTCCTGTATCTACCCTGTCTGGTCCTGCTCGAATCTTACAGCTATCAATGAGATTCCCTGCCCCTCCCCCCGCCAATTCGACTGAACTCCAACAAATATAATCCTAACCGACCCAATCTCTCCTCAAACATCAATGCAGCCATCCGAGGGACCAGTGTGGGAAACCTTTACTGCGCTCTCCACAGCAACAATCTTCCTCACTGCCTGCCATTCGGACGAAGGCCCATTCATTCCTACTCTGTTTCCTGTCTGTCAACCAGTTTTCTATCTATCTCAATATACTACCCCCAATCCCATGCACCTGAATTTTAGATGTTAATCTGTTTGGTGGGACTTGGTCAAAAGCCTTCTGAAAGTCCAAATAAACCACATTCACTGGCTCCCCCTCATCAACTCTACTCGTTCCAACCTCCAAGAATTCCGGGAGATTGGTCCAACATGCTTTTCCTTTTGTAAATCCATGCTGACTGTCCAATTCTGCCACGTTTTCCAAGTGCTCAGCTATAAAATCTTGGATAATGGACTCTAGAATTTTCCCCATGACCGACGTCAGGCTGACTGATCTATAATGCCCTGTTTTCTCTCTACCTCCATTTGTAAATAGTGGGGTTACATTAGCTACCCTCCAATCTGTAGGAAGTCCAGAGTGCACCGAATTTTGGAAGATGACCACCAATGCATCCACTACATCTAGTGCCACTTTCTTAAGAAAAAAATCAGAAACTAACACCAAGCTAAAAAAGGATATTCTGACAGGTACTCAAAGGTTCTTTTTTAAATATGTTGAGGTGATTTAAGGAGTGAGTTTCAAAGCTTCTGGTCCAGACAACTTGTGGATCAATGCAACTTGGTGAATGGCAAGATACAGAAAGTTATCAATGAGCTCAAATTTATGGGAGAGAGGCTGGTCAGAGCACTGGGAATAATTTGAGAGTGTTGAGAAAAAACTTGAAATGAAACTTTTGGCAGCAAATGGGTGATACTCGAGAAGTGGAAGGAGGCAGTGTTTGTGATAATAGGACAATGGGGTCAGGAGCTCAGCATCCTATTGGATGCAATGCTGAGCTTATGAACTGCCTGACTTAGCCTAAGGCAGTTACCAGGAATAAACGATGGAATCTGGAAACCAAACGAGTTTGAAGGTTTGAATAACACACTTTCATTCTCTACGACGTTTAACCGGACAAAAGTTCAACTGATTCAAGGCTGGAATTTGAACCAGCAGCTGGAAACAGGGTCAGCGAAGAGGTTGAGGGGTGGCAATGAGGTGTGGGGGGCATTCCCATGTTTATTGGCTTGTAGAGATCAGAGGAAGATGCAAGCTTAAGGCATTTACATAATAGAGATTTGACTGACTCGTCAGTCATTTCTGTTGCTGCTTGTTGGATGAACTAGCAAAGTATTTGAGAAAACTCGACTTCAGAGTTCTCCAGATCATACGAAACAAACCCTCAATTACCCATTTCCTGAAAACTCCAAACTCGTCAATATTTATTCTACTAACACACAGAACAGATGATCCAATCATCTAACTCATTCCAGCTGTTGGGTTCGACCAGCATTCAGATTGGCTGCCACATTTTCAACATTACACTGAGTATATTTCAGAAAATATTCAATTCACTGTAAAAGGCTCAGGAATGTTGTGTGGTTGTGAAACGTGCTACATAAACACCAGTCCTTGCTTTTAATAAGGAGACATGGCACCACATTCTTTCCTCTCTTGCTAGCTGGTCTGCTGCAGGCAATGAAATCTTGGCAAATGGATTCTGCTTGCAAATTTCCAATGACCAAATAACTCACCTCAGCAGCACCCAAATAAGTCAAATTTATGGAGGTTCAAGGGCGATAAGGGATGAACAAGAGGAGGGGTTTTAAAACGGCTGGAGTTGATACTGAGCCAGGAGTGACATCAAACAGCAACGCTGGACTGCACACCGCCCAACAGAATTCCTCAAACTGGTGAGAAACTCATCAAGGAATTTTGCACATTTCCAGAAATAGCTGCTGTTCAACCCAAGGTCCTTCATCATAGGGATGACAATTGGCAGCTCACTGTTGACAGTCTGTGCTCTCAATTAATATGCCAACACCCAAACAACCATACGGGAGCAAGGCTTTTAGTAAAGAAAAGAACCAAATCCTACACTTTGGATCGCACTATCTCATGGGTTACTCTGCCCTACATGCCCAAAGACATGTGGGTTGAGAATTGGCCTGTTGAGTCACACAAAGACCCTTGGCAGAAGCTCATGATGCTCAGTTGACATCAATCCCGAATCGAAGGACAGCTAATGATGACAATTACTGTCTCCATTCATTCAATTGTGTCTTCGTACTCAGCATATTAGGGCGGCATGGTGGCAAACACTGCTGCTTCGCAGCGCTGGGGACCCGGGTTCGATTCCCGGCTTGGGTCTGTGCGGAGTTTGCACATTCTCCCCGTGTCTGCGTGGGTTTCCTCCGGGTGCTCCGGTTTCCTCCCACACTCCAAAGATGTGTGGGTTAGGTGGATTGGCCATGCTAAATTGCCCCTTCGTGTCAGGGAGATGAGCTCGAGTAAATGCATGGGGTTTTGGGGATAGGGTCTGGGTGGGATTGCGGTCGGTGCAGACTCAACGGGCCGAACGGCCTCCTTATGCGCTGTAGGGATTCTATGATTCAATTCTAGGAAAGAGACTTTGCAAGGAGGCAGAAGTATTTTGTTAAGCCTGGGTAAGGTTCTCTGTCTGAGAGTCATTGCAAACTCAATGGGCTGAACAGCCCCCTTCTGCACGGCAGGGATTCTACGGATATACGCCTCATGACTGAGCACTTATAAAATCTTCACTTAAAGAGAATAACCTCCTCTTACTCCGTCTCAGTTCCTTTTACATTTCCCTTATTAATGTTTGACGTTCAGCCTGGATCTCATTTGAATTATCAAACTGACGTCGGTCATACACACATCTGTTGATGTTCGGCTGCACATTCAAATTCAGCCGATTGCAACACCAATCATCCCTCAGTTACTTAGTATTCTCTCTTACGAACAGTGTGTGTGTCTGGGCACACTCAACCCAGTTTCTACACATTCACATTGCAAGACCAGCCAACAGCACATGGATATTTGGTTTGGAAAATAGCGAGTCTCACAACGAAGAACCACAGGACAGAGTTTTACATAACAACGCCACAGCAATTGTTGAGGGCTCAATGTTTCAGTGGGAGCCAACACTAAAGATGAAATGTCCCACAACGTAGCACAACAGCTTTCATTTCAACAAGGCCACAAGTTCGTAAAACTTTCAAAATCTGACGCAAAAGTTGGTAACAACACGACTAAGCTCAGACAAACATGGTGAATTGGGGGGGTGGGAGCTGCATGCCGATTAATTTTAATGAAGGATGGGGTAATGCAGCCAATATACAGAACCATAGAACCCCTACAGTGCAGAAAGAGGCCATTCGGCCCATCGAGTCTGCACTGAAAACAATCCCACCCAGGCCCTATCCCCACATCCCTACATATTTCCCTGCTAATCCCTCTAATCGACGCACCCCAGGACACAAAGGGATAATTTAGCTTGGCCAATCAACCTAACCCACACATCTTTGGACTGTGGGAGGAAACGGGAGCACCTGGAGGAAACCCACACAGACACGGGGAGAATGTGCAAACTCCGCACAGACAGCGACCCAGGCCAGGAATCAAACCCAGGTCCCTGGAGCTAATAGTCAATATGCACATCCTTTAAGGTACAAAGTCTTTGGACCGTTATTTGATGCAGACCATGGTTACTGTTTTTTAAATAAATATATTCCAACTTGGAACACAGGAGTCTGGCTTTCCTAACACTGATATTTGAAACTTTTAACATGAACTACTTGAATGTTATTCATGTGGAAGCTGTGCCAAGTGGCCCCAGAGGTGTTGCAATGCGTGCAAGGATCAGGAACAGAAACAGCTGGAGCAGGCAACACATGGATTTTCAAATGACTCAGTCTTTTTTCAGGAAATTTAACACATTCGGACTGCAGCACCACCACATGTACAATTAAGGACTACAGACATTCAGCTGGTTTTGCAACTTTATGGTCCACACCCACACCCTTCCTCCTTCAGTACATTCCCACAAGCACTCAAACAAGGCTAATCACTATTATAACTACAGTTCTTTTCTTAAGTATTCAGGATGTGGAGACAAGCTTAACTCGTTCCTCTCACCCACCGAATCTGTGCAGATCATGAGTTTCAGATCACAAAATAACCACCAAGTTTAATTTTGAAAAACGCAGATTTAAACCATGATCATTCCTAATAACATCTTTTAAAAGGTCACCTCTCTGCCACTGTACATTCCCTGTAATAGATACAGGGATGATGAGCTCTCTCATAGCTCGACTACGCAATCGAGGAAGGTCTAGACAACAATGTCCTTTCTGTGCTAAGTTAGCTGACATCAAACGGGAGAGACAAGAATAATCAGCAACTCTCCCCTTCACTGTACTGTAAACCTGCGGGAAAGTAGGAGTGTGCTCGTGAGCAGACAGGACAGGGCTCCATGTGTCTGCAATGTCTCTTCCTACAAAATAAGCACCATGTTGACACAAGAGCCCACGTTAGGTGGTGTGCTAAGTTACTGTGGGCTTGCAAACACCCATGAACTGTACTCCAGCCTGACAGCCTGCACACAGCAAACTAAAAAGGAGAGAAAATTGTGTGGGGAGACTTGGGGGCGGCTGAAAGAATTCGAAGAACCTAGCGCACATACAAAAATGTTATTCTGCGTTTTGGTTTTAAAAGTACACTACTTGTGTTGAAGACGTCAGCAAACAACAGAAGCACTGTTACAACTGTGTCAAGAATGACATGTGGCTGTTGACAGGTACCAAGTGTTGCTTAAATGGAAGCACTAAAGTCTGAACAAGGGAGGGAGGCTGAAGGTGGCAGGGAATAAACAAAAACTTGAATGTTAATAGTTGTTTGGTAGCGCAAAATTAGAGCACTGCTAAATTAAAAACTTGTTTTGCCTGCAGTCATCAGGACATTCGCAAGAATAAAAATCCAAGAGAAACAAATTTATGGTGCATTAGAGTATTGATTGGTTGGTAAGTGATTGATAGAGGCATTGCCATGGCGAATGCGCTTATTACTGATGAGCTGCCAAGCATAGTTGGAACTCAGGCACCTTGACTATGCTTGGTCAAGGCATTGCCCTGGGAAATGAGCCAGCAAATGGCCATCACTTATTTTGTTTCGGTGAAACGATTGCAGCGAGTGCACGTGTTGAGTCTACAAAGAACAATGCCCTCTTTATTCATATATGCAGCTTCCAGTACACTCACACGCTACACTACAAACCCAACTGACCATCTTAAATTGGTTGTCAGAGTAATTCTGAGCACTGCAGTCTGGCGCGTGTGCGTACGAGAAGCTACATATATTAATACACAGGGCCCTGTTCATCACAAACAAAGGTCTTTTGCACACATTTATTTTGTTTAGCTGGAACAAGCACAGTGACAGCCATTTGCTGATTCATTCCTCAAATAAATGCCTTGACCAATGGCACAATTAATACCTGGTTTAAGTTTCCAAAACGTTCAGCAGTTAACTCTCAATCACTATCAACTAGGGCATTTTCCATGGCAATCTCTCGACCAGTTTACTTGCCACCCAATCAGCACTCTTTTCTCATGAAGCATAAATTTGCTGTCTCCTTTGGATTTGAATTGTTGTGAAATAACTGGAGCACAAATCAAAAAGCTACAACAAACAATCTTTTTCAGCAATGTATGTCATGACACTTAGAGTACCGGACATACTGTACAAGCCCAATCAATTTCTTCACAGCCTGACTTTCAAGGTCGGCATAGACCTACGTAGTTTTTAATTCCATTATTTTGATTGAGATACGATGATTAATTAATTTGCACAAAGTTCATGGCGATTTTCAGTCTGTATCCGGACACACGAGATAGAGCACAGACCTAGAATTTCTGAAACTGTTCCATTCCAAACACTATTCAAGACTGAAATGCTGAGCTCGTTTGTGTGTGGGGGTGGGTGGGGGGTGGACCACCATTCTTTCCTACTTTGTGCGCTGGTACAATTCGGCACCTTACTTGGAATAATGGGGCCACGAACTGGGATTTTTTTATGCTGGCGCTCTATCCACATATTAAATCACTTCTCCATTTCTTCCAAGTGTTAATCTCTATTTACAATGCGCTGCCTGGGAGGGTGGAGGCAGCGGGATGCCTCGCATCCTTTATGAAGTACCTGGATGAGTACTTGGCACGCCATAACATTCAAGGCTATGGACCAAGTGCTGGCAAGTGGGATTAGGTGGGCAGGTCAGGGCCTTTCAAGCATCAGTGCAGACTCGATGGGCTGAAGGGCCTCTTCTGCACTGTAGTATTCTGTGAAAAGTTAACTTACCAGTAGGACTACCAGAAACACTAACACTAGCCCATGTTTTACCTTCAGACTGCCTAATGTACCTAATTGTAGATAGAACATAGAACAGTACAGCACAGAACAGGCCCTTCGGCCCACGATGTTGTGCCGACCTTCATCTGAAACCAAGATCAAGCTATCCCACTCCCTACCATCCTGGTGTGCTCCATGTGCCTATCCAATAACCGCTTAAATGTTCCTAAAGTGTCTGACTCCACTATCACTGCAGGCAGTCCATTCCACACCCCAACCACTCTCTGCGTGAAGAACCTACCTCTGATATCCTTCCTATATCTCCCACCATGAACCCTATAGTTATGCCCCCTTGTAATAGCTCCATCCACCCGAGGAAATAGTCTTTGAACGTTCACTCGATCTATCCCCTTCATCATTTTATAAACCTCTATTAAGTCTCCCCTCAATCTCCTCCGCTCCAGAGAGAACAGCCCCAGCTCCCTCAACCTTTCCTCATAAGACCGACCCTCCAAACCAGGCAGCATCCTGGTAAATCTCCTCTGCACTCTTTCCAGCGCTTCCACATCCTTCTTATAGTGAGGTGACCAGAACTGCACGCAATATTCCAAATGCGGTCTCACCAAGGTCCTGTACAGTTGCAGCATAACCCCACGGCTCTTAAACTCCAACCCCCTGTTAATAAAAGCTAACACACTATATGCCTTCTTCACAGCTCTATCCACTTGAGTGGCAACCTTTAGAGATCTGTGGATATGGACCCCAAGATCTCTCTGTTCCTCCACAGGCTTCAGAACCCTACCTTTGACCCTGTAATCCACATTTAAATTTGTCCTACCAAAATGAATCACCTCACATTTATCAGGGTTAAACTCCATTTGCCATTTTTCAGCCCAGCTTTGCATCCTATCTATGTCTCTTTGCAGCCTACAACAGCCCTCCACCTCATCCACTACTCCACCAATCTTGGTGTCATCAGCAAATTTACTGATCCACCCTTCAGCCCCCTCCTCTAAGTCATTAATAAAAATCACAAAGAGCAGAGGACCAAGCACCGATCCCTGTGGCACTCCGCTAGCAACCTGCCTCCAGTCCGAAAATTTTCCATCCACCACCACCCTCTGTCTTCGATCAGACAGCCAGTTACCTATCCAATCGGCCAACTTTCCCTCTATCCCACACCTCCTTACTTTCATCATAAGCCGACCATGGGGGACCTTATCAAACGCCTTACTAAAATCCATGTATATGACATCAACCGCCCTACCTTCATCAACACACCTAGTTACCTCCTCAAAAAATTCTATCAAATTTGTGAGGCACGATTTGCCCTTCACAAATCCGTGCTGACTATCCCGGATTAATCCGCATCTTTCTAAATGGTCGTAAATCCCATCCCTAAGGACCTTTTCCATCAATTTACCAACCACCGAAGTCAGACTAACCGGTCTAATACCATATCCCTGGCATTAATGCATTAATACCATATCCCTGGCCAACATGATAGCACTCACACAGTTCATCAGCTTACTTAATTTTGCCATTTCTTTGGCAAGTGCCGTCTTTCCTAGCATGTTTACTCCGTGGTTCAGATTCACTAATTTTTCAACAATGGGAACTTAAAGACAACCCAAATACCGTACTGCAGACACAACTGAAATCTTAACAACAATGAACAGCCAAGTGCAACCATTCCAGTAAGCAACACGGGACGTGTTCCCCAATCTTTTCTTCGTGATTCTTTTCCTCTAAAACCACAGATAAGTGAACATCTGACCTACAATTTGGATCATGTTTTGCGTGGATGAGCACATTCAAATGGTAAAGACATGAATGGTGGGATGTTACTGTCGTCCAACCACTGTCACGCCCTGGCATCTGTTTCTTTGCCCTCACCCCAATTTACCAAAAATCTTTTCAATTTCATTCACACCATGTTGCATGGTTATTAATTGTTATAATTTCAAACAGACAGACGTGTGAACGAAAGAAACAGAAAATTAGGAGACTTTTTTTTTACCGCATTCGACAAACTGTTTTGATCTGGAATGCGCAGCTGAAATGGTTGTAGAAACAGATTCACCACTTATAAATGGGGAATTGGATAAATACTTCAAGTGTAAAATGCAGAGTCAGGTCTACAAGGAAATGATAAAAATGAAACTGCAAACTTCTATTTCATGCCAGTTGGCTTCAAGGTTTATACAGCTATGACCTGATCAATGCTTTAAAAACCTCACGCCAATGCCAAAGCATTGTAGCATCAATCAACAATCTTAATAAACAATGTCTGAAGTCAGCTTAGATCCAGGTTTGTTTATTGTCAGAAGTAGGCTTACAGTAACACTGCAATCAAGTTGCTGTGAAAATTCCCTATTCGCCACACTCCGGCAACTGTTCAGGCACACGGAGGGAGAATTTAGTATGGCCAACGCACCTAACTAGCACGTATTTTGGACTGTGGAAGGAAACCCACACAGACACTGGGAGAACGTGCCGACTCCACACAGACAGTGACCCAAGCTGGAAATCGAACCCTGGTCCCTGGCCCTGAGAGGCAGCAGTGCCAACCACTGTGCCACCCATCCAGAGATGACAGAAAAGCTTCCCTTTGTTGTTTTGAAAAGAATACTTGAAATATGAAACAGCTTTCAAATAGAAATACTGCGTGAAGACAAATCAACAGATGGAATGGAATAAAGGCAAATTTCATAGGCTCACAATGACACCTCAAACAACTATTTAGTTGCTCCAAGTTAATGAATGTGATGATTAACCTAAATAATGCATGGCGAGTACTCAAATCCTTGAACTTTTTTACTACCTGCTAGCAAGGAGAACAGTGAACAGTGAATTTCACTAGGTATTCTGTCGATTCATACAGAAACTGAGCAGTTATAGTTACAGCAAATGAAAAACAAGCAACTTTCTAACCCTTCATTTGCATACATACTGCACCAATCATAGCAGAATTTTTTTGTCCTTTCTTATCCAATAGAAGACCATCTCCTTCATTAGCGTAATATGTCAATATATCTTGAAGTGAAAGTTGAAGCCTGAAGGTAGTGTTGGCTCAGAGGGGAGCCAGGAGGTCACTTGCATCAGACAACCGTGATGACATATTGCACTGTTAACTGGTTGGTTTTCTCTACATGTGGTGCATGGCCTGAATTTTCTGCTTTTGTTTTAATACGATACTTATTGCTCCACGTCGCACAGTGCAAACTGATCAATACTGGATGCTGCAACACTCCAACAGCCACACTGCATCACTGAATGATAAAATTAAAGCATGTTCATTCCAAAGGATAGCTATATAATGTAACAAATACACAATACCACTCCCACTGTGAAATGAACATAGCAACCCCACCCACATTCTGAAGTGCCCTAAAAATAGTCAGGTGTTAAAATATTCTATTTACACCCGAGTTCACACCTAGACATTTCATTGAAAGTTCTGCATTTAACACAATGGAATTCTTAGCAGCGAGGGAAAGGGAACACACACAGGAGACGGAACATCTTGTACCATGTGTCTGAATCCAGAAATTTACAGGACCAGTTTCTAACCCTGTGCTCCATTAAAACAAGTACTAAGCACCGTTCCCCAAGGACTATTAGCTTCTTATTATGCTAATCCCTTGTGTAATTTCTCAAACATTCAGCAGTATTTTCAAGAAGCAGAATACCTCCGAGTTGATTCAGCACAAATAGATACTTAAATAAAGATTAATAGTAGGCCATTTGGCCCATCGAGCCTGTTTCACCATTCACTAAAGTCGTGGCTGATCGGATCATGGCCGTAAGTCCACTTTCCTGCCTGCCCGTCCTCCACACCCTCAACTCTGCTGCCGATCAAAAACCGAAGTCAGCCTTGCATGCAGTCAATGACTCAGCCTCCATTGCTTTCTCTGCGCTGTAATGTTCGAATGTTCTAAACAGAATTCCAGAGGCAAAAGACCCTCTGAGAAAATAAATTTCTCCTCATCTCAGTCTGAAAACTGAGACTCCTCACTTTGAAACCATGCCTCCAATTCTAGCTGCTCCAGGCACGAGGAACTTCAGTGTTGCGGAGAAGTTGGAGCTGTTCTCCTTGGAGAAGATTGGGAGATTTGATAGAGGTATGCAAAAATCACAGGTGGCCTAGGCAGAGCAGACAGGAAGAAACTCCACTGATAGCAGGATCAAGAACACAAACTTAATATAATTGGCAACAAGTGGTTAGGATCTGGAATGCATTGTTTGAGGGTGTGGAGGAGTCACAATCAATTGAGGCTTTCAAAAGGGAATTGGATCATGGTCTGAAGAGGAAAGATTTGCAGGGCAACAAGGCAAGGGAATGACAGTGGTGAATAGCTTCTTCAGAGAACCAGAACAGACGTGACAGGCCAAATGGCCTTCTTTCAGTTGTAACCATTCTATGATTTTAGCTTTAAGAACCCTGTGTAGATGCAAAGGAGTTAAAAAGTCGCACCCTACTCATGGTTCAGTCACCCAAGTCCCTGTATTATGATAGACTTCTTACCCAACCCAAACCACACACCGAGGTTAGGCCAGTTGTTTCACGACAAAAACGGTAAGTCCACACAGACTGCAGAAGCTCGCTATTAACTCATCAATTAGGAATGGGCAATAAATGCGAACTTAGCCTGCAACACCTCCATCCAATGTATGAAAGGTATATTATGGTAAAGACGCGAGACCATTTCTGAATAAAACCATGATCAAATTTTAGCCAAGGGCACAGTCAAAGAATAATCTTTCATTTGAATAGAGACACAAAGAAACATGAGAGTCATACCACCTGCTGATAATTCCATTCGTTTACAGGGAAGTCTGAAATTATTTCTTCATTTGTACACGCAATGTGCAGTAATTGAATTGAGAACAAATTGGGTATTAGATCATTTGACATAAAGAACAAAGAAAGTTACAGCACAGGAACAGGCCCTTCGGCCCTCCAAGCCTGCACTGACCATGCTGCCCGACTGAACTAAAACCCCCTACCCTTCTGGGGACCATATCCCTCTATTCCCATCCTATTCTTGTATTTGTCAAGACGCCCCTTAAAAGTCACTCCAGAATCAGCTTCCACTACCTCCCCCAGCAATGAGTTCCAGGCACCCACCACACTGTGTAAAAGATCTGCCTCGTACATCTCCTTTAAACCTTGCCCCTCGCACTTAAAACCTGTGCCCCCTAGTAATTGACTCTTCCACCCTGGGAAAAAGCTTCTGACTATCCACTCTGTCCATGCCTCTCATAATCTTGTCGACTTCAATCAGGTCGCCCCTCAGCCTCCGTCTTTCCAGTGAGAACAAACCAAGTTTCTCCAACCTCTCCTCATAGCTACTGCCCTCCATACCAGGCAACATCCTGGTAAATCTTTTCTGTACCCCCCCCAAAGCCTCCAGATCCTTCTGGTAGTGACCAGAATTGAACACTATATTCCAAGTGCGGCCTAACTAAGGTTCTATAAAGCTGCAACATGGCTTGCCAATTTTTAAACTCAATGCCCCGGCCAATGAAGGCAAGCATGCCCAATGCAGTCTTGACTACCTTCTCCACCTGCATTGCCACTTTCAGTGACCTGTACACCCAGATCCTTTTGCCTATCAATATTTTTAAGGGCTCTGCCATTTACTGTATATTTCCTATCTGTATTAGACCTTCCAAAATGCATTACCTCACATTTGTCCGGATTAAACTCCATCTGCCATCTCTCCGCCCAAGTCGCCAACTGATCTATATCCTGCTGTATCCTCTGATGGTCCTCATCGCTATCCGCAAATCCACCAACCTTTGTGTCGTCCGCAAACTTACTAATCAATCCAGTTACATTTTCCTCCAAATCATTTATATATATTACAAACAGCAAAGGTCCCAGCACTGATCAAGGAACGCCACTTGTCACAGTTCTCCATTCAGAAACGCACCCTTCCACTGCTACCCTGTCTTCTTTGACCGAGCCAGTTTTGTATCCACCTTGCCAGCTCACTTCTGATCCCATGCGACTTCACCTTCTGCACCAGTCTGCAATGAGGGACCTTGTCAAAGGCCTTACTGAAGTTCATGTCGACAACATCCACTGCCCTACCCTCATCAATCATCTTCTTCACTTCCTCGAAAAACTCGACTACAAAACATAGACTACAAAAAGAGCAGCTAGCCTCCTTTATCCAGTTGAGAAGTGGACAGGACTGCAGAACTTCTGACAAACCCCAAACCTAATTTCTTGTGCTGCAAGATGAACTAACACATTGTCCAGTCACTAATCTTGTGTACAAAATTACCATGGGCCTAAATAGGGGAAATAAAGGCTTCTTTCCCATAGCTGAGCAGTCAATTACCTAAGGGCTTTAATTCAAAGTGATTGGTAGAAGAGGAAACACTATTTACCCATAGTGGACATCTTGAATTCACTGCCTAAGTTAGTGATTGAGATGGAAACACTTAAGCACCTGGATGGGTAACATGGTGGCACAGTGGTTCGCACTGCTGCCTCAGAGACCTGGGTTCGATTCCCAGCTTGGGTGACTGTCTGTGCAGAGTCTGAACATTCTCCCCGTGTCTGCGTGGGTTTCCTCTGGGTGCTCCGGTTTCTTCCCAAAGATGTGATTCGGTGGATTGGCTGTACTAAACTCTCCTTCAGTGTAACCACTGAAGTGGGGTGACTGGGGAACTTGCACAGTAATGTCATTGCAGTGTTAACATAAGCCTATTTGTGACACTAATAAAATATATGTTTTTAAAAACTTGAAACTCTGAGGGACATGCTCCACTGACCAAGATTCAGGTTCCTCAAGTTAGGCAAGTCTTTTTTATAAATTGAGCAGCTGAGAGAACAACAGGTTCGGCAACAACTGAACCACGTAGAGAGAAAAAAAATGGGTTTTCCATTAGGTCAGATGTGGGAGTGTCGGCATGCCGACTCACAGCTTCCGGAACTTGAGGCATGAACATAATAAATGAACAGAATTGCACCATACAACCCCTCATGCCTACTCTGCTATTCACTAGAGTATGACAGATGAACAACAATATCATTTTTCCACCCAATCCCCATACCCCTGGAGTTCAAAAAACTTCCAGTCTTTGATATACTCAACAATGGAGTATCCACAACTGTGGCAGACAATTCCAAACATGTACAACCCCCCGCGTGAAGAAATTGCTCCTCGTCTCAGTTGTAATGAATCAACCTCTTACTCCAGAGACTCGTCTCCTGGCTTCAGACTCTCCAGTCATGAAAAGCAACCCATCAGCATCTGTCCCGTCGAACTCCCTCAGGATTATCTATGCTTCAACAAGATCACCTCTCATTTCTTCTCAACTCCAGAGGAGGTCCACTCTCTACCATCTCTCTTCAGAGGGCAAACCACTCATACCCAGAATCAACACACAAAACTTGGCATCAATCCCAATTGCAAGTCTAATCTTCTTTTGGACACAGAACCAACACCACATCTTTGAAAGCAAGTTTAAAAATTATACTTGGAACAGTTACAATAGCATCTCAGCACGCAAGAAATTCCCAAACGTAGATTAATGGTATGAAGGCATAGTGTGAATGCTGGAAGCTGCAATTGCTTGACATACTCAGCAGCTCATGCAGCATGTGGATGGAGAAACAGTTTTTAAAAAATTTCCAGGATGATTCAGTCAGCATTTATTGCCTATTCCCAAGTGCCCTCGAGACAGTAATGGTGAGCTGCCTTCTTGAACTGTTGCAGTCCAGATAGTGGAGGTACACCATAGGCTGTTGAAAAGGGAATTCCAGGATTTTGAACCAGTGACAGTGAAGGAATTGTGATACATTTCCAAGTAAGGATGGCGAGTCGCTAGGAGGGGAACTTGCAGGTTATGGTGTTCCCTTGTGCCTGCTACCCCTGCCCTTCTAGACAGTAGCATCCGTGGGTTGGGAAAGTGCTGTCTCAGGAATCTTGGTGAGTTCCTGCAGTGCAACTTGTAGAGCTGCCACTGTGCATCGGGGTAGAGGGAATGAACGTTTGCAATTAGGGTGCTAATCAATCGGGCTGCTTTGTCCCAGATGGTGTTGAGCTTCTCGAGTGTCGCTCGAGCTGCACTCAGCCAGGCAAGTGCAGAGTATTCCATCACACTCCTGACCCGTGCTACGTAGATGATGGACAAACTTTGGAGAGTCAGGAGGCAAGTGACTTGCTGCAGGATTTCTAGCCTCTCACGGGCTCTTGTCACCACAGTATTCACATGGCTTGTCCAGCTCCTGGTGACTGGTAAACCCCAGGATATTGACAAAGGCAATTAGGGATGGATAACAAATGCTGGCATAGCCAGCGACACCTACATCGAGTGAAAATTTATATTTTAAAAATTACAGCTTCGTGACCTTTCAGCAGAACTGGAGGCAAAAGTAAAAGACTAACAAAACTCCCACTGTCAGTTGATCAGTAATCCTATTACCTGCAACAATGGATGATGTAGCGTTACTTCTAGATGCGCTGCACGATGTGCAGGATCTTCATTGTTATCTTGGATTTCCAGGTCCTCCTCAGGAATGGTGTCCCATTTGCCCTGGTGCGCTGCAAGGTGATGAACTAACACATACTGTCCAGGCAAGGCTAAGCTAATACTGGTCCTCTTTCCATGGGTAAACTTCAGCCGTCTCCTTTTACACTTCTTCTCATTGCCACTTTTGACAACCGGCAAGAGCTTTTCACCCAACAGACTGTTCAGTACATGACACTTAGCCCCACAGTTCTGACCCAGGATCATAATACATGGAAAGCAGCCCACTGTTGCCTGCAGGTACTCCTCTTCATGTCGGGGGAACGATATACAGCTCAAAGCACCTAGAGGAGAGAAACGAGACATGTTATAATCAAAGATCCCAGGCTGTTTTCACAATGTTTTTTAAAAATACGCCAAATTTAGTTTTGTTGATAAGACTGGCATTTATATACCCCACCCTTATTTCATAAGCTGATTGCACTCTGCTATACAACTGAGCAACTTGTTAAACTACTTCAGAGGGCAGTTAAGAATCAAACTCATGGCTCTGGGTCTGGAGTCTCAGGAGACCCAGACAGCAGGTTTCCTTTGCAAAATGACATTGAAGCGGCAGTCGGTTTTAATGGTGTAAGACAATGTGCTGTTATGAAATGACAAGGCTATTATACCGCACAAAATACGAAGAATTGTTGTGTTAAAATGTTGCTGCTACATAGAAACTAGAAGCAGGAGTAGGCCATTCTGCCCTTCGAGCTTACTCTGCCGCTCATTTTGATTATGGCTGATCGAATTCAATATCCTGATCCCCCCCTTCCTCCCATATCCCTTGATCCCTTTAGTCCCAAGAGCAATAACTAATTTCTTCTTGAAATCAGACAACGTTTTGGCCTCAACTACATTCTATGGTGGTGAATTCCACACATTCACCACCCTCTGGGTGAAGAAATTTCTCCTCACCTCAGTTCTGAAAGGTTAACCCCTTATCCTCAAACTATGACCCCAGTTCGGGACTCCCCACCATTGGGAACATTGTTTCTGAATGTACCATGTCTAACCCTGTTAGAATTTTGTATGTTCCTATGAGATACCCGCTCATTCTTCTAAACTCCAATGAACACAATCCTAACTGACTTAGTCTCTTCTCTTATGACAGACCTGCCATCCCAGGAATCAGCCGGGTAAACCTTCACTGTACTCCCTCTATAGCAAGGACATCCTTCCTCAGATAAGACGACCAAAACGGCACACAATACTCCAAATGTGGCCTCACCAATGCCCTATACAATTGTAGCAAAACATTCCTATCAAGGCCAACATACCATTTGCCTTCTTTACTGCCTGTTGTACCTGCACGCTAACTTTCAGCGACTGATGCACGAGGACTCCAACGTTTCGCTGAGTATCCACCTCTCTCAAATACATCCATTCAAGTAATAATCTGCATTTCTATCATTGCTACCAAAGTGGATAACCTCACATTTATCCACATTATACTGCATCTGCCATGCAGATGCCCACACACTCAGCCTGTCCCAATCACGCTGAAGCATCTTTGCATCCTCCTCACAGCTCACTCTCCCACCCAACTTTGCATCATCTGCAAATTTGTAAACGATACATTCAGTTCCCTCTTGCAAACCATTAACATATAATGTGAACAATTGGGGGTCCCAGCACAGATCCCTACGGAGCCCCACTAGTCACCGACTGCCAAATCAGAAAAAGACCCATTTTTGCCAAATCTTTGCTTACTATCTGCTAACCAGCTTTCCATCCATCTCAAAGACATCACTTGCAATCCCATGTGCTTTAACTTTACCTAGTAGTCTGTTATGAGAGACCTTGTCGAAAGCCTTCTGAAAGTCTAAATAAACGACATCCATTGCTTCTCCGCTGTCAATTCTACTATTTTTATTGTAATTATTAGTCACAAGTCGGCTTACATTCCCACTGCAATAAAGTTACTGTGAAGCCTGCCAGTCTTAGGGTGTAGTAACACAGTTACGAAGGGAGTTAGGAAGTTTAAATGGCAAGAGGTGATCCTCTAATATACAAACTCTCCAGCAATTAAAGATTACCATGCCTGGAACATCTGAATTGATAAATTTACTCTTATTCAATCTCAGTCAGACTTCAAGAGACAGAACTTAGAGATAGTATCAGATTCAAGGAACAAGCCTACAAATTGGCCGGAGAAAGCAATAGGCCTGAGGATTGAGAGCAGTTTAAAATTCAGCAAAGGAGGACGAAGGGACTAAAGGAAAAACAACACGGAAGAAAGATAGCAAGGTACATAAAAACTGACTGTAAAAGTTTTCATAGATATGTAAAGAGAAAAAGATGGACAAAAACAAATGTGGACCTCTTACAGTCAGAAGTAGGAGAAATCATAAAGGGGAATAAAGAAACGGTGGAGGAATTAAATTTGTACTCTGCTTCAGTCTTCACAAAGGAAGAAATCAATAATGTACCAGAAGTGCTGAGAAAAACATGTTTTAGTGAGGAGCTGAAGGAAATCAGCATTAGTAAAAAATGATTTTGGGGAAATTGATGGGATTGAAGGTGAATAAAACTCCAGGTCCTGATAATCTTCATCCCAGAGTACTTAAGGAAGTGGCCCTGGAAATAGTAGATCCATTGGTGGTTATTTTCCAAAATTCTTTGGACTCTGGAATAGTTCCTACAGATTGGAGGATAGCTAATTGTAAGCCCGCTATTCAAAAAGGAAGGAAGAGAGAAAACAGGGAACTATAGACCAGTGAGCCTAACATCGGTACTGGGGAAGTTGCTAGAGTCTATTATCAAGGATTTCATAACTCGACATTTGGAAAGCAGTGGTACAACCAGACAAAGTCAGCAGGGATTTACGAAAGGGAAATCATGCTTGACGGATCGATTGGAATTTTGCGAGGGCGTTACCAGAGTTCTGGTCTTCGTTACTCATGGAGTGAAGTGATACAAACGTGCATGCACCGCAACAGCAACAAACACAGCCTTAGTTTTAACCTCGGGTTGTTCAACACTGGATAGAGTATAGATATATAGACACTCAACAACAAAAAGCCCCATCTCCAGCATCGAGTTACCTGCTAACAAATGGGTGACCAGAATGATTGAGGAAAATGAAATCAAAATTGTTACGGTTGGCTCTTGCTGCACAACACATTCTTCTTGGATCAATCCAATTTTTAACCTAAATGCCATTAAAACAAACTAGATTAGCATCTCACAGCAGGACAACCCATTGCAATGGGTCTCATTTACTTTTGTCTTTACCCAGTATCAGTTTAGTTCAATTGGTAGCATCCCCACTTGTGCCTCAACATTATGGCTTCAAGTTCTACATCTCAACTTGACATCAGTGCAGTCATGATAGAATGCTACATTGCTGGAGGTGCCATTCTTAACGATGAAACATTAAACCAAAGCCATCCATCTGTCCAATGGTCGTCAAAAGATTGTAAACTCAAACTATAAAACTGTCCCAGTGCCCTGACCAACTCTGATCCTCAAACATCAGCAGCAAAACAAAAAACTTAGTTTTTAAAAAAATGACCATGTGGTGAGCAAACTGGGTGCTGCAGTCAGTCCTCTGATCATAATTAGCATGTTTCGGTGATTATTTGCATGTGTGACGCACCTTGGAATGTTCAAGAGATATGATCATGTGTTAAATAGATACAGGTTTTTCCTGAATTAACTTTGATTAGAAATAAGAGATTGGTTGAAAATAAACTTTGAAATCATGCTATGCATGCTATTCTGCACGAAAAAATGGAATATTTATTAAATATAGAAGTGGCTTCAAAACATTCCAATGACTCAGCGAAGGAAGAGCTCACAACCTCAAAAAGACTATGTCTGGTTTGCATCAACTTTAGAAATGATCAACTGAAGAAACACACAGAATCTAATGAGGTTGACAATGGAACTGCAACCAAGCTACTTTACACAACTCCATGGCCTTGCAATGTCTGTCGAACATTGACTGGGGAATATTGATTGCAATATGGTTTCAGCTGAGCCACATACTACAAACATGAATACAATAGTGGTTTGCACACCAACCCAGACCACCGTGGCTTGACCTTCGGGGTGGTGGTGTGGGGAAAACAGTCAAGAGAATTTCCCAGAGAAGTGGAAAAACTCCACAAAAGGCAAGGAACATTGCTGGCTATTTTCACAGCCAACGCCATGCACTTTCATTCTACTGATGGAAAGAAAGTCGATGCACACAGTTACAATGGAGATGTCTAGCAGACACTTGAACATCTGTCCAGAAACAAACATCGTTTTCATGATCTACAAACCAATCTTACCTGTTTTCACTGAACTACAGTTCAAGGTACTGTAACAAGTCTCTCAACATCAGGTTAAAGTCCAACCAGTTTATTTGGTATCACGAGCTTTCGGAGCGCTGCTCCTTCATCAGCTGACACCTGATGAAGGAGCAGTGCTCCTAAAGCTTGCGATTCCGAATAAACCGGTTGAACTTTGACCTGGTGTTGAGAGATTTATTACTGTACCAACCTCAGTCCAACGCCGGCATCTCCACATTACAGTTCAGGGTGTGTAACACGTGGTGCAGTATATAAACAATGACCGAGACTGAACAAATTCCAACGCTGGAGAAAGACCATGTTGACATGGATCTTAATTCAGATGCATAAGAAGAGTTATTTTAAAGTTATATGTTCTGACATAAGGAAAAATGACATTCGGAAATAAGCTCTATGCATTTAGCAGATACGTAATAGACGTGGTCACTGATTTTGAAGTGTTATGAAAATAGTTACAAAATCTCAATCAACACGAGAACTTGAAATCATCTCAAACATGTTGGGTGCAACCTATTTTCTCCCGGTTCTTAAAACAAGTTGGCAAAGACAAAAGAAACCTTTCATAATCCGAAGCACTGCAATGTTCTGCACTCCTGACCCAAAAAAAAAGGGAACATCATTTACTTCGTGTGGTCCCATAAATCCCTGCATTTTTCAAGCAACTCACTCATGTGGCCATTTCTATTCCCCTCAGAGCTCAAATGGACCTAAACCACATGATGTTCCTTCCCACAAGTACAGCAAGAAATCTCACAACACCAGGTTAAAGTCCAACAGGTTTATTTGGTAGCACAAGAGTTCAGAGCGCTGCTCCTTCATTACTCACTTGACGAAGGGGCAGCACTCCGAAAGCTCATGCTACCAAATAAACCTGTTGGACTTTAACCTGGTGTTGAGAGACTTCTTGCTGTGCCCACCCCAGTCCAACGCCGGCATCCCCACATCATTCCCACAAGTAGTCAGAGGGGAACCATGGTTAATTTGCTTCATCATTGATCAAGGGATTGCACAACTCAATCTGTTAAACTAATAAATGAGCCACAAGACTGATTATTTTAAAAAGCATGCTACGTTTAATGTTTCTGCAAGAACAGCAGGTGCCAATTGATTCACAAAGGTGGTGGCCAAATGCACCATAATGTGAGCGAGTTAAAATCACGTACTTATGCAGACAGCTGGAACAATATCATTTCGTGCCCCAGATCAACGAGGGTCACAATCTCTACATCCACTTCAATGAAGACAAACCAACAGACAGAATCATTAGCCCCATTATAATGGCATTGTATTTACTGCATTTCCACATGCCTTTCGTTCTCATGCAATCAAGATCCTTCTATCCCCTTGACTGAAGGCATCGATTCGAGTTAGGGAATAAGTATATCGACACCAGAAATTTCCCAGTATCCTGTTGCAGCAGCATTTCTCATGTTTGCACACATCTGGGCTTGTACAATTGACTACGGATGGATTCAAACGCAACGCTCTCCAATCGTGACATACATGTATTTGCACGGTGGCAATCAGGAACAAGAACCCTGGCCAAATTCTCCCTCCTTGAACCAGAGGCACAGAAAGCAATTATAAACCTTGCCATCTGCTGAAGATTGGCTAACAACCAAACGGACCCAGGATTCAAACTGGGATACGTTCAGACTTTGCGGCTCATCACCTGCAAGCTGACTGCTGGGACAAAATCGGACACCGAGCTGCTGCAAAAGGAGGAATAGTTTTCTCTCTCCCCGAACCCCTCCCTCCCCACTGCCACATGGCGAGATGTCTGCACGTCTTTCAGCCACTGCCCATCTGGTCAACATGATAATTCAGCAATTCTATATACCTTCCCTAGTTTACAATTGCAAGTGACGCAAGTCAACCCGCAAGGCTGCAGCCAACCTCAAGAATTAACAGAAACGGAAATAAGAACAGAAACTGAAGGCGTTGCGAAGAGCTCGTCAAAACATCCAGATTGCAAGGGAAAGAGGATGTGCTCCCACATCTGAATGTTAGCCAGTAATGCTGTCAAGAAGCATTGATGGGCGAGTGAATCTTGGGCAAAGACAGGATCAAGTTGAGCATCAACATCTCCACAATCCATTAGCCTGTTCTGTTAGCCATGGCTCAGTTAAGAGCACACTTGCCTCTGAGTCACAAGGTTCAAGTTTTACTCGAGAAAAAGTAAGGCAGACATGCCCATGCAGTACTGAAGGAGTGCTGAACTGTCAAAGACGACTGGCCAATATAATTACTCCTCTCATAACGTCACAAAAATAGAGCGGGAGGTGATTTATCAGTTGAAAGTTTGGAAGTTGCTGCGTGCAAATTGGCTGCCGCATTTCCTACACCACAACCCTGGCTGCACTTGGTACTGAATTGTGTGCAGAATGCTTTAGCATCCCTGGTGGTCATTAAAGGCAAGATATAAACAGTCGTCTTTCTTTCACAGAAATCATAATATGACCATATCTCATTGCTCTCAGCTCAACTGAAGGATAGAAGAGCTGGGGAGGTATTTTAGATTGTTTCTTTACACAAGCTTTTTATTAAGTTACCTGGCAAATCAGTAGAACAAAGAGCATGGATATGGGACCTAGCAATATAAACTAATTCCTCTTCAACCAGAAGCGATATAACAAGTTATTGACCTCTGCAGAACCGGCAGCTTTCTGAAGTGCATCTCAAATTCCAAAACTGTAGTCTCATTGCAATTTAGTTGCTATAACATCAACATTACTGATTGTCATATGACCATCATGAGTCTCAATGAACTGGAACTTGTGCACAGATTTGAAAACGTAATCAAGACCCTCACTATTCATTCACCCCGAAATGTCTCAATGGAATCAGTCGAGACTAATAGGGATAAAGGTAATCACAAGCTCAAACCTTCACACAATCTCAATATATCTTGAGTCTCTTCAGATATCAGTTCTCGTGCCCAATTGAAAAAAAACTGCTTCCTATGAAAAAGTATTTGGAAGCAACATAGTAGAGGGCTGAGCGATCAAACAATAAATCCATTTATTAAGACTTGGAATTACGCAGATGATTCACACAATATGCCCAGGGCACATTAGCAGACAGTAAACAGACACCTTTACAATAGAATAGACAATCAAATATTTACTCATTTCAAGATGCAAACAAACCCGAGTTGCGGGCCGATGAAATAATACCAATTATAACGAGATGATAAAGCTTCACTGAAAACTGTTGAAATGTGGTACAGCGTCTTAAAATCTTGACAGGTTAAGTTTCATTGATCATGCTCAACTTGAAATCGAAAAACAAAACTGTGGCACTCAAGGTGGCGGGAGGATGAGGCACAGAGGATTGATTTGAGTCAAGGTGGTGCCAGCTTCACTTGGAATCTTGTTGCTTCGGCAAGTAGTTTCACTTGACCTGTTCCTTCATAGGTTGCTTTCTCTTTAGTTAACAAAGCAAGCACTACTCATGTAACGCTATCAGGGAGGGGCAACAAATGCTGACCAAGTCGGTGATGCGCACATCCCATGAACGAATTAAAAACAACTTAGAATAACATATGCTATGACCTCAGCTTGTTTTACTCTCCCACCCCATCCAACATCCAAACATTCCTTTATACATTGCAACAATCTTCAAGGTTCACTCACTCAATTCAGGCCCAAACCACAAGGTATGCCAGTCTTCCAGAATTCACTTTAATTATCCTCATGTTTCAGCTGTCTTAGGTTGCACTTCCTTTTTGTTTTCCTGAAAAACCTTTTATTAATGGTTTTGTTTGCACTTCAGTCCCACGCTCCTGATCTACGGACACCTGGTGCGGAGAGGGGCAGGTCAGGATGGCGACCTCCTCGTGAACCTGCTCCTGGGCCTGGCGAAACACGCCATTTACATGTCCAGGCAGCGGGCGATCGATGGGTGCCGTCCATCCTGACTGTCTGCCCCTCTACCGCGGCTATGTTCGCGGCCAGGTGTCCCTGGAGAGAGAGCATGCGGTGTCCACGGGCGCAGTTGACGCCTTCCACGCCCGTTGGGCACCGCAGTGGTTGGGGTGCGTTATCGACCCTAATGATCACATTATAATTTGATGTTTCTAAGTTTCCTTTGTACTTTGATTTTTGTTCAGGCTGTTCCCCCCTCCTTTTGGGGAGCTGCCCCTTTTACTTTGTCCTGATTTAACTTGAGTTTGTGTATTTGGTTTGACCTGAAAAGAGGCCAAGGTAATATTTTACTTCTGTCACAAGGTTCTGTAATGACCACTGTAGATTTCTATCTCCAGTTGCAGACTGGACAAATATTCCTGATGTTTTCTCCCCTCAACATCCAAACTAAGCTCAAGTTCCACTCACGTTCTAGTCAATAAAATTATTTTCTCTGCCTAAACTGCAGACCTCACCAACAGTCATCTCCTGTTGGCCTCTCCCAACCCAGTGAGATTCGGTCTATGTCAAAGCAAAGCTAAAACTGTCTGCTTTCTGAGCAAACACCAAGAAAACTTAAAACAAAAGAACCTTCCAACTCCTCAGTCCGTCTCTTTGACAACACAGCTTTTATTTGGTCTCAAACAGAAATGTATCAGAGCACCTTCAGCGCAACTGTCGCCCATATGAAATACATATTTCCAAGAGATATAACAGCCCTCTCTCCAGAATCAACTGTCCCACACAGAAGTCCAAGATGACCCATTGTTAAAATTTACTGACCCAAACTGTGAATATGCAAGATAAACATGGGTCAGCTTTCTCCCATTTCTTGCATTTAACCGATTCATCCTAAAAGCGATATTCTAAAACATATGAATTATCAACAAGATATTCACAATGTAGATAAAGGACCCACACCACTATTCACAGATTAAGTACTTGACTTGCCTGAGGCTACTGACCCATCATGCTCTCTCAGTCAACATCACCAATACATTACTGACCTTTTATCTCATTGGTTGCCCTTGGGATATTACTGTGCACAAATTGACGCCTGGCTTTGGCTCCATATAACTACTAACTTCCTTGAACTTGATTGCAAAGTGTTTTGGGACTATTCTGAAGTGAAAGGTATTATGTAAAATGCATATTCCTCCTCTCATAGCAGCGTAACTGTTTTCTAAAACAAAAATGACAATTTCTTATTTCAACTATAGTCTCCATACCAAGTTCATGATAGAAGTCACTTTTTTGGGGGGAGTCATGCCTCAAAGACAATGGTTGTTAGTCCATAATCTTTTGATGTAGGTGTTGAAATAGCCGAGTCAATTCTCAACTGGTATTCAAAGTCCAGTTTGTTGCGTCTCAAAGTTCCTCAGGACTCGAGGAAGAAATGAAACTCTGCCATTTTGAAACAGAGCTCCAAAAAGATTCCTTGAATGAATAAGACTACAGAATGGGAAGCTAAAGAAAGACATGAATTTCCCTTTCCTCAACTCACCTCCCACCACAAAATATACTTCAAGTGCAAGAGCCAAACAAAACCTAAAATTAATGCAATGTCCTTTCAACAGTTGCAACTTACCGTCACAAAATTTTGGTTTCTTCCCACCAACTCACAGATTCAACCAGCCCCTTCGCTATACTCTTCAACCCTTAACCCCAAGCTTCATCGACAGAATGCATGCATCTCCTCCCTCTCAAACACTTATATCCACACTTTTTTGCTAGCTATGCATCCTCGAAATGCCAACACTGTACAATACACATGACACACAAAACCCTATCCCACTTAGTACTGACTGGCCCAAAACAACCTGACATTTTTTTGATTATTCATTCAAAGAATGTGGGGACAGCTGAGCCAGCATTTCACTGACCGGTGGTGGTGTTTCCATGCATCTGCTGCCCTTATCCAGCTCAATGGTAGTAATTGACAGTTTGGTCTGTCTAAGGAACCTTGTAAATGGTATGCACTGTTGGTCCTGTGCATTGGCGTAGAGGGAGACAGTGTATGTGGATGGGGTGCCAATCAACCGGGCTACTTTGTCCTCGATAATGTCAAGCTTCTTGAGTGTAGTTGGAGCTGCACTCAGCCAGAGTATTCCATCACACTCCTGACTTGTGCCTTGCCAATGGTGGACAGGCTTTGGGTAGTCAGGAAGTGGGTTACTCACCACAGAATTCTTAGGCTCTGACCTGCTCTTGGAACCACACTATTTATATGGCATGTCCAGTTCAGTTTCTGGTCAATGGTACCCCCGAGGACGTTGAAAGTGGAAGATTCAGCAATGCTAATGCCAGTGAATGTCAAGACACGATGGTTAGATTATCTCTTGTTGGAGATGCTTATTGTCAGACATTATTGTCATGTGTGTGGTCCAAATGCTACTTGCCACTTGTCAGCCCAAGCCTGGACATTGTCGAGGTCTTGCTGCATTTCGACATGGACAGCTTCAGCAACTGAGGAGCTGCAAATGGTGCTGAACATCTGTGCAACCATCAGCAAACATCCCCACGTCTGACCTTACGATGGATGGAAGATCAATGACAAAGCAGCTGAAGATTGTTCGGCATCGTCTACTACCCCGAGGGTCATCCTCCAAATTAACTTTGAAACACACAACCTCATCCACCAATTCCTTTCAATATCTCACCCACTTTCTGCGAGCTGCTCCAGCTTTATTCACCTTCATGTATTCCATTTCTTGGATTGTTGTGCTGCCCGTGATGTTCAGTGTCTGCTGTTCACCCAGTGACCATTTAGTACTGGCAAGCCCAAACAATAAGGCATCAGTAATTTACAATGTTGTGGAAGGTAGCACAGCAGAGCTCAGTCCTGTCCACCCACACACACCTGAATGATGAGCAACAGTAAGTAGGCTTGACTCTTTTCTCGCTCTCTGCGGAGAGACACTGATGTAAAACATGTATTCCTTAAAATCAGTAGCATGGCTGAGATTTGCTACCACAACACCAGGGCTGGAATCGAGTCAAAGATCATTTTGGCTTTTACAACTTCCTGTGACAAGTGGGTACAGCAACAGACAGTTGCTCATGGGGTTTTCTCCCTGTACCACATGCTGTCTGGTAAATGGAATCAGCTCACAATAAATTGGACAAGCTCATTTTCAGAATTATATTCCTGCAGTAGTGGGAACCTCTCAACATTAAACTTCAATTTGATAGCTGTTAGTTGTGGAATGGATATGGAGATATGGCATGAAACTGTGAAGTACCTGGTCAGCTTGATCTTGCTCAATGGCAGAGGAGACAAGCATCCGAATGGGTCAAATTTATATTCTGCCTCATATCTCAAACAAGCAACAACTTCACTTGGGGGTGCAGCAGTTCAGCTCAAGTTTCAGAGTCTGAGAAGGGTATTATATGGTGAAATACAAAACCTTCTCAAAACGTCTGTGTAACTCAGATCGAAAATAAAACAAAGTCAGAGCCCAAACAGCAAGCAGTTGCTTCCCTGGGGGTTTTCCTGCAGGATTCCACTCACATGCCTCTGGTCTTGCCACGGTTCTGTGCCCTCTTTTTAACTCTTCCCAAAACCCAACTTTTGGGCAATGCCAAAGTCAGCTCTCGTATCATTGCGGGGCATCGGTTTCACCTCTTTTAAACACCCTGGAGTAAGTACGATGCAAATGCAAACAGAAAAACCAAAGACCTGCAATTGCCAATATCTTGTACAGTTCCTTAACTACCAAATCCATAGAATCCCTACAGTGCAGGAGGCGGCCATTCGGCCCATGGAGTCTGCACTGACCACATTCCTACCCAGGCCCTATTCCCATCACCCCACATATTTACCCTGCTAATCCCCCTGACACTAGGGTCCATTTAGCATGGCCAATCCACCAAACCTGCACATCTTTGGACTGTGGGAGGAAACCGGAGCACCCGGAGGAAAAACACGCAGACACGGGAGAATGTGCAAACTCCACACAGACAGTGACCCGAGGCCAGAATTGAACCCGGGTCCCTGGCGCTGTGAGGCATCAGTGCTAACCACTGTGCTGCCCAAATGCTGGTTCCAGATCAACTCCTGGATATAAGCATTGCTCAGACCTGTAAATCAATGTTTTTTCGATATTAAAATGAAGAGTGCACAATGATGCAAATCATTAAACTTTTCTGTTTACACCAGGAAAAAAATTAAACCAACGTCGTTGAGTGGAAAAATGCACATCTACACTGGGACTCGCCAGATTGGACCCCAGAATCAGCCAGGTGGCAGATGAGTGAGGTAAAGAGAAGAAAGGTCAGTCAAGGAGTTAAACAGATAATCTAGACAATTCATAGAATCACAAAAACCCTACAGTGCAGGAGGCCCCCATTCTGCCCACCGAGGCTGCACCAACAACAATCTCACTCAGGCCCCATCCCCGTAACCCCACTTATTTGCCCTGCTAATCCCTCTAACCTATGCATCCTGGGACACTAAGGGGCAATGTAGCATGGCCAATCCACCTAACCCGCACATCTTTGGACTGTGGGAGGAAACCGGAGCACTCGGAGGAAAGATAGAACAGTACAGCACAGAACAGGCCCTTCGGCCCACGATATTGTGCCGAGCTTTGTCTGAAACCCAGATCAAGCTATTTCCTCCCTATCATCCCGAAGTACTGCATGTGCCTATCCAATAGCTTCTTAAATGTTCCTAAAGTTTCTGACTCCACTATCCCTGCAGGCAGTCCATTCCACACCCCAACCACTCTCCGAGTAAAAAACCTACCTCGGACATCCTTCCTATATCTCCCACCATGAACCCTATAGTTATGCCCCCTAGTTACCGCTCCATTCACCCGAGGAAATAGTCTTTGAACGTTCACTCTATCTATCCCCCTCATCATCTTATAAACCTCTATCAAGTCTCCTCTCAACCTCCTCTGCTCCAAAGTGAAAAGCCCAAGTTCCCGCAACCTGTCCTCATAAGACCGACCCTCCAAACCAGGCAGCATCCTGGTAAATCTCCTTTGCACTCTTTCCAGTGTCTCCACATCCTTCTTGTAGTGAGGTGACCAGAACTGCACACAATATTCCAAATGTGGTCTCACCAAGGTCCTGTACAGTTGCAGCATAACCCCACGGCTCTTAAACTCAAACCCCCTGTTAATGAACGCCAACACACTATAGGCCTTCTTCACGGCTCTATCCACTTGAGTGGCAACCTTCAGAGATCTATGGATATGAACCCCAAGATCTCCCTGTTCCTCCACATTCTTCAGAACCCTACCTTTGACCCTGTAATCCACATTTAAATTTGTCCTACCAAAATGAATCACCTCGCATTTGCCAGGGTTAAACTCCATTTGCCATTTTTCAGCCCAGCTCTGCATCCTACCTATATCTCTTTGCAGCCTACAACAGCCCTCCACCTCATCCACTACTCCACCAATCTTGGTGTCATCAGCAAATTTACTGATCCACCCTTCAGCCCCCTCCTCCAAGTCATTTATAAAAATTACAAAGAGCAGAGGACCAAGCACTGATCCCTGTGGCACTCTGCTGGTAACCGGTTTCCAGTCCGAAAATTTTCCATCCACCACCACCCTCTGTCTTCTGTTAGATAGCCAGTTACCTATCCAATCGGCCAAACTTCCCTCTATCCCACACATCCTTACTTTCTTCATAAGCCGACCGTGGGGGACTTTATCAAACGCCTTACTAAAATCCATGTATATGACATCAACTGCACTACCTTCATCTACACACTTAGTTACCTCCTCAAAAAATTCAGTCAAATTTGTGAGGCAAGACTTGCCCTTCACAAATCCGTGCTGACTATCCCGGATTAATCCGCATCTTTCTAAATGGTCGTAAATCCCATCCCTAAGGACCTTTTCCATCAATTTACCAACCACCGAAGTAAGACTAACCGGCCTATAATTATCAGGGTCATTTCTATTCCCTTTCTTAAACAGAGGAACCACATTCGCCACTCTCCAGTCCTCTGGCACCACCCCCGTGGACAGTGAGGACGCAAAGATCAATGCCAAAGGCTCTGCTATCTCATCCCTTGCCTCCCAAAGAATCCTAGGATATATTTCATGAGGCCCAGGGGACTTATCAACTTTCAGTTTATTCAAAATTGCTAGTACATCTTCCCTCCGAACATCTACTTCCTCCAGCCTATCAGCCTGTGACACCATCTCTTCCTCAAAAACATGGCCCCTCTCCTTGGTGAGCACCGAAGAAAAGTATTCATTCATCACCTCTCCTATCTCTTCTGACTCCATACACAAATTCCCACTGCCGTCCTTGACCGGCCCCAGCCTCACCCTGGTCATTCTTTTATTCCTCACATAAGAGTAAAAAGCCTTGGGATTTTCCTTGATCCGACCCGCCAAGGACTTCTCATGCCCCCTCCTAGCTCTCCTAAGCCCCCACACCAGAAACGGGGAGAATGTGCAAACTCCACACAGACAGTGACCCAAGCTGGGAATCGAACCTGGGCCCCTGGTGCTGTGAAGCAACAGTGCTAATCACTGTGCTACCATGCCGCCCCACTAAATTATGGGCAGTACTGAGTGCTGCACGACATCAAGGTCTTATCTTTTGGTTGAGATGATGGCAGTTCTGCCAAGTCGGCATAACACATCTCATGGCACAACTTAACACCCGGCAACATGGTGGCACAGTAGTTCGCACTGCTGCCTCACAGCGCCAGGGACCCAGGTTTCATTTGCAGCTTGGATTACTGTTAAGAGTCTGCACATTCTCCCCATGTCTGCATGGGTTTCCTCCGATTGATCTGGTTTCCTCCCACAGTCTGAAAGACATTTTCTTTAGGTGCATTGACCATGCTAAATTCTCCCTGTGTACGAGGGGAATTTCACAGTAACTTCATTGCAGTGTTAATGTAAGCCTAGTTGTGATACTAATAAATAAACTTGAAACGTTAACATTTATCCCCAAATCACTGGGACAAAAGGGAAAGTCCATCTTTTGATTTTTGTCTAGTCTGAAGTCTGTAGTCAAAAAGCGGGCCGCTCTCGGCATTAGATTTTCAAAAAGAAACAAATAAGACACTGGGGGACATGGATAAATTATGCCATCTTATCAGATGAATGAAATATAATCTGGTGTCATAGCAGTGACTTACTGATCCAAAGCTGACTGCCATATTGTATCCAGGCTCTTACTAACCCAAACGAACAAAAATAAGACAGCTTCCGAGGAGATTTGGTCTTCGTGACCACAGGAATTCAGTGGTTTACCTGATTGCCGCCACCTGAGTGAAGTGACTTATTTAAGTGAACATGTCAAATTTTTGAAAAGCAGTCTCCGAAGTCACTAATTAGGCCATAACAACTATGTAATAATACATACAACTAGAACTAACGGTTTACACAGAATGACCCATTTGCCATCAAAATGCATTCATGCTAAGACACATGGCTTCGGCTGTAAACCAGACAAATATGTGGAGGATTGCCGTGCTAATGGGCAGCACAGCAATACATTGGTTAGCACTGCTGCCTCACAGTGCCAGGGACCCAGGTCCAATTCCGGCCTCGGGTCATTGCCTGTGTGGAGTCTGCACGGTCTCCCCGTGTCTGCATGGGGTTCCTCCGGGTGCTCTGGTTTCCTCCCACAGTCTGGAGATACGCGGGTTAGGTTGATTGGCCATGCTAAAATTGTCCCTTGGTGTCAGGGGGACCAGCAGGGTTGCGGGGATAGGGCCAGGGTGGGATTGTCATCAGTACAGGCTGGATGGGTTGAATGGCCTGCTGCTGCATTGTAGGGATTCTATGATGTTATGCAGGAAACCCTGTTTGCAAGGAGCTCCTTTTTTGCTGAAAAACAACAAATAAATCGAATTTGAGTACGAGATACTTGATTTAAGCTCAGTCTCGAAGAGCAAATCCTCACAGACCTCACTTAAGCATCCTGAGGGAGAACCGTTAAACACAAAACATATTGAAGCATTTCAGGTAGAAGCTGTGCATCAGTCACCATCAAGCGCAGATTCTAATGATAGGAGAAAACCAACCATCATGGATTTTGCACAATTATCCCGATGTAAAACAACACTGTCGAGCTAGTATCTAACAGATGATGGCAATACTGTTCCCAAGACTATAGTATAATGATTCACATGTTTTTTTGCATGTTTAAGATCATGACACAAGGTGCTTCACAGGGGTATTATTAAACAAAATTCGACACCAAGCCTAACAAAGAGATAATCAGACAGGAAGAAGCTTCATAGAAATCATAGAAACCCTACAGTACAGAAAGAAGCCATTTGGCCCATCGAGTCTGCACCGACCACAATCCCACCCAGGCCCTACCCCCATATCCCTACATATTTTACCCACTAATCCCTCTAATCTACACATCCCAGGACACTAAGGGCAATTTTAGCATGGCCAATCAACCTAACCCACACATCTTTGGACTGTGGGAGGAAACCGGAGCACCCGGAGGAAACCCACGCAGACACGAGGAGAATGTGCAAACTCCACACAGACAGTGACCCAAGCCGGGAATCGAACCCAGGTCCCTGGCGCTGTGAAGCAGCAGTGCTAACCACTGTGCTACCGTGCCGCCCTTTTCTGATGATGTCGAAAGCGCTGTTTTTTTAGCCAGTAAACTCACCAACAATACAGTGAAGGAATGGACCGTCAATACTCGAACCACGTGCATCTCGGGTCATGTGGCTATTCAGAAGCTTGGTCAAAGATAGGTTATAAAAGTGCAGCTTAAAGGGCAGAGATAGGCAGAGTGAATGCAAAGGCTTTGGGCCACAACAACTGGAGAAGTGATGAAAACGGAAGATGCTCAAGAAGCCAGAAATGGACAAGTACAAAAGATCTTGGAGGGTTGGAGTGCTGAAGGTTAAAGATAGGGAGGGGCAAGGCTGTGGAGCTATTTAAACAAATATAAAAAGTGCATTGTTACCCGGCTCTGGAATCAATGTAGGTCGGAAAACTTGAGAGTGATGGGTAAACAAGACTTCTTCCAAGTGGCGATACAGGCAGAGCTTTGGGTCGTCTCAAGTTTATGCACAACAGAAGTTAGGGGGCCAGCCAGGACAGCATTGTTGTAAACTTGAATTATTCCAAAGGCATGGACGAGGGTATCAGGAGCAATGAACTGAGGCAGACACAAAGTCTGGCCGTCTTACGGAGATGGAAGTAAGCAGTCTTGCAGGAGATGGGTGATTGCAAGATCACCTTGGGGTTAAATCATGGCAACAAGATAGCAAACTGGCTGGTTCATCCTCAGTTACGATGTAGATTTGGGGGGGGGGGGCGACCTCAGAAGTGGGAGTGAGGCAGAACTAACAGTCATCACTGTACACGTACCACATGGCATCACGTTTTCTGATGATGTCGAAAGCGCTGTTTTTTTAGCCAGTAAACTCACCAACAATACAGTGGAGGAATGGACCGTCAATACTCGAACCACGTGCATCTCGGGTCATGTGGCTATTCAGATGCTTCATTTAGCTGCTCTGAAGTATTAGGGCCTGTTGCAAAATAAAGCATGCCAGCAACCACAATAAATTCAGAAACTAATTTTCTTCTCTGATCCAGCCAGCCAGCATATTTTACATTAAGTTGAATCCTTTAACTATTTAAGTGACGGATCTGTGGAAAACAGAAAAGATTTTCCATCTCTTTTCCACACACATTTCTCACATTTTATTAATGGAAGCTGATAGTTCAACGGGAAAAGGATTCTGCTGCTGCCATTCAGCTCCTCTGGATGCCTCGTTTGCTCCTTCACTCGTTCCATTGCCATCCCTCCTTCTCATTGCACCATCAGCCCTTTGTCCTTTAATTGCTCATCTTCCAACTCATCACAGACCTTGCTTTTGTTCTTCTTTCCCCATTTTCCCTGACCTTGCTTAAAATCTATCACATCTCTAACCATTGCCAGTTTTAATCTGAAGTCTCTGATATGAACCGTTAACTATTGTCCACTCCATGGATTCTGCCCACCCTAAGCATTTTTTGTTCACATTTAAAGATTTCCAGCATCTTGTAGTATTTTTTTTTTAAATCATTCAAATATGCAAGGTCTTACAAACTGCACTATGATAAGCATCCAAAAATCATATCAAGTAAATTCTCTCCTAAGTAGGAAATTCATCGAATCCCAACAATGCAGAAAACGACCATTCGGCCCATCGAACCCATACCAACACCAATCCCACACACGCCCTACTGCCACAACCCCACGCATTCACCCCACTAATCCCCCTTGAAACAAAAGGGCAATTTAGCACGGCCAATCCACCTAACTTGCATATCTTTGGAGTGTGGGAGGAACAGTAAGTAGTCTCATAACACCAGGTTTATTTGGTACCACTCCTTCAGTTGAGTGGGAGTTGTGTTCACAAACAGGGCATGTATAGACACAAACTCAATTTACAAGATAATGGTTGGAATGCGAGTCTTTACAGGTAATCAAGTCTTAAAGGTACAATGTGGGAGGAAACCAGAGCACCCAGAGGAAACCCACATAGACACAGGGAGAATGTGCAAACTCCAGTCACTCGAGGCTGGAATCGAACCTGGGTCCCTTGCGCCGTGAGGCAGCAGTGCTAACCACTGTGCCGCCCCAAGTTAATTAATCGTTAATTATTGAATCCAAATGTACTGTTGTTGGCCTCTAATCTTCTGCCACGAGTTTGGCATCAGGATCCAGTGTAATCCAACAAAGATTGTTCATTCTGTTGACACAAAAATCAGCAAATGTCGGTTTCCTCCAAACTGCATTTGAGAAACTTGCTCCTCACCCAAAACATCCCCAAGGTATAACTGTGAGAGACAAGAGGCATTAATTTCTGTCAACCTGAAATTCAAAAACCAACCTAAAACACTGCTGGAAACCTACGCAGGTCAGAGAAGCTCATGTCAGGAAACGTAGCCATGAAATTCAGCGCTGTGGAATATTACTATGCAAAATCTCAACCATTCAAGTCGAATAACTTTGTCCATCATAGCATCAAACAGCTCATTTATTTGATTAATTGTCACATGTATTAACAGTGAAAAGTATTGTTTCTTGCGCGCGCTATACAGACAAAGCATACCGTTCACAGAGAAGGAAAGGAGAGAGTGCAGAATGTAGTGTTACAGTCATAGCTAGAGTGTAGAGAAAGATCAACTTAATGCAAAGTAAGTCCATTCAAAAGTCTGATGGCAGCAGGGAAGAAGCTGTTCTCGAGTCCGTTGGTATGTGACCTCAGACTTCTGTATCTTTTTCCCAACGGAAGAAGGTGGAAGAAAGAAAGTCAGGGGTGCGTGAGGTCCTTAATTATGTTGGCTGCTTTGCTGAGGCAGCGGGAAGTGTAGACAGAGTCAATGGGTAGGATGTACAGAATGTGTTCGGGGCAATGGATGAATTGTGAAGTGACTGACATGTCAGGGGCGCAGAAGGGAGAAAAGCAATATCAAAGTAAACAGGCTTAAAAAAAGACTCGGAAATACAAGTACTCGAAAAATAATGTTAAAAAGTACATCATCGTATACTCAGTTACAGAGAGTATTACATTTCATATAATCGATATTACAGGAAGCACGACAGAGGGTACAAGAAAGGAGATTTATGAGGATGCTACCAGCAATGTATAATTTTAGCTCGGAGGAAAGACTGGATAGGCTGGAGTTGGTTTCTTTGAAGGAGAGATGTCAAGTCCCTAAGATTATAGGTTAAGTCTCTATTATCTAAAATCCTCTGGACAGATCACTGTTTGGATTTCAGATCATTTTGGTTTTCAGACACCACACAAACTTACATGACAATAGCCTAACCTTGGGCAAGCTATGGGCGATCATTAATAAAATTCTTAGAAGACGAAGATGCATCATTGAATAATAAATACAGAATATCTGGACTAAGTTCCAATCCGTGATGCTCCCTGCAATTCTGAATGTAAGAAAAGGTTCAGAGACTATTAGAGTTTCCGCGCTCAAGGTTGATAAGGTTCAAGTGTTGAAGTGTTGAGCCCAGTCCATCACAGAAACCAGCCTCTCATCCATTGACTCTATCTACACTTCCCGCTGCCTCGGACTCCACGCACCCTGGACATGCTCTCTTCCACCTTCTCCCATTGGGAAAAAGATACAAAAGTCTGAGGACACGTACCAACTGACTCAAGAACAGCTTCTTCTCTGCTGCCATCAGACTTTTGAATGGACCCATCTCACACAAAGTTGATCTTTCTCTACACCCTAGCTATGACTGTAACACTACATTCTGCACTCTCTCCTTTCCTTCTCTGTGAACGGTATGTCTTGTCTGTACAGCATGCAAGGAACAATACTTTTCACTGCATGTGACAATAATAAATCAAATCAAAAATGGCTTTATGGATAAAAGATACTCAATCTATCCTGGGTCAGGACCTATTTCTATTATTATATATATAAATAACCAGGCGCAAAGATTTAAAGTAACTCACGGGCAGGTTAGAGTACAGGATAGGTTTTCTCACCCAGAAGTGGATGGTGGGGATCTGGGAAACTTGCTGCCTGAAAGATTGATAGAGGCAGAGACCCTCATTGCAATTAAAAAGTATACCTACCGCAGGCCAAAAACTGTGAAGTGGGGTTTGACTGAATCTCTCTTCAGCCACAGCGGGCCTAAGGGCCTTCAGTGTCATAAACTTAGAGGACTCTTGAATAATTAGGGATTTGAGCATTTCAGGGGCACATTCATATCTCAGGTGGAGAAGCTCTAGCTCACTATACAATTCCTTTATCCAGCTGTTCCACATTTATCAGATTGGCTCCTCCTTGTGCATGGTTACCATGTGGCATAATAGTATTACAGCTTTCCATTATAACACAGTGATGCAAATACAGATCAAATAAAGATTAAGGGTGTGTAAGATAAAGTATTCCACCAACAAAACAAAAGTGGACAATCAGTAATTCAACTGCTCTGTAACTGAACTGTGGGCAGCACAGTGGTTAGCACTGCTTCCTCACAGCGCCAGGGACCCAGGAACGATTCCGTCCTCAGGTGACTGTGTGGAGTCTGCATGTTATCCCTGTTTTTGAATGGGTTTCCTGTGGGTGCTCCGGCTTCCTCCCACAGTCTAAAAATCATCGAATCCCTACAGTGCAGGAGGAGGCCATTTGGCCCAACAAATCTGCATCAGCCACAATCTCACCCAGGCCCCAACCCCACATATTTATCCTAGCTAGTCCCCTGACACGAAGGGGCAATTTAGCATGGCCAATCCACCTAACCTGCACATCTTTGGACTGTGGGAGGAAACCGGAGAACCCGGAGGAAACACACGCAGTCACGGGGAGAAAGTGCAAACTCCACACAGACAGTGACCCGAGTCGGGAATCGAACCCGGCTCGCTGGCGCTGTGAGGCAGCAGTGCTAACCACTGTGCCGCCCTGACATGCAGGTTAGGCGGATTGGCCGTGCTAAATTGCCCCTTAGTGTCAGAGGGATTAGCAGGGTAAATACATGGGGTGACAGGAATAGGGCCTGGGTGGGATTGTGGTCGGTGCAGGCTTTATGGCCACCTTCTGTCGGGATTCCATGATAAAACTGTCAGGGGTGGCAGTGGCACTGTCACCTGAGTCACTCCAGTACCAGCTGTCAAATACATGAGTTTTAATGTTACGTCCAAAGGTGAGGCTCCATCTGTCCTCTCCGGTGGATGTTAAAGATGCCATGGTCACTTCTAAGAACAGGGGAGCTACCCTCCTGTCTTGGCCACAATTCATTGCTCAATTAAAACATGACAAACAGATCACTTTGGTCCTTGTATTTTTTTGTGGCAGAGTACTCTGCACAGCTTTGCTGCTGTGTTTCCTACATTGCAACAGTGACGAACTGAACTTCAAAAGCACCTTATTGATAGTAAAGCATTTGAGTGGCTGTGAAAGACTCAGTATAAATGCACGCCTTTTCTTCAGCAACAATTTAAGCTTGAAGAATGGATTTGTTACAGGCCTGAAAGACTAAAATTGTCCAAACATCCCAGAGTATCCAAACAAGTCCGTGCTAATATTTGCAATGACAGTTTCAATTTCTTCAACTATTGGCATAAGAAATGGAACACAGAGTGGACCGTACAGTCGCTCGAGCCCGCGCTGACATCAATGTGCTCAGGGCTGATCTTCTGCTGCGATTCCACATTCCCACCCACATCCCTCAATCCCAAAATGTCAGTAAAATCTCTCAGATA